>NC_137498.1:32816734-33289234 GCF_041902795.1 Electrophorus electricus | reverse complement strand
CTTTTAATAAGTGTATTTTCCTTTTACGGTTACAGCATATTTGTTTACGGAGTTACGAGCTGGTAAAGTAACTAGCGAGGTAGCTTTTCTAGCTAACTGGATATCCAGCCTCGAAAGATTTGCAATCCACAGTTGGTACAGCTTTGACCTACAAGAGAGAAAAAATACATTGGTCGCCATAGTTCCTAAAAAAGCTGTTAACGTTGGTTGAAACAGTATCCTCCGGTGTTCTGGTTCTAATCAACTGCAGTCTATCTGCCTGCTTGTCGACTGCTTGTGATGTCTGTCTAGTGAACTAGTCATTAAGAGTCTTCTTACTGCATTGTATCGGGAGAAATGTCTTGTGATAATGTCTGTCAATTTAAAATACCAAGATACGCAGGTACTATAAGTGAGCACAGCTCAAATCCTGCTATGTTTACAGATATGGTGAGAACCCTGAGGATGGCTGAAAGTGAGGCTTTTATGAGTCTTGAGGAGGTCTCCACCCATTCAAACTGTGAGGAGCACTCAGGAGCAGATGATTCCAGTCCTGTACCTGACACTAACAACCTGTCTGCTACTCAGCGTGAACTCCTGGAGCGCAGTCTTCATGCACTCACTCATGCCAAAAATGACAGCCACATTTTGGCAGCACTTCTCTTGGTAATGTCTTTGTTATGTTGATAATGTAAGATAGACCAGTCATTTGAGTAATCATTCCTTAATGAATGGGTTAATCCAACAACTCATTTAATATCTCCCACTTAGATAACACAATTGTGTCCAGCCAGTCAGCTGGACAAGGTAACCTTGCATCGCATCTTTGAAGCAGTGGGTTTCAACCTGCCTGCCCGCCTGCTGGTAACCGCTGTCCGGGGGAGTGAGGGCTCTGAGTTGCCCCCTGCAGATCTGCTGTCTCTGGGCACGGCCCTGCTAGCCGGTCTTAGCACGGACCCGGACATGGCCACCCATCCTCAGATGTTGACCACCATCCCTCTCCTCCTGGGCTTGCTGGAAGGAGATATGCCAGTCAGCAAGACACAAGTCCAGAGCAAGGCTGGGTTACGGAGTGGGAATGAGCCAGGCATGGTCCCTGCCTCTAACCTGGATGAGGCAGTCGCAGTTGACTGCTACCAGGTTCTCAACACTGTATGTGCCCTCCCACGAGGCCCAGATCAGCTGTTGGCGCGTGGTGCAGTCCCTGCTCTGTGCACAGCCGTGTTTAAAAAGCAGACTCTCAGCCGTGAGAAAGGTCTTCCGCTCCTGGCTCACCTCTTGTCTGGCCATGTTGGGCAGCGTGCTTGGAAAAAACACCAACCAGAACTCTCCTCTCTCCTTGTTGGCATCGCCGAGGACTTCAGCCAAGCTCCAGAGCAGGACAGACTGGAGATGTGCTCATGGATACCGCAGTTCCTCCCACCACTAGGAGGGGAGGCACATACCCAAGAGCTTAGGGATGTGGTTACTAGGCTGTGGGAAACAGTACATCCAATGATGCAATGTAAGCTTGGTGCACAGCACCTGGGCCAAGTCCTGGTGCTGTCTGCTTGTCTGCTGGACTTATCTGGATGGGAACCCGCAGGCTCGCCTAAGTTCTGCTGCCTACTGGTGAACCGAGCATGTGTGGAGGTGAGGATGACTCTGGAGGAGCCACCAGGGACACAGCTCTCCCTTCAGCAGCAACAGGTGCTCACTGCTTGTTTCCGGATCATGGAGGCAGCTATGGAGCAAGCCTGCAGCCAGGGGGCTAGCCGCAGTCCTGCCCAGCCAGGAACTGCCATTGCTGAGTTGAGTCTGCAGCAGAGCAGGCAGGTCTTGGGGGTTCTAGAGGAAGCTTTCTCTGCAGTCATTTACTACCTGCAGCAGGTGAGAACAATGTGCAAGGTGCTTGAATATATATTGCATGTTTATAGGCAGTAAATTCACAATTAAATTTTGTGTTTTATGTAATATAGTGAAGTATTTCAAGGAAAGCACACCTTGATATTTGACAACAGTCTGAATTTTACAACACAAAGGAGTATAATATGGTTTCTATGCATTATGCATTATACCCTTTATGAATTGATGTAGTTGTAGAATAGTAGCAGTGGCAATGTGATGACTGCTGAATTATTCAGTTTACTTATTACTCAACCAAAGCAGAGGAAGCATTTAATGTAATGTTTTTACAATTTACAAATGTCTATAGTTTACTTAAGAAAATGCCCATTTGCCATACGTGCAGTTTAAAGAAAAACATTATAGTTGAGTTCCTGAATTCCTTTTTCCTTAGGTAAACCCAAGCCAATATGATGATCCCTTCATTTTTGCCACATTCCGCGCTCTTTGCGTGTGGCTAGCTGAGGAAACCTCATGTCTAAAGCAGGAGGTCACTGCCCTCTTGCCCCTCCTCATTGGCTATGCCAAACATCACCTACAAGAGAGGAAAGATGAAGGGCTGGCTGACTGGATGTCAGAGGTGTCTGTCAATGACAGTTTACAAGCAGGAACATGGACAGGAGAGGATGTCCTGAGGTTTGTTCAACAAATTCAGAAGTATTGCTAAACTGGGAATGTAATATTTGTTTAAAAGAAAAGATTTGTCATGTACTGGTTTTGTGCTCAGATCAGTTTGCATTTTTAATACATTACTTGACATTTGTCAAACTTGTAGTCTGAAAAATATATTAAATTGTATTGAATTAGAGTGAAATTATAGTATTATGACACTGCTCCAATGTCTCTGTAAAGTAGAATGGCTTTCTCTTCTCAGATATCTTCTCCCAGCCCTCTGCCACCTGTCTGCTGAAGAGGAGCCAAGGAAGGTACTCCTCTCCCTGGACACGCCTGCCTTGCTGGTGGCCTTCCTCACTCGTGGCTGGACTGCCCTGAGGACTCGTAGTGGGAAAACAGTAACCAGAGATCCCAGCCTGGAAACAGCCTGCTCCACCCTGCTTAACTTCACAGTCACAGAGCCTGACCGAGTCAGGTACACACACACACACACACACACACACACACACACACACATACAGACCTTAAAGGTTTATATACCATTCCCATATAGACCAGTTTGTTTCATGTACCGATTGACGTTGTTCTCTGTTCTAAGGACTGACACTTGCTTCGCCTCCCTTGAGGCACTACTAAGTGAAGCACTTCCTGTGCTCTTCTATAAACCATGCCTCTTGGTCCTAGCAGCCAATTTTTGTACTTTGGGGCTCATGATTGGCAGACTGAAAACAACCATCACAGGTATTTGTTAAGAATATTGAAGTTTACCGTTCATGTTATTTCCATGATCACCATATGCAGTTAAGACTATATATAGTCTTATAACTGCATGAATTGTTAGGATTACATATAGTGAGCTTAATAATGTTTTGAAACAGGGTGAAGAATATTTGAGGTACTTTGCTTATGTGATTCCAAATTTCCAAATGTTCATGATATGGGCCACTCAGCTTTTCTCACCAGGCTGTTATGTAATGAGATGGTAAAACTGAAGTTAGTTATTTGCTTCTTACCAATTCTTCTCGTTAGGAGGAGAAGGGGATCATGCAGCATCCATGTGCACCACAGGTCCGGTAGAGAGCGGACAGCGGCAGTTCTTCTCCGCTGCCCTACGGTTCCTCCTCGGGCCACTGCAGGTGGGTGAGGGTAGCGGTCCAGCCCGAGTCAGCCCAGCGTGGGAGCAGTGGTGGGAAGAGGCAGGCGACCTCTGGAGGCTCGGCCTGCAGGCCCTGGGCGGCTGCGTGAGCACACAGCCCTGGATAGCCACCCTCTCCAGGGAGGAAGGCTGGCTGCAGGACACCCTGAGCCTGCTGGAGGCCAGCAGTAGCCTCCCAGACCCCCAATCCCAAGAGGCACTAGAGGAGGCACTGAGCGCCATTGCACAGAAGTGCCCGCTCTGCCGCCAAGATATAACTGCCTGCATGAAAAGAGCAGACAGGAGCTCACTCCACCACATGGCCCAGCTGAAGAGGCTGCTCAAGGACTAAGATCACATTGCCTTTTCATCTACTGTGTATACATCTTTTGATGAGATGCACTGTTGAGACAGTTATTTTCCCCTGAGTGGCATATTATTTTCTAAAATTGTATTTCTGTAGGTTTTTTTTCTTATGTTAAAACTGAAATAAAATATTTTTTGGTGAATGTGAGTTGGTTTCATTTGACATCGGTAGGGGTCTTTGTTCAGAGGTGATTAACGTTTAAGGACGTTTATTTTCGTTTTACCGTATGAGCTTGGTTTACCGCCACCAGATGGCGTCCTTATTACAACCTGTTTTGGATTTCAGGCTGATGATAAACGACTTGGGGCAAAGGTTGAGGTTTTATCGATGGTGTATCTAGTTGGAGTGAAAAATCAGACATTTTCCATGCTTAAACAAACGAGATACACCATCGAGAAAACCTATCGATGGTGTGTCGAGTTGGAGGTTTTCTCGATGGTGTATCTCGTTTGCTTAAGCATGGAAAATGTCTGATTTTTTACTTGTGTATGTATCTTTAATATTCAGTGTAAATCTCAGGGGTGCAATCTTGTGATTTCAGAGGGAAAGATAGGTTACCTGTCCAGTGGTAGATTATATTTTGTAGGCTGTGATGTATGTAGTTGTGTCTACTGGTAGATGATATGAGACGCCACAATTATGGTGTATTCCGGTGTTACTTTGCATCTTATGTCTAGGGATCTGCATCCCCATCGACCCCCACTTTTTGTATTATCCCCCGCCCCTAACGCGCTTCTCAACTCCCGTCTATCTTTGTGTCAATAAAACTCCAGTGGCGCATCTCTGACCTCAGTCCCCCGTTCAATTTGTATAGTCTCCACGTCTCGTCTTGAGCAGTCAACGCTGTGAAGAAGGCAATAGCTTTCCCCTGTTCTCGTAATCATGTTGTGGAAATCACGGACGAAGGCAGATCCATACTGTGTTCAGGTAAGAAAAGTCTTCTGTTAACGGAGTATGATATTGGTTATGTTGGTATAGGAGCTTCTGGTATGTACCAGTGTGCCGGTTCCTCCAAAGTGCCACCTTCTATAGTCTAGTGGGCTATTTGTATATATTATATTTGTGTATATTTGACGTTTCAAAAGTGCAGTAATAAGAAAATTAAGGGATGAGGGTGTCCATTTTCAAATCATCCTTATTAGGTTAACGTATTTAGGATTATCTGAAATTTGCTCTACTGTTTTAGGATTTTTAAAGATTTTTTCAGAAACTGACGCTCCAGGATTTTTCTTTGTGGACCACCAGTACAGGGCTATGTGACCTGATATGACAGAAAAAACTGAACTGTCAGACACTCCTAAAACGAGAGAAGAAAATTATTAAAATGAACAAATTTTCATATTGCTTCTGAATGTTCCTGTATAATGCGGGTAAGAGACTAAATAAAAGCCCAGCATTTTTTTTTTATTAAAAAAAAAACCAATATGGTTCTAAAATGTAGGCATACATTTCAGAGGTAAATTTAAGTGTTAGTTTTATCGAATTAATTCATGTCCCTTTAAGTCAGACCACCTCCCCCATATGGTACACGGCGGTCACAAAGCTATAAGAGCGCACTTGGAAACCAGTCGAAAATGCTTTGATATAGCGCAACACGCCGAATAGTGTAGAGAGTGCACGTGGTGTACTGTGCACACCATATCGTTATTGAAAACTGATGTCTGTCTTTATGAGTCGAGTACATTAAATGAGAGTTTGGGATATTTAATTTATTTTGTGGACGTGCAAGCAGACAGGAACCAAGTTTTACACCATTCAATTCCAGATGTTAGTCCACACCTACTCGACTATGGTGAGTGTAGCGCTTATTCAAAGCGCTAGTTGGGCCTGGTTAATTCTTGAACTTCATGTCATGTGATATTAGCACAAGCCAATTTTAAATTCAGAGCGCACAGAAACGGAACATTAAACCTTGCTGATTTGGGCTATCGTGTTGTGTTGGTACAAGCTGTCTCGTGCCTTAGTTTGTGCACTTGTACACTACTCTTTGTCAGATCCAAATGCCAGTTTGCCAGAGGGATTTAAAACAAGCTGTTTGTTAATTTTGTGTTATAGAAAGAGACTATTTGCGAATCAAACGTGAAACGTTTTTGTTGATATAAAATTTCACAATAGTGAAAAGGCGTATTGATATTCTTTAAATTTGTATTTTAACACTGAAAGCAGATTATCTGTGCTACTATCACAAAATTGATTTTAGTGACGCACCTGCAAAAATCGAATTTGGCCTTAATTAAGCATCATAGCCAGTGTGCTTTCGCTTGAACATGACAGGACTTTCCCAGTCATAAAGACACTTTTAAGAACATCTAAGTTTCCTAAAACAGCTCAAACAATAAGCCATATCCCGCTGTCCGTGTTACCGACTTACTGCTGATCTTTGTAAAACACTTGGTAGCGTGAGACACATGATGCATAAAATGGTAATATTGTAATATGCCTTAACTAATGTTAATATTTAAATTCTGCCATTATTTTTATCTTTAAACTCATCAACCGATATTAAGAAAAGTATGAATCACATACTTTTTTAGCTTGTTTATACTTTTCAATAATACCGCATACACTAATCATTTACCAATTTATATGCTATATTTTTCCACTTTTCTTTCTTTTTTTCAATTTTAATCATTATTTCTTCATATATATTTATAGCTGAACACTTATAGAATTGTGATGAATCTCAAAGTATCGTCTTAGCAAAGTTCCATTACTTCTATGTTCAGGACCGCGCGGATGGACTGTCAAGCTCCTCACCGAGTGGGCGACTCTCGCAGCTCTCTACACTGAACCAAGCAGCCTACTCGACGGCTCCTCCTCTGTGCCACACTCCTGCCTCTGACTTCCAGCCGCCCTATTTCCCACCTCCGTATCCCCAGTCTTCACTCTCCTATTCCCAGAATCAGGACTCTGGATACCCACACTTACCGGATCCGTACCAATCAATTAATTCCCTACATCAGCATCAACAGGCTGCTTGGCACACTCAGCAGAGAACCCGGTCGGAAGAAGGAGCATTGTTGTCTCAGTCTCATCGGGCTCTGACCCTGGATCCCCGACGGGAGTATCCTGGAGTACCCCGGCTTCTCCATGGAATTGGGGAGGGCGCAGCCGCTCTTGGAGATGGTCCGCTTGGAATGCACGCGGTGGGTCATCACGGTGTGGAAGACATCCAGGCGAGTCTTTAGTGCCTTTAGTCTTGTATGCGCTTCCCTCGTCTTCTCATCAGCCATTGACTACAACGTGTAAAATTAAATGAGAATTCGAAGCTTTATCAAATCCCAGAATAACATTAGTGCTCCAATATTTTTGGCAAATAAATTAGCGAACAAATAGTTGTATGAAATGTTACTATTAATCCCGATGTATGCCTATTTGGTCTTTTTTTTTATCAAAGAATTAAAACAGGAATATTACAGATAACATGCAGCTAATTATTCTAAACTTGAATATTACAGCTACGTCACACTCTTGCTCAGTTAGACCACTTTTAGTGAATTGCAAATTCTGAAAATTATGCTGAGAATGTTTGTTTTCCGATCAGTCAAACTTGTTTCAGTATATCGATTTTACGGATTTAAAAAAAATGGCAAACTGTATATAATTTAATTGTACTTGGTAATTGAGTGTAATATCTGATGTAGCCTAATAATTGGTTGAATTCCCTAAAACTGGTTGGAGTGTGGTCACCACAAAAAAAAAAAAAAATTAATTAAAAAAAAGAACGGCGTTGAAAAAGACTGAAATTCACGTTATTTATTGAATTCATGTTATTTTGGAAGGCAATGCCACACCTCGTTTCTTTAGATTATTTAAATAATTCCATCTCTCATCGTTTTAGAATGTTGATTTTTTTTTTTTTTTATAGAGGACAAATGTAAAATGTCGTCTGCAGTATCTAGATCTAATTATTTTAAATGTAAATTATTGTAAGCCACATTTGAGGAGCATTAATTTAGTTCGGCAAATCAGCACTAAAGTGGACTAGTCTACAAATATTTTTTTAATTAATATAAATAATCTTTTAACACTCTTTTAAATTAGCCCATCCAAAAGTTTATTTTTATTCTGAAAAGTATGTATCCTTTAACTGAACCTGCTTTATTAAATGCGCCTAGAGCTATTTATTATGATGGAGAAAACGCTGCAAAAAGCACCTTAGTTCAAGAGACATTTAACGGCAAGCACACAGTAATTCTACTTTTAAACACAGTTTGTCTAATATATGTAAACACAATTAGGCCATTGTATCTAAGAATATAAAAAGAAACAAATGAGGATAGTATTTTAGTCTTTATAACCACTCCTCTGACTTAGTATGTGGGTGACATCATGGAAATGATAATACCTAAACGAAATCACTGTTTTATAACAGATATGGGAAAGTTTTATGTGTGGAAAGAAATTACAGAACATAATGAGAATCATACTGACTGCTACTGACAAATCTAAATTCCTCTAAATACTTAAATATTTTTTTCTGTGACAGATTCAAAGTAAAGCTTAAGTGTCAAAATCGTTTGCTATCTTTTTTAGGCACCAGTTTTGTCATCCAGTAAGTTCAACATTAGACTAATGTGTTATGTAAAAAACTAAAACAAATAAAATAGATAGAATATATAGGGTTAAAGATATTAATAGTAGATAAAATTAACCAAGTCTTTCTGATTGTGTCACATTTTTGTAATAATTAAAGACTCAAAAGCTTCATCAAACTAAAATACATTTGAACAAATTATAAATATTTAGTTTCTATGATCTTCACAAATGACCCATGTCTGATCTGTTCCAGATAGTCTCATCTAGTCTACCTGTTCTAGTCTACATGACCCATTCAAGCATCCTGCATTTATATGCCCAGTAGTTTCTGCGATGGAATAAAGTGATGAGCATGTTCAATGATGATAAAAGATATTTCTGTCCTTTTCAAACAGGGGATGGAGGAAGCATCATCTCTGGGGATCCTGGACCATTCTGTTATCAAGAAAGGTAAGACCCTAGTGCAGGAGAAAGGGGAATGTGTGTATAGTGAGAGCAAGTGTAGTATGTATACATACAGAAGGACACACACACATGGTAGGGTGAGAGTGTTCAGGCAATTTTTCACCAACAGACACACACACACACACACACACACACACACACACACACACACACACACACACACACACACACACACTTTGTGTCCATGTGCATGTGCATGTGGATTTGTGTGTGTGTGTGTGTGTGTGTGTGTGTGTGTGTGTGTGTGTGTGTGTGTGTGAAAAGCGCCCCCCTTTGTTTGCCCTGTCCCTTGTGTTTCCCCTCCATCTCTCTCCCTCGCATACACACACACACACACACACACACACACACACACACACACACACAATAATTCCGCACTGCCATTTTTTATATGAAGTAAAAAAAATCTTCTAACACTCAGACTGAACCCTTAAGGCAATAACTGTTAATGAACTGTTCATGGTCATATGAGAGAATAAGAGGGATTAGAACAGGCGCGTGGGAAAGGGGGTGGGGGTAAAGATGAGTTATGAGGAATTCACACTGTGATCTTTCCATCCAAATGGCAAGAAATTTTTATAGGTCATGGAGAACTAGACCCTCAGAAACTTCAGCTGAAAGCTTTTTGTCAGAAGTTTCAAGCTCTTCAGTTATAGGGTCACTAAGCATCGATAACTAAAGTGTATTTTATAGCAGTGCAGTCATAGCTCATGCACTGGCCGAGAGAAGCATAGATCAATTACTTGGTTTTAAAAGATTTTGGAGACCACATGAAGACGTGGATTTTCGCGCGGAGTTTAGTGGTATATATCCGGCGCTGAATCCACGCTAAGAATATGCAATTAAACCCGCCAGTTTACATCCGCGAATCAATGCTTTCACAGGGCAGCATCACGAAGAAGTGCGCACCGCCCGCATAAAAATTTATATTAATATTAATATAAAAAGCATAGAAAATAGGCATCTAAAAATCAGGAACATCTAGTATTGGAATAAAATGGGAGAGGAATAAGGTACAGGGTACTAACTTCAAAACATAAATGAACACTGTCAACTCATAGGAGAAAAGGTAACTAAAAGGATGTACTTATTGACATTAGTGTCACATTATGCCAGACTGCTTCCTTCAGCAGTACAGGTCATGCTTTGTTTTCTTTTGTGTTTTTCACAACATACAGTGTAAAAACGCACAAATCAGAACCCTTCTGTCCCCCGTAAGGCTGATGCATCTGTCTCCTCTCCTGCTCTCCTTTACCCAGTTCCTGTCCCATCGAAGTTGAATGGCTCTTCTCTGTCTGTCCTCTCCTTCGGGAAGGATGGCTTGGGCCTGGGAGGTGTGTCCAACCCCGGGGAGGTGTTCTGCTCTGTGCCCGGACGCCTGTCACTGCTCAGTTCCACCTCCAAGTACAAGGTGACGGTGGGAGAGGTCCAGAGGAGGCTGTCTCCACCCGAGTGCCTCAATGCCTCGCTGCTAGGTGGAGTCCTGAGGAGGTGAGTGAAGTGTAGAGAGGAAACTGGTCAAAGTTGTAACAGAAACAAACAATAGTTTTTTGTTAGAAACAAAAATTGGAGCTAACATTATATTGTAGTAATTTTATGAAACAAGTTTGACAGGTCTTAAACCAAAGGAGAAATGAAATAGAATTAGAATCCTGTATATATTTTCAGGGTTTTATAAGTCAGTACAAGTTAAACAAACAACAAAGAAATTTAAGTGAAATCCACTGAAATCCAATGCAGATCCAATGGACATAGCGTTTTACTCATATAATGGGATACATATATATGTAGTGTGTTAAATTATAATATTTTCATGATTTTCTAATCAGTGTAGAAACAGAATAGCTTTGCATAGCTTTTGCAGAGACACAGCCTGCATTCTTATTAAAAGTACTTATGTATTTATTTCATCTTAAGAATAAAATCAAATAACTAACTAATATTCACTTTTCTCACTTTATGGGTGACAGCCTAGCCAGGTCATATCTCACACTGCATGCATGTGCAGGTTAGTATCAGAATTATATCAAAGAGATCTCAGGTTTTCTTAACTGTATGGCAAGGATGAGTAATCTTCACAGAAAGGAGAGTGGGGAGCGTAAAATACATGAATGTGAGGAGCTCAGAGATAATGAGAGAGAGTTTGCGCTTCTGATCATCTGTCACACTCTCTTCTCTCAGAGCCAAGTCAAAGAACGGAGGACGCTGTCTGCGTGAGCGCCTGGAAAAGATTGGCCTCAATCTCCCCGCCGGGCGCCGCAAGGCAGCTAATGTCACACTCCTCACAGCTCTGGTGGAAGGTACGTACACATGTACATGCAGAGAAAGACATGACAGACAGCATGCAATGAAATACATTACAAAAACAGAATTGAACTAAACAGTAATGTTCATAGTAAAACTCAACAGCTCAACTGTTATAACACACCTATATGAAAAATATGAACAGTTTGAAAACTTTCTCACTACCCTGGAATTTCACTGCCTGATTTTTTTAACATTGTATTCTTCTTCTACTTTGAAGGAGAGGCAGTCCACCTGGCACGGGACTTTGGTTATGTGTGTGAGACGGAGTTCCCAGCCAGAGCCACTGCAGAATACTTATGCAGGCAGAGTGATCCAGACCAGCTATCCACAAGGCGTAGCATGCTACTAGCCACCAAGTGAGTCCCAACCTGCCTCATCCAAATTCAGCCTGCAGAAATCTCCAAAGAATCATGTTTCCATGGAATAACAAGCCCAACTGCTACTGATGAAAATCAGCTAAGCAACAATAATAAAGAGGAAAAATATTTCCTTGATCCTGTATTTTGTATATTTGCTTTTTTTTTTCTGTACTGTTGTCAACACTTTGCACATAAATCACACTAAATCTCATTCCTCACTCCCAATGCAGGGAGATCTGCAAGGAGTTTGTTGATCTGATGTCCCAGGACAGGTCTCCGCTGGGTGCCAGCCGGCCCACCCCATGCCTGGAGCCTGGGGTGCAAGGGAGCCTAACCCACTTCAGCCTCCTCACCCATGGCTTTGGCACACCGGCCATCTGCGCTGCGCTCTCTGCCTTTCAGAGCTACCTGCTGGAGGCCCTCAAACTGCTGGACAAAGGGGAAGGAGGCGGCAAGGGCCACCAGGAGAAGGAGCTGAAACAGCGCAAGTGAAGTACTGCCGTATGCACACGGAGACTGGAAAACACAGACAGAGAGCGAACTCTTCCCCAGCCTTTAGGAGAGTGTGACTGTATTTATGTGTGTGTGTGTGTCTGTCTGTTTGAGTCTGACTTAGAAGCAGCACCCCTGCTGCTGATGGGTTCAATCTTCAGTCGTCCTCTGTGATGTCTGAGCACGTGCCTGTAGGAGGCGTTGTCCTCTGGACAGAGACAATGGCAGCTCATTGTATTCTCTGCACAGGGTCGTCCCATTCCCCTCCTCCTGGACTCGATCAAGGGATGGCCAGAAGGAGTGCCCCCACTCAGATCCTGATTTGTTTGCTCTGGGAGAACTGAGTCATGAGAACTGTAATCAAGCAAATAGAGTGACTGTCCACTACTGGGAAGGGAGATGTGTAGCTGAATAACAATACAAACATGGTTCTTTTGTACTCCCTGATGTATGTTTATTATCAATGTTATTACTGTTCTTATTATTGTTGTATTTCAAGGTAAATGTAATATATTATTAAAAACAAAATATTGAATGCTGTCTGGCAAATACCTATCATATCTTATGTTTTTTTTTAAATTACACTCCCACTTTTGCAAGATATTTTATTAACTTTATCCTGGGGAATACTTCACTCACATCAGACCCAAAGTTATTTGATTCTCATTAATAGCCATTTGTCAGTGATAAACAGAAAAAAAAAATAGAATAGAGATGGTATATTTCCTCATTTATTACATAGCAGCAATGACAGGACGGATTATTTATGTTACATTTCTATTCATATAGAGCTTGATTTTATTTTTTAAATTCATACATATATTGTGGAAACTTATTTCTGTTTAAATTGGCCACAGATCTCATTCATTGTGTGGCTTGGAGAATTCTCCATTGTAATGTTCTAACCCAAGCCAAGCCTCTGTAGTAAAAATGTCAAAAATGCACATCACATTCAAGGATACAGAGTTTCAACAGATAACCCTGGAGGCTCCAGCATGTACCGCAGTGTTTCCTCTTTATTTCTCTCTCCTCTCACTCCATCTGCCACTCTACATTTCTCCACCTGCTCTGGGGCCTACACCTTCATACCTGCCCCCCTACTGACTCGCACAACCTGAGTGTCAATTCCCCAATCGCACTATCTACCTTATGACCCCCCACCACCCACACCCTGCCCCTTTTCTCTGACAGAGCTGTGCTGCGCCTCTACGCCTGCGGGCAAACATATGCTACCCTCTCCTCCAGATTCCGGTGTGTTCAGGGGGAGAGGAGGGATTGTTTAATGTTTATTAAATTCACCTGTCTGCAGAGGGGAGATGTGTGCGCGCGCGCACACACACACACACACACACACACATCTGCACACACTTAAAAGTACAGAATACTTTGAATACTACACAACAGCGCAGCCAAAGACAGTAACAGTTGAACTGTTCTTGAGATGCAGAAACCAGGGTGAATTCTAATCATGCTATATTAAACTAATCAAAAGAACCTGAACTTTCATGGGACACAAAAGGTCAAATAACCTCAGCCAGGGATTCCAGTAGTGGTAGCCCAGTGGTATATTATCTCTATCAAAAGTAAGCATTTAATATTGCATTATTGTTCTCTGCAAATTCACAAACAGAACAAAGCAGCAAGAACCACATTTAAAAGCTGCAAATTTGCTTTGTTTGTGAACAATCAAAACCTTTACTTTCTTTGGACCATTTTAAGAGACAGAATTTTTAAAATAACATAAAATGTATAGCTTTGGGAAACGATAAGAGTACACCATACATGCAATGCATTTGTACATTTTATATTCTAGTTATTATAGTGGGTGGGTAGAGTGAAATCCAAAATTATTTTTCGGTAATGATGTATTAATTAATTCTTAACAATGGACTTTTTGACTCAAAACATGACTCAAAAACAAAGGATCATAACAGTATTAATGTTTTATTGACCAAGAATCAGATCTGAAGTACAAAAATGGGGCTGTATGGCGGTGCAGCAGTGACTGATCACTTTGCATCCAGCAGAGGCATCTTCATGTCTTGAATTCCGTTCTTGTCAATCAGACGGACAGTGAAAGAGGGCAAGTTGAGGATGAAGCGCTTGTTTAGCTGGAAGAGAGCAGCAGAGGAAGACCATGAGGCCCTACAACCGAGTAAGGAAAAGCAGCCAAAACAGCCAACACTGGCCTTCGAAGCAGCTGAAATGGCACTTCCGATTCTTTTTACTAGCTAGAGGTCTTGCTAATGCTTAGCTGAGGATCCCAAAAGCCTTTCACACTAGCAGAAAGAGGAGTGCAGAAGAGCACTAGAATGAACAGGTTGGTGAGAAACAGGTGTAAGGAGTGTGTTTGTGCTGAGGCTGAGAGCTTACCTCTTCTATACACCTCTTAAGGAGATCGACAGCTTCGTCACTCGTCAGACCTGCACACAGAACAAAAGTGGCATTCAGTGTCCACAAAACTACACAGAAGCAAACACAGAGACATCACTAGTAGCCTGCCAACACATAAAACAGAACTTCATCTGAGAAATATACACAAACGGCAGGACAAAGAGGGGAGAGAGAGAGAGAGAGAGAGAGAGAGAGAGAGAACAAACAAGAGCAAGTGAAATAAACTGAGCACTTAAAAAAGCAGTGTTACCTGGCTTGTAGTATCTGTCCAGGATGGAGAGGGTGAGGAAAGCTCCATATCCATGTGCAGCAAAGGGTGCTTTGACCAGTGCCCCTAAGTAGTCCATATAGTACAGCGCAGGCCCTTCAGTGTCATCATACCCAGCCAACAGCAGGTTCACGTGGTAAGGAGTCTACCAGGGAGAGCCAGAGAAAGCATGTTATTGATTGATCAGACATCAGGGAGAGGCGAGGGAAAAGGAGACACAGGGAATGACTTACATGTGAACACCAGAGGAATAAAAAAATAATTGCCTTAAAAGAGTTTTAAAGTTAGCGCCACTGTTTTTAAAAACACTGTTTTAATTAACAAGTTTACTCAACAAAAATGAAGGACCGAACCAACATCAAAACCAGTAGCAGAGAAAGGGAGAGAAACAGAGAGAGAGAGAAAAAGAAAGATAGACGGGTGTGAAACAGCTGAAACGGAGAGAAAAGGAGAGGGGGGTGTCAAACGGTCTGGGGGGTCGTTGGTGTCACCGACAGTGTGACATCTGCTGGAAGACAGCACCCCTGCTGCTCGAGTGCCTCCCCACCCCCCCACCCCCCCAAGTCTCCCACCCTCGCCCCATTGCCCTGGAGCTGCGCCAGATCTCATTAAAACTTTTTAGTCAGTCTCTCTCCCTTTTCCTTTCCCTGTGCTCCACTCCTCTATAACTACTTCCCACTTCACCCCAGCCATGACATCCTTTCCTTTTTCTGCACCATGCTGTGTTTACAAGACCTACATGTAACTGAAGTAGAGTCCAAACTAATGGCTATGTCTGACTTAGCATCCATTTTATCATAATGGTTTAACAGTCAGCAGATGACGAGTTCCAATCTGCTGTGTGGAGGTAGCTCGGATGATGGAGAAGGATCACATATTCGCCCGAGAGGCTACAGGGCCAGCTCCTGCACTCCCCGGGGCCTGTTTGGAAGTGGAAGTGTTGAAGGCTTGGCTAAGGCTCATCCCAGTCTCCCTGCAGACAGGATGTAGCGCCAAGGCTGGATGAGATACCCGACAAGGGATCTGTGGAGCTCCCCAGGGTGCCATCTATACCCATTCTCTCTTAACTCGACACCTGTTTCATACGTGCCCCATCTGAGGTAGCTCCTAACACAACAGCAATTCTCTCACCTTGCCCATGAGGATTAGCCTACAGGACCATTAAATATTAGCGCCCAAACTAACCTTTAGGCTAAAAATCAGTGAAGGTAAGGAACAAAACAGTTTTGGGATGGCCAAAAGGGTTGTAGTTTTCTCTATCTCTTTGGATGTGTGCGTTGCCTCTTACTGTGTGTTCTTCCATGTTTCCAGCCTTTTCCAAAGGCCATGTTTTTCCTTTCTCCTTTCTGGCATTTTCCTACCCAAGTCTGCTATATCAGTTGTTCAGATGTGGCAGTAACAGGGAATGATGTGCAATATGGTGCTTGTAATTATTTGTGTCTGCATAACCAAGGGGATGCAACAATATTTCTCTAAGGCAAAACATGCCAAACTGTTACAGCTACAATCACTAGTATAAAGATTATAACTGGCTATTGTCTTCAAAAGAGTATGCCGATGAAGATGAGAAGGCTTTAGCTAGATGTCGTCTTACAAGACAAACCACTCATCTCCAGTTTTCTTTTTGTCTCTTTCTCTCTCACCATCTATGTGTCTGAGCGAGATGGGAGCAGGGAGAGTCCTGGGGCTCCCCGAAGGCCCAGATGTTTTCTGGTCCATACACAGTGCGCATAATACCTCTCTACCTCCCATCAGTCCCAATGGGACTTCTGCCAGCAGAGACAAGAGTATCTACATTAACAGCCCTAGGTGGGCTTATCTGAGACTAAAACATATCCTTTCACGTTGATGCTGGCAGAAATGAAAACATGCCTGAATGGTGAACATCAGGGATGCTGCTTATTGAATATCAAAGCTGCTCCCAGGATCAAACAGGTAGATAAGATCCTCAGCACTCAATGTAGTTATTGTGCTCTCCAGAACGTGTGACAGAAATGCAGAAAAGTCATCATCTTATTTAGGCCCTTTATCTACTCAAAAAAACCCTCTAACAAAGCTTTAAGACCTGAGGCCTTAAAATAATAAAAATAGTTATATTTTTTCAGGTGTTGTTTTGCCATTACACTTATTGCTTAACCCTAGCCTACTCAACTCACTCCACGACGAACACTAACCCTAGAGGGAAAGGGCTCCCAGGTGGCAGACAAGACCATTCTTTAAGCATGCACCAGCAGCAGAAGTGCTGCATGTTGATTTGAGAACTTGGCCTGCTGCCCCCAAGGCCCTCCCTACCCCTCCCCCACCCTCTGGGCCAAACCCCTCCCACTGCAGCCCCTCCCGCATCAGCTGCTCTAATTGTTTTTTGTAATTATTTTCTCCCTCTGCTATTGTGACAAGCAGCAGCTACACTCTTCCTAACAAATTAACACACAGACAACAGGGCCGGGACAGAGCCTTTTACACAGATGGGCGTGCAAGTGTGTACACACGTGTGGGAAGGGGCCTTCTGAGAGAGGGAGGATCATGTCGCGTAGGGGAGACAGGTGCTGGGGACCGTGGAGCCTTGGCTCACACCTCTAGATACTCAAAACATACTGGCATCTGTCTCCAATGCCCGCCAACATGGGCCTTCATTTAAGCACAGTGAGTGGCGCAGCCACAGCATTGGTAACCCGCTGTGAGTTATGCTTACAGATTTGTTTAGTGTTAACAAATAAGCACTTAGGGAGACTTGGACAGAAAAGCAAAAATCTAATCTAACTTTGAGTCAACTACAACAGTGTAAAGTCTAGAATTTTAAAAAATATTAGGACTGAAAAGATGCACTCATTCAACAACAAAAAAAGGCAAATGAAGTTCATAATACAGGTCTTAGGTGAACTTTCATCAGGTTCATAATGTACTGGATTTTTAATTAATGGCACATTTTTTACAGTGATTAAGTAGCAATGAAAAGCCAGATAAATCTTATGCAGCTGAATATGTCTCAATTTTTTTACTTGATTTTTTGGCTGCTGTGGCTTAAAAGGCTACATACATACCCTACTACGCAGGTAGTCTGCGAGGTTCTTCCTGGTGAAATTTGCTGCAGCTTCTGGACTGAGTTCATACCCTAAAATAAACAGAATGTGTGTTTTATTTAACATCACCATGACATCTACAACAACCATTAAAAAAATTAATACACCTAAGGTATATAAGGTATGCACCTACTAAAATAGATGCAAGTTCAGAGTACACACCTAATGGGATTACATTGTTGAGAACCCAAAATATAAATAAATTATAATATATGTCATCAAGACTTATTTGTACAAACCACTATGCATATTCTTGTGAAATCACATTAAAGATGCTTACACAAAAGGAATCATTAGGATATGGTTTTGTTCCAAGCCTAATCTAAAACACTGAGCCCAGTTAACCAAGGCCTGTAGTAGTATCTGAACATTAGATGGGAGGATCGTGCCAGACATGATGATTGAAATTAACTCTGCTGGGTGATAGATCTCCAGGACTTGAGTTAGACAACATTGGATTTAATATTCTAATAATACACCAAATCTAAACTTTACACAAACCAGCCTGAAAAAGTGTAAATATGACAAATCCTATTTTACTATTTTCTACTTTCTAGAAAAACAGTAAACATATCAAAACAATGAAATAATAAAGGTGCTTATGTTGTATTAAATAAATATTGACTGTCTTAGATTTTAGATTATTGGCAGTAGGCTCCCTTTGATGACAACCTTACTCTTGGTGGTCTCTTAACCAGCTTCATGAGGCAGCCACCTGATGCTTTTCCATCGATCCTTGGTAGGGTGAGAGACTAAAGTGTTGAATAAAAACTATTTGCTGAGGGGACATTTTAAATAATTTTACTTTATTTTTTTGTTTTGGAAATCATTTCATACACAGGCCATAAACTTTTTGCCTTAGAAACAAATCTAAACATAAACCATTGAATGCATATAAACCGATAAAAATAGATTCAGTCAAGTGTCTCCATACCTTTGAGCGGTGTGGTAGTACTTACCATTTCGCATTTTGTAGAGCTGAACATTCTTCTGAATATACTCTGCGAACTGGACTGTATCACCAGCCTCACCGACACACAGCAACAAGATCTTCTCACTCAGTTTGAACATCTTGTCATAATCTAAAATTAATAACAGATTTATATTAGGGCTGCTCTCCTAGACCTCTACGAATCATGTGAAATAACATTATACGTCGCATACGTTTCAATACATGAATTTGTTTAATAAACCTTTCTGATTACTATCAAGTAAAAACATTTAACGTTTAGATAGCTACTCACTATTAATAAGAACCGAAGTTCGACTAGAAAACCAAAAAAAATCACTTTCACTTTCATAATGGATTCGCTAAATCATTTCCTAAGAGCATTTTTTAAAGATAAACTACATAAACAATGCAAAAAGACTGACAAACTGATGACCGTACTTGTAGTTTATATAACACAGCGATACCACACATCACTGATCACGACTTGTTAATTACGTGTGGGGAAATCTACACAAAAACGCATAGCTAGCTATGAAATCACTTTTCTCTTTAAATTTACGAAAAGATGGATGGAACTAGGATAGCACTGAGAACTAAGTAGGATTGTGAAACCGGGTGGTTTATATTGAATACATGCCGAGATTCGTACAGAAAATCCGAAACTACACCCGAAATTCACTAGCCAGTATGCTAGGTTAGCTACCTGCATGACTAGCTAACTGTTAGCCATATTGTACCCCAGCTAACGTCACCCACACAGCTAAGTAGCGAAGTATCGCAAATCTTACCATGTTTCATCTGGATGATACTACTGGCGGCAACGTTGTCTGATGCAACCAAGACAAAATCTTGGCCCCTAATTCCAATTAAATATTCCATCTTGTAAGATGAAAGAAAGCAAAAAGAGGATCTAAATGCGCTTTGAATGAACACACTGCTGAGATAAGAAATTACACAGCAAAAGTTACTTCGGCGCGCTTTTCTGATGTCATCAGAAAGGAAGCCAGTTATGCGAGGCGAGGCTGTCACGTGATGAAAATCTCGGTCCCTGAAAATAGACGTGGCGAAAGGTCAGTTCTGAGATGACGAAGTGCGTTGTTCAAATCACATCAAATCAAGTTACGAACGTGATCAAATCACATCAAAATGCATTATGACATTATGTAATAAATTAGAAAACATCGATTTATGATGGAAATTCTCTTTCAATATCTCTAAATCAGTAACACCTCAATGGGGTGCATAGGTCTACCATCATTTTGGGGGATGCTGCTGGCGTTTTAATGCTATATTTAAGATTTCAGACCCTGATAATAATTCTTGTTTTTCTACCATTTTCATGCTGAGTAGCTCAAACTAGTAATGAAGATTTGTCTTGATTTCCAGACAATGTCCTACAAAAGGCAATTCATAGGACGTGTCCTTCAGCAAAAGTAAACACAGAGAACAATAATTATCCTGTATTTCCAATACAGGTGAGGGAAGTCTCTTTGCTATACTGTTGATTTCATCTTACACCTTTTGAAGTTTTTACCCACTACATAACACACCCTATAGCAGTTGAAACTACTTTGAAACACGGGGAAAAATATGATTTTGTACATTGCAAGCATGTGCTCTTTTAATGATTTGTTTATGCCTGCACTTCCTGTGCAGACCTACATTAGTTTTTCTGTGTTCTGCAGTTCTTGTAACATATTTAATATGAATAGATTCACAGGGAATCATTGTAGTGAAAGTGAGGCTCGATGTGTCATAACTCATTTAAATTTTTCTCTGTAACCTCCCCCCACCCCCCACCTCTCTCTCTCGGCATTTGTCACTGGTTCAGCCTGACTGCTTCGTTAGGACTCATAATTTGCATTCAGATTAATTATCTAATTACCGACAAATGTCCGGGGGCCACCCCACACTCCAGCTCGTCAGCCCAGTGCCTCTAATTATTTTAATCATTTACTTTCATCTGCAGCGTTCCTGCCATACTCCTGTGTTTAGAGGCCATTCTTAATTACCCTGCCAAAACATTCTTCCCCTCATTTCATGAGAGAGAGAGAGAGAGAGAGAGAGAGAGAGAGAGAGAGAGAGAGAGAGAGAGAGAGAGAGAAGGCCCAATGGGGACATGATCCAGGAGTCCTGACAGCATCATGGAAGCGCCAAGCTCTGCTGGGTTTATGCCCATGTTTCTTTCCTCTACCTCTCATTCACTTTCTCTTTCTCTCTCTCTCATTCTCTCTCTACTCCTCCCCCCACCTCAACATCCTCCACTGACTCTTATGCTCTCACTACCCCCAAACCCCCACCCCTCTCTTACTTCCTCCCTTTCCCCTTTATCGCAAGCACACACAGGAATCGCCTCCGGGCCCCAGTGCCCTGGCTGCTAATACACACACACTTGGTGCAGACTGTGACACAAAACCTTGCACAACACTCCATGCTATCTGTTCAGAAAATCTCTATGTGTTTCTCTGTATGCTGCATTTAGTCAGCTGTCACAAGGTTCATGGTTGCATCTGGTTAGTGTCCATCAGTTTATTGTGGGGTCAACCCTCTCTGCATTCATAATGACACCCTCATTGTGGCCATGAGCCAGACACACTAGCCATAACTGTTCTGGTGAAAATACATAAACTATAATTAGGCCCCTTCAACATCTAACTTGCTCTGGATGAAAGTTTAATGGAAAGATGATTATCTATACCAGTGCTTTTTATTTTGGGTTCACTTTCAAATGGAGAAAATGAATTAGGTTCTATCTTTGTGTTTGAAAAAAAGTAATGAAATAAAGCAGATTTCATGTGCAAACTGGTCACAGGACAAAAACACAGCCAGTTACTTTAAATGATCAAAGTGCAGCAGTTTCCTATTCTGATAAACCTCACGTGTATCCCATTACTCCTACCGAAGGAAATGAGCTCTACTGCCAGTTAGTGAGGAAAAAACTGTGCTGTGCTTTGACAGATAGACTTTTCCTAACCAGCTGCAATAGCACTCATCTGAGCAGAGATTATGGACACATAGCCGTAGGGGAGAATGTGTTGGACTGGGGCAGGTTTTGAACATAGATTAAGAACAGAGGGACAGGCTGTATTAATGATATTCATGGGATAAGTGCAAGTTTTGTATCAGAGGAGGGCACGTTGGCCACAAAGAGACACAAATCCAGAGACTGTGGCCTGGTGTTGATAAATAGTGTAAAAAAAAAAAAAAAAGAAGAAGACAATTAATCATTGTGTGCATCCACGGAAAGGAGAGAGAGAGAGAGAGAGAGAGAGAGAGAGAGAGAGAGAGAGAGATTCACGTTTATATAGTCTGCGCGGTCAGGCGATTTATCTTTTCAAACTTTATAAATGAAGTGGTATCAAGGGAATAGTCAGAGTCTTCGTATTAAGAACGCGCTTAACGTAACAATTTAAGAATTTGCATTCTTGAAGAAACACATCGCAAGTGTCAGTAGGTCCGCTTTTCTGTTTAATCTGCAATTTCACGGCGTTGAGACCGGGTAGCTCGGGCTCCCATTCGCTTTTGTTAAAGGGTGTCGCAGTTTAGCGGCGCTTTATTTCTCTTAAGAGGGACAGGGCGTCGAGAGAACATGGGCACTAGAGAGACCACTTCATTTGAAAGAGTGAAAAAGAGCAAGCTAAATAGAAGTGACAGCCTCTGAAAAAATTCCTACCGGCAGCTGTGCGAATTCTCCATAGCTGGCTCCCCTACGTTAGGAAGCACTATGACCCCCGTGCTTGGCACACGCACCTGCCGTTCAGAGGCGCGCTTTCACCGGCAGAAAGATTATCCAGGGGCGTGGCGCGGTCGGCCTGTTCTCAATGAACCCTTGTGAAAAACCCTTATGCGTGAAAGAGCCCCTATTCAGCGTCTATTGTTCAACACATTTTTATGGGACAACATTGGCCATTATGAGGTTTCGAGATTTACATGGGACTCCATAGATGGGTATAATCCTTTCAAGCAGTGAACGAATAAAAGTTTAAACCCGCTGTTTTCATATTTATTAGCTGGTTAAAGCGGGCGAGGCAGCTGAACCGAGCCAGACCAACAGGCTTCCACATTCACGCGGACGCGTTCCTCTTCCAGTCTGCCCTCAGGACCATAGCTGATCAGAAATACACTGCAGTAAGCCGCAGAAAAAGTGATGAAAGTCAGATGACTTCATACCATGTCACATAAAATACTACATTTATGGCTTCCCTATAATGACGCTGAATCACAGAGCAGCGAATTGTGTGTACAGAGTGTATTCTATATCCAGAAGAAAACTCCAGAACATTTAAGCGGCCTTTAAAGCCTTCTATTAAATATAATCTAAGCAATTCAAGCGCTATTATAAGACACAATTAAAACAAAAAAGCTACTTCTATCCTTACTGACCATATATATTTCTCTGTTATATTACACTATTATAAAATGCAATAAATAATTATCTTAATTATCTTCTTTCAAACAATGCAAATAGAAAAATATTATAAATGGAGTCTATCTATCTATCTATCTATCTATCTATCTATCTATCTATCTATCTATCTATCTATCTATCTATCTATCTATCTATCTATCTATCTATCTATCTATCTATCTATCTATCTATCCATTTCATCATTCACTGTCCCCAAGGCTGTTAACATCCCCCAAGTCCCCTTACCACCCCCTTACTGTCAAAGATGATTGTTTCCACACCAAAAGAGTGCTAGGGGCTAGTTCACTGTCACACTACATCAGGCAGAGGGAAAGATGGAGGATAGCGGTAAAATGCAGAGAGAGACAGCGACAGGGAGAGCGCGCTCCTGACTTTTAAAGATCTAAATTCACAAGTGACCACAAGTGGCCTGTTCTAATCCATGCACACGGCACGTGGAATATGAATAACATTGCCCTCCACTGACGAGAAACGGCCTATCCAACAAAACAAAACCACAGATAAGCAAAAGCTAAACATGCCATCCACAGTGTTGCCCCCTATTGGAGATTTTTTTTTTTTTTTTTTTTTCCAGTTTGTAGTTATGCTTATACACATCTGGAAGCGATAAACTCGATTAACCCAAAGCAAACACAGAAATTCATCTTAGTGTATCATAAGTCATTTATTGATCTATTTCAGCTCCTGATGCAGGTAATCAGTATGTCACTTGATGTGTATGGAAGTTGAAGTATAAAAATAAACATGGAACCCCTGGTAATGCTACAGCGGTAAATTGGAATAACTAGACTAGTTTTATTAATAAGATTCAGTAATTTTCTCTATGGGTTGAGCCATCGAGTCTAAAATAAATGAAACTACAGGTTTCTTAATTCCTTACAGACTATGTACGGACTAAAGATGTTCAAATACACCGTGAGCTGTCTGAAGATTGTTTATGATGATGTTGAAACGCAAACCAATAGACTTATAATGACCTTTATAGAGAGACATGTAGGACATAGCGCCACTCTATTAATTTGCATTGCAAACTGTGAGAATTTATAGGATTTAATCGTGATTGGTGCTATAAAAGCATTTACACTAATACACAAATGAGAAATAAACAGGTTCTTTATAGCATGTGGTTGGCCAGTGTTCTTGCTTACACTAGTTTATACAAAGAAAGAAAGAAAAAAGCGAGATCAAGAATAGTATCAGATGTGAAGTGGGATTTATCCATACTGTAAAGAACAGGTGATGGTGTGTATTCTGAATAGTAGGTCATATTCACAGCCACAACACTTGACTTCTGGGTGTCACATCTGTGCTCACGTAGCCGCGCCTCCGCGATGGTAATGATTTCGCAAAAAAAAAAAAAAAAAACAACTCCACAGTATATTTTTCCACTTCAGTTTTTTTCAAACAACTAAATTAGCAACTAAATTAGCATGCTTCAGGAGCGAGACACCGTTGCGACGTGAAGCAGCGAGGCAAATGCACACGCGTCCTCCGGCGTTGGGACTCTCTCGCCGGAGTCGTTATTCGCGCTCAGCGGGGCCCTTCTCACTTTGCCTTAAGTCCCATTGCGTCTCTCAAGCAGTGTCGTTTTCTGATGACACGTCTTCTGCCATCCACTAAAACGTGGTCTACCAGATTTTGGGATTGTGATGTTGTATAGCCTATAAATCTTTGATTATTGGTGCACTAATATATATAAATAATTACTAATGACAAATCAAACACACATAAACCATCTATTTGTCCCCTGTTAAACAAACATATGATACATTAAATTTGCATGTTTTCAATTAGCCAAAAACAAGGCAAATACATTAATAAATCTATGAACTGTGTAATGCATTTTCAATGTTTCGTTTTTAAGTTAAACAAAAAGGAAGATAAGAGCTGAACATACGTACTTGGTCCCCAAATTCGGCGACCGATCCGCGGATTATCCCCAATTTGCCAGGGGGTTTGGCTACTGGATATGATTTAGAGTCTGCGACTGTTTACCGGGACGGATTGGACCAGGTGCCTCAAGGCGCACGCTGTCAAATTCCCCCAAGGGACATAGAATAGTATGAGTCGTGCCCTGCAGCCATGCTTCGACTGTGGATTTAGCTACAACCACTGGTATCTGTGAAACCCACACATATGAAATAAAATATTCCGCCCGTGCAATTTAAATTTACACAGTTTGCATCGAACTTTTATCCAATGCTCGTTCCTCAGCATGTGATAAGAAATAATCTGGAACACCGTGGATCCGCTAATAAATAGACCATTGTAGGAAAGATCAAGTGACAACTATTTTGTTCTAATGGTGAAGTTGTAATCTTAAGGGAAAGTCAGGAGGTATTTTGTTTGCTTAGTTTTATTCTGATTAGTTTTATAATAAACAAAACATTTTATTTAAAAAAAAAAGATTAATTACAGATGTCATCCATATTAGTATTTATGAAAGGACAGGGATGACACATAAAACTGTAAAATATTATTTATTCATTCATAAACAAAAAAAAGATAAAACTCCCAATAATTTTGAAGATATTTGAGAAATTTTCCATAACTTTATTTATTTTTTATTTCATAAGATAAATGTCACGGTATATGGCAAAGATATTCATTCTGGATATTCAGATGAGCACGCACAGTAAGAAAAGACTCAGGAAACAACAACCATGCATGTACAACTCTGCACTTAGAAATCTGGTTAACAAAAAAACCTAAGCAAACAAAACAAAAATACAGTTCTGTGCCCACACAGATACACTGAAGTAACAGTTAAGGGAGCCAGGAGATCATTTGGTCAAAGAAATAATCAGAGGAGCCATGACAGCATGTGGCAAGTCTGCTATTAGTGATTTGTTTTCACTCTGGTCATCCCCTGGTCCAGTGAATCTCCACATCCCTGTTATTGGCTGGCTGCAGGTGTGGCTGCAGTTGTGCCCATCCGAAGCAACTCCTTCCTGTGGGTAAGGATGATGTCGAAGCTGGACTGCAGCCGGTTCTGCTGCTCTTGAACACGGCCCTGCAGTGTGCGCACCCAGCGGATCAGCGCCAGTCGCCGGTACATGGTCAGCTGGATGTGGTGCTTCTTCATCTCCTGGGCCTTGAAGCGCTCATGATCCTGCAGTGTCCACACTGCTTTCATGAGGTCAGGCAGTTCAGAGCAAGGGTCGCTGTCCGAGTCTGAGGACGTATCCACTGCCAGGCTGTGGTGCACGTCTGCCTTGTTCTCACTCTGGTTTTGCTTCCCCTCTTGAGTCATCTGCATGTCCCTGTTTTTGCTGTTTGGGCCTCCCACAAAGACACAGGCTAAGACGGCGTCTGGTCCAGCCATGTCCCCATTCCTGATGCTGAAAGGGGAAGAGCTTCCAGACTTGTAGCTGAACTCAAACTCTTCATCGCTGTCATCCCAGCCTAGTGCCTCTTCTTCCTCCTCATCAGGCTGATCTTTGCCCTTCACAAGCTCCTCTGTGGTCTGCTCATTCTCCTCATCACTTGCTCTCATCATATCTTCATCTATCTTGCCTTCTTCTGCTCCATCAGGAGGGACCCTGCCTCCAGTGTCCTCCCCACTTTCAATCTCAGGCAGAGGCTCCAGTGGGCTCCAGGAGGGGATGCGAGACAGGGGAGAGAGGGGTCCAGGCCCATAGTGGTTAGCAGAAGGTGGCAGAGCACGACCCAAAAGCCCCAGAGCTCGAGGGCGCACTTGGTTGCGGTTCTCATCTCCTATCAGTGCACCATCATCTTGACCGAGAAAGTTGAAGTTGCCATCCTTGTCACACTTCCTTGGGCCATTGTTGAGGATATGTAGTGCTGAAGGTGGAGCGCCGGGATTCAGCCCTCCAAATGTAGGGTTTACAGATTGATCCTGTTTTAGCATTTCTTTGTTTTGCCTGAGATGTAGCTGGCCTTTAAGAAAGAAGGGAGGAAAAAAATCTTAAAGAGAACAAAATTATAATTTACAATTAGTATTTCCAAATTCATAAGAAGCTGAAGGAAAGGAACTATGAAAGACCAGTTTTCAGTGAATATTGCTAAGGATATAGATTATCAAACCCATTGGCAAAAATCTGATCCTTAAAGATGTTACTTTCGGAATAATACATGCAATATTTAATACCACAGTTCCACAATGTTCTCCATTTCCAGCAAATAAAATATTCAAATGTCCTGTCGCGGCAGATATAGCTTAACTAATAACTTCGGGGTACTGTCAATCATTCCACACGGCAGGCGTTGAAGAATTGCCACTGAGACGCGCGCCTCGGGTAGCGCTCATAAAGGTAGATCATCCCCGGTAGATGTGGCAGGCTCTAAAACCTTCAAGCCACGCCAGTCAAGTACGAGAAACGTTTTCGTAGGTTTACTCTCACAGCTCACATGGCCTAGTATTGTCAAAATTTTTCTTCGCTATATTAAGGTTAAATATGCAGCCTAACTGCAGACTACCCAGAAAGGCGAGACCACGCTGAATGTTATGTATAACTATAGCGAACGCAAAATAGGTACCAGTAGAGCGGATATTTTGACCTGCGGATATGACCAGACTGCCGTACGCTATTGTACCACTGCCATGTTATTTTTCCTACCGCAGCTCTGTGCTAAAGGCTGGTTTTGAAATATAATGAAACGGACGTCAAAAAGCAGGTGTAATTCCACCAGAAGTATATTGTATGTTACGTAAGAGCAGTGTTGTAGTCTCACCACATCTCCGGGCTCCTCTTCCTCGACTGAAAATGCGGCGCACGTCGGCGACAAACATTAATACTCGATCTAATCGTGGCATGAAAGAATGACTGGCACAAATATTTGTGAATCAGTAAATAGAGGGCCTTGTCTTACCGTGGGCTATGAACGTTTTCGCGAACGAACAAGATACGACACCCTCCCTGTTTTCCTCTCCTTTAGCCGACCTTCACCAGCGATGTTGTCTCCTACCTTCCCTGTCGGCTCTCCCTCCCATTCGTGTGAAAGGACGACCGCTAGTGCTGCATGACTCACTTCCTAAACTGGGCAGGGGATCACCTAACTGGAGACTGGGGACATTTTACAGAAAATGAAATTTAAGTGGTACCAGTGCTACTAAGTAGAACGTGAGACCATATATATTTCCAGTATCAATAAGAATTTTAGACTTTTATGACTATTTCAATGTTATCTCCTCAGTTTGGAACTGCTTTTCTTATATACATTTTTTTTCCTCAAAATGACAACGGATCATTAGGGTTGGCCTGTTTGTTGGATGCAAGCGTATGTGTTTTGGTGTTTGCACATCAGACAGACTCTGTAAGTACAACTGCCTCCCCATCCCATGGCAAGCAATGGCTAGCGGCAGAAGTGAAATCCTCCCTCCTCCCCTCCATTCTGTCCAACAACATCCCCATTCAAGTGCGGCAGCTTCAGGCTGTCTCTGGTCCCCCTTGTCTCATTCCGCCGCTCAACAGTAGCCTTAACACATGAAAAATACATCAAACAAAGACTTAGCCTGCGGTCCCATCATGAGGAATCATCTACATCAACCAAACAAGCAAGTTAGTAATGATGAAAAAAACCAAGAGATTATTTTAAGTATGTAATGTTCTTTACCAGTTAAAACCAAACCCAAAGCTCAAAAGTTATGTGCAACGACTATTACATTAGACTAACTAGTAGGTTACATAATTTAAAACTAAAGGGGAAGGAAAAACTGGTTGCCATAAAAAGGACTGGTTTGGTGGCAAGCAGCCTGTGGTAATGACCCATTAGCCTCAGTTCAGACGTCTCCACACACTGCAGATCAGGCAGTGAGAGCCTGTAGGGACAGAGCCATGGCGCTGCTGTCAGCACCCAGCATTGTGATCTGGCGTAGCAGTTACTGCACACTCAACCTGTGGCCCAATAGCTTTTGACCCCAGAAGGAACCTGGCAACCACAACAGAATTCATCTTTTGAGTTAAACACTGACAGTCACTTGTGAGAATGCTTTCCCTCACTGCTTATAGTGGCATCTTATAGAAAATGAAGTTCTCACTAGATTAGACAATCGTAACTACAAATTTAGTATTCTTAAGAAAATCACAGCTAAAAAGGAAAGGTCCACAGAGGGCCTGGGGCAAGGTTGGTCCATTTAAAAACTGCACAACTCAACCCTCATTAACAAGAGCCCCTGGCTTTTATAGCCAAGGACTAGTGGACCACCTCATTAGATGCCACCATTTAATTAGCCCAGGATAAAAGGCACCATTAGGGTGTCTACACCAGGACAGCTACATACTTAGGCTTCCATTTGGTTAGTTTTCAATTAACTCAGCTTTGCCCCAAGTTGCAACAATACAAGAACAGCATCTAAATCTTAAGGGACTATAAACTTTGGGAAGACTGTTCCAAGTGCTCACCTGCTCAGTGTAATCCCACAGCACCACTCAGCTAATTCATAATATGGGGAGAGTATGAGGCTGAGAAACAAAAAACTGAGAAAATAGAACATTTTTGATTATGCTTATGATTGCTGCAAACTGCGTTTATCAAGGGCTTTGTAGCAGTTATTACTGCATTTGCATCTAGTTTTGGTGAGAGCAGGACCTAGTTATAATCACACCATTTAGCCTAATTAATATAAAAACCTTCTCAAAACCAAAATCAAATTTAAAATACACTTTTAATTTACAATTCTATAAAAAGTTACAATCAATAAAAATTGTAATATTTACATGATAAACATCTAAAACAGACACATGCAAACAACAAGCAAAAACAAAGCATAAATGAACTGCCAGATTTAAATGGGCTGAGTCAACATGAGTGCAGGTTTGCAAGGTCAGTGATATCAGAAGAGTTGGCAATGGTTCAGTTCTCCAGATAACTGAAGATGCTTCTTGGAGGTCCAGGGAACTTCAGGGAATTCTCTAGACACGGTCGCTTGGCGACAGAGGCCAAAGACTCTGTCTGACCTCTTTTCTTGAACTGTAAAATTCAAGTAGAAAGAAAGGTAAGGGAAAATGTAGGTCCACACACACACACTTTTTTTTTTTTTTTTTTTTTTACATATGCATACACATTTCATTCAATAATCAAAAATGACTTCACCCACAAGTTTGCTATAGGGTTCCTCAATTTTTAAAACTTTTTTTTTTTTTAAATATCGGTGATAACTGAACAAAATTATAAGTCATAAAGCTTTATGAGCAATGGTGAAATTAACCTCTCTTCCCTCTCGTCTACGAAAGTTTGGAATTGCTCATTAGAATAAATTACCAATACTAAAGAGGCTTTATCAAAAAGAAAAAGCACATTACACACTGATGCTGGGGTAGATAGTAAGACAAATGAAATCATTTCTTGTTATACATGATATTGACACCCTGGTGACTGACATCTGTAGGTTACATGCCTCAAATTAAGCGATGACATGAAAAGATATTAGGAAAACTTGAAAATATTTATTATATCAATTACCATGTTTAAATTAAAAGGTTTCAGCTTACAGCCTGACAGATGTTTGTACTAATTACAGTGAATCTGACAATCCTTTTCTTTGAGATAACTGACAAGCACCAATTTACAATTATTTCTTGCTTCATAGGATGCCTCACATGTATTATCATTTGGGACCAAAAATACAAGAAAGGATTACAAATAGCTTGTCATAATAATAATAATAATAATAATAATAATAGTAATAGTAGTAGTAGTAATAATAATAATAATAATAATAATAATATAGGTACAGCTTCTTAACCATGCAATGAAAGACTATCTCCACCTAGTGGCTCAAGAGAACTTCAAATTAATCTCATCATCTTTAATTACACTATTAATCCAACCCACCTCACTATGTGTGACTTTGTTGTGTGAATAGTTTCAAGATCACATGCTCTATGGTAATGTACCTGCTTCCTGGGGCCAGAGGACACAGGTGGCTCCTTCTCTGGAGACAGTGTCTGGAAGAGGAATCCTCTTGAGTTCCGCGGGGCGAGAGGGTTGCCCTCTGAAATGTTGGCCAGCTTCTGCAACATTGCTTGCGGCTGACTGAGCAAAGATCCTCTTTTTGCCTGGAGGGCAGATGCAAAGTTTGAGAAAAGTATAAATACACAAAATGAAGAGGGAGAGAAACTGACAAGAGGACCTAGTAGCAAAAAACACATTAATGTAACTATAACATTAACTATAACATTAATGTAAATATAACATTATGTTAACTATAACATAATTTAGGAAGTTTTAATATTCACTATAAATGGCCAGTTTTTAAGGAAGTGGCTTTTCCGCATTTTGTCCCATTTATTTTAGCTGCAATTCCTGTTTATTTTAGCCGCTATTTGAAAATAGTATCGAAATTCGATCAGTGAAGGAGCATTCAAAATATTTTCTATGGGGCGGGGGCAGATGGTTTAAAATGACAGCATCCCTCTACTATGTCCAGCCAAGTAGACATGAAAATATTACCAAAAATGACATTTAGGGATATATTTAACAAAGTTAGTTGGCTAATAAAGGTTACTCAAGTTTAATAGACATACAATTAGAAGACTTTAATAATAAATGCTCAATATTTAGTTAGATAATTTCACAGAATATTGATTTGTAATAGTCAACTAAATACAAAATCTCAAACATGTGGCCTATGGATTGCTATGAGAATGACCACATGATATTGAAAATGTTTAATAGTAGTGTGATCATCCATATTGTGTTGTCATGCCTATATTAAACATGTGTTTGTGTACAACAGAGGTTTTAAGTACTACCATCCAAATGCACTAAGGAACTCAAGATGATAAACAATCCTAATAAACAAAGATAAAATTAACAGGATAGCAGCGGCATTGGCTCACTGCATATTTCGTTCTCTAACCTGGGATGAAATCAGTTTGAATCTACACCCAAAGAGAGTCATCAGACTTCTGCTCTGAGCCATATAATGCATTTGGTAAAGTACTTATGAACACTTTAGGAAAAGCCAAAGTGAATACATTAACCAAACAGGAATGTTAGTTAATTATTTCTCAGCAATAACCAAGAAAGGTATGAATGAACTAATTGGAGTTAAGACAGATGACAGATACTTACTACAGGTTGACATGGTTTCTGAAAGGGATTGAGGTTAGGGGCTGCCTTTTCTTGCACTGGCACGGATGAGGTCTCTATACACACACAGACACGGTCAGATGCTTGAGGAATACTTAAAAAGAGACACACATACACAAATAAATTGCTGTCCTATTCACCTCTCTTCTGGAGCGTCTTGGCAGTTAGTTTCTTGGCTAGCTTCATGAACTGGCTGTCCTCCTCTCCAATTTTCTCCTCATCCTCTTCTATGTCTTTGCTTTTAGCCTGAGCTTCAGACTACAGTAGGGACATGACACTGTTTCAGACTCAAAACCCTTTTAGGAAAAGATCAATCTTGGAAGGCATGAGATTAAACATAGCTCATAACTATGTGAGCATAGGATAGGAAAAAGCAGACTGCTCATAAGTGCTGTCATTATGAGAATTATTGTTTCTTGCCATTTTTGATGGTCTTTTCCTCCATCACTCATGCTCACTCGCGCGCGCACATGCGCGCGCACACGCACACACACACCTGTTCGCGCATCCACTGCTCTCTCTCCAGCCTCTCCTTTTGCCTCTGCAGGTCCTTCTGATCCAGTTCTTCATCCTCCTCTTCCTCCTCACCAATAGCATCAACCCCAAAGTCAAAGCCATCATCTGAAAGATGGTCCAGACACAATACAAAACATCAACCCAACATGGCAGGTATGTGCTGAAATTGTTGTTCTCATTTAAAGGTTCAATTACCAACCTTTGAACCAAAAATAGGGTTTAAAACTAAGAACCACACCCCCACCCCCACCCACCGATATTCTTCCAGCGGAAACGGCGCTCTCGACCAGGCCCATCTGAGTGAAGGTCTCCATCAGCCAGGTAATGCTCCTGATACAAACGTAACTTCCGCTTGTCATCATCTAGGACCTGCTTCCTAAAAACACAGCCCAGCTAAAAACCAGCAAAACCCAGTATAGCAGAATGTCACAGTTCTAAAACCAATGTTTATGCTAAAATTAGGGTGCCATAAATTGCACCCTTCTAGACCACAACCTAGTGGTAATTCTGTCCTGCTGAAATTTATGTTGATATGAAAAGACACTAAAATAACTAGCATGCAACAAAGTCTGTAATCATCAGTAAAATTTTGATATCATTTTGACAGGATTTTGTTCCACTTCTATATTATTAAACTGCATGAACAAATTATTTTACATAAATACTCCAGCATGAAACAGGTCTAATTTCTGTCAGAACCCTGAATGCTAAAATGGTTGGACATTTAGTACTAGAATATTCCTTTAACATAGGCAATTAGCTGAAAATTCTCTGATTCAGCAGTTTACTACCACCAGTACTAGAAAACCACATCAGTGTATGACCCGAGTCTTTCCCTGTTTCAGACTTACATGTGGATTTTATTAACTTGGTCCATCAGCTCTTCGTCTGATGGAAGGTCTTCCTGTAGTTCCTCTTCTTCATATTCATCACCCCCCTCATCCTCCTCATCCTCGCTGCAGACATCGCTGCCCGACAGCTCAGCCTCAGAGTCCACAAACTCAGTGATGTGCCTGAATGTAGACAAGAGCCAACTTTAAAAAGACATCAGTTACTGGGGGTAGGGACTAAAGGAGATTTTATTAGCCAACACAGCAGAATGAATGAATGAAATCTTAACTTACATTTTCCTTTTGTCTTGACGCTGCCCAAATACTGCCTCTCTCTCTTCTTCTATCTCACTCTCATTCTCTCCATCAGAGTCCTCCTCATCCTCCTATGAAGTCATAACAGCTTGGTAAAAGTAATTAAACAAACACTCACTCTCTCTCACACACACACACACACACACACACACACACACACACACACACACACACACACACACACACCTCACTTACCTTCTCACTGGCACTGTCTACATCTGACAGCCGAAATTCACAATTTCCCTCTTCTTCCTCCTCCTCCTCCTCCTTCTTTTTGTCCCTATTAGAAACCACATGGTGTCGGTTAACGATGCTCCATACTGAAGAGAGCTTCACAGTGCTAAACCATGGATGACACAGGCAGGTCAGTATTCACTTTAGAATTACCTGTCAGATGCATTCTCAAACGCAAGACTTCGCATGGATCTCTCTGAAGACGCAGCTAAAAGATGAAGAGAAAATTGAATGGATGCCAAAGCACTTCAGTTTAAAATGGTCTCAAGGCAATTAAATAACTTTAAAAAATGAACCTGGGCTGCCTGTGAACTTGCCCGAACAGAGGGCAAGCAGCTGATCCATGTATCCTTCCGAGCTCCCACGACAGCCCCTGTCCTGGTTCTGTGGCTCTAGCTCAGCTCTACCCTCTCTGGGGGTGCCACTGGCTGTTGCAGGCTGCGTGGAAAAGCCTCCAGAGCACAGGCCCAGCAGCTCATCCTCGGCCCCAGACTGGCTCTGGCCTGAGCCAAAGCCCCCGGAGCAAAGCCCCAGGAGCTCGCCCATATTGGCGTCCATGGCGTTCTCGTCCAGACTCTCCAGCAGGAGCTGGCGCTTATGGGAGCGTCTGGGGCCACCGCGTGGACCCACATTTAGGAAGCCATCAGCATCTAACAGCTGAGACTGTGTGTCCTCCTCCAAGGAAAAGGGGCCCTGCGAGTCGCCTCCACCCAGGGGAGCAAGCTCTACTGGGGAAGGCATAGCATACAGGTCCTGGGAGTCTTCCACAGGGAGTGAGAGGGAGGGCTCAGATAGCTTACCAGAGCTCTGAGAGCAAAGAAAAGATGGCGAGAAGGGAGGGAGAATGCAGGACAGGAGAAAAAGACAGGATAAAAATAAAAAGGTACAGAAAACAGATTAAGTAAAGATGAGTGGATGGGAGGACAGAGCACCTCACGTGTAGAAAAACTCCATACAAGGATTAAAGAATCTCAAAATTGGATTTAACTGGCATTGAATTGAAGAAGTTTAGCTAGCTAAAAATGGCTGACCTTGGAGGCTGAACCGAGAAAGCTTTGTCTTAAGAGGCAGGGCGAGGGTGAGCGGAACACACCCGCTGACATGCCTCTACCTGCTGCCCGGTTAGACGGCTGGTAGGATGGGAGCGTGGCGGCAATTAGCTCAAAGCTGCTGTTGTGACTGTTGTCCTTAGTCAAGGAGATGGCATCCTCATCCTCTGTGGCATGGAGGAAAACAAACACAAACAAGCTTGTCTTTGAGGCAGCAAACACTCATCAACTGTTATCCAAATTATTTTTAAAGGGTACACTTTGAAGCTTGGTGAAGTGAACTCACCCATTTTGCTGTCACTTTCTTGACCAGCTTGCCCAGCTTGTCTGGCACAATCTCTAAGAACGATACAAAATTTCATTTTAAATAGAATAAAAATATGATTTTCTTCCTGTCTAGCACTTCCTGACACACATAGGACACTCACCCTGTTCGGGAACAGGAGCTGCCTGCAAACAGCATCAGAGTACCATCAGTGTCTGGGGTGGGAGAGAGACTTTTAAAGCCAGAAGGACTCTGCTTGGCTGCTTCACCTCTGTCTGCTTCAGCCACCTCCTCTCTCTCCATTCCATCTTCATCCTCCTCTGCCTCCCCAAGACCTCCCTCCTCATTCTCACCATCACCTAATAACTCATCCACACCCTACAAAGTCAGTTTGAAGTGGAAAGAGACGTTAATCTAAGAGGGACACTTCCTAAAAATAAAATGCACCATGAAATCTATCAGTGTTCTTCCCAAGCTAGCATCTTGATGCAAGCTGCTTTGTAAGTGTTCATAAGAGTAGACAGCTTTAGTATAGCTAGGGTTAGGCTGCGTGAACCCAAATTATTACACCTCACTTGTAAAATATTAAATGTATATAAAACTAAACAAAATGCTAAATCATGTCTTGTTTGGCTCACTGGAAAATGCTTACAACATAGTGAGGAACAATGCATGGATACCTAAGCACCTTAAGAGAACAAGTTATTTTAACCACACAGTAAGGTTAAAAAATGCTAGTAAAATAAGCAATGAGGTCTTTCAGACAAACAAAACCAGTATTAAGATCCTTCTAATTAGACTGAAATTGGCACCGGTACCTCTTCATCCTCTGAATCTGTCATCTCTTCTTCTTCCTCTTCCTCGCAGTCTTCATTGTCAAGTCGATGAAGGGCAGCACGACGTTCTCTTTCTTCCTGCCTGCGGATAGCCATGGCTTGCTGCAGACGAGACTTCAGCAGAACCAGTTTCTCCCCTGAAGAGGGACAGTCCAATGATACAAGCCAGCAGAAAAGCTCTATTAAAGAGCATAGTGCAGCAAGATATTTCATTGCAATATTGCATGTAATGTGCTCATTGCACCTGGCTTAGAGTAAGTAGGCTCCTCCTCTTCCTTGACTGTGACTGTGATGGATTCAGTGTGGAGCTCCTCCTTACCAGAGGGTATGGTATCCTTTCTCACCACACTTATATTCAAGGAATGTTCTCCTCTAGAACGTGGAGCAGACTGGATGTGTCTCAAGAAACGCTCCTTCAGTGCCTGTAAAGCTGAGATATTACAGACACAGCATGCATTCTAAATGTCTGAAAGCAACAGAATAAAAGAAATCGTCTTCTGCACAGATACAGAACCACTCTCACCAGGGTTAGCCGGAGGACACTCCAGCTGTACAAAAGCTCCGTCATCTGCACACAGCTTTGCTACAGGGGGTGGTTCCAAACCAAGATCACGCAGCCTGGCCAATTTGTCTTTCCTGGGTTTAGCCACTGCTGGTTCTGGTGCAGCTGCGGCAGATGCAACCTGTTCCAAGGGCACTGTCCCATACTCAGACTGCTGAACTGGGACATGCTGCTCCTCATGGTCCTGTTTTAGAGATCCAGCCATCTCTGACACCTCTATATCAGGAATAGTGCTTTCCTCCTCTGTATACTTCTGGAGCTCTTCCTTTGATGAAACTCCTGGCTGGTCTTCTGTGGTTTTAATAGCAGCATGGGTCTCCCATTCATTTGCAGGGTCCTCTGGTTGGGCACAGCTGGCTGGGTTTGGTCTTTCCAGGCACAGGTCAGCCTGAGGATTTGTACTATGCACAGGTGTTTTAGATAGGCTGCATTCACTGTGGGCCACTGCAGAGGCTTCTAATACACAGGGCTGGTATTTGGCAGACCTTGAGTGCAAGGAGAGTGACAGAAGTTTGAATCAGTATGTTGAGGAATGTGAGGAGATACAATAGCAATACAGGACTAGGTGAATTTAAAAAGTCAAATGTACCACTGATATTTCTAAAGCAGTCAGCGCGACCAATTACTTCTTTCCCTGCATACAGAACATTGGTGTAAAGGAATCATTATGCTAAATTTGCATACTTTAACAATGCCATAGCAGATCCTACAGGACGGGCTCTACTCTTGAAGAACTGGTGAATATCCTTGGGCTTGGGAACATAGTATGGTAGTCCTATAGAAGACTCTGCAGATATAAAAAAGAAACCACAAAAGCATCATCAGCATGTGTACATGTATTTAATCACAATTAACAAACATAACCCTCCCACTACATCCTTCTATTGAATTCTGCCCCTTGAAGTGGAAGTGAACTTTCAGTTCAACACTTTAATAGTGTCCAGGATGACAATTCATTAAGAATAACACTACTTCTCAATACATTTTTGTAAATATGGACAGGTTAGTGAACTCCCCCAAGTATGGTCTTTAGATGGTGTTCCTCAGTCAGAGTGCATGCAGATGACCAGAGGAATGATGCCAATGGGCTATGATTTCAGGACTGACTAACCTCTCACAAGTCGCTGACTCTCACTGTGGAGCTGTTTCATGGCCTCCCTACTGGCCTTCGCTGCTTTTCTCTCCTGAGATCACAATCCAAACATATTTCAGGCTCAGCAGAAAAATGAACGCACACATGGAGAACAAACAAAATTCTTTATACCTTGCGCTGGGGATTGTCATCCTCCGCTTCATACTCATCATGCAGATGGAGCTGTACTCCGGAGAAATATAACTGTCAATGCACAGCAAAACTCTACCGAGATGTGCAGCGCAATCTAATACGATTTAAACTAATATGATCCAGGACAGAGCTTTGGCAATTTATATGCATTTCAAGATTATTCTGTGGTTTTAAAGTAAATACATCTAATCTGAAATTAAACTATTTATAGTTTCAATATAAATGAGCAAGAAATAGAGAGAAAAACATGACAGCCTGAATTATTAGTAATCACAGAATTCAAGTGATTTCTGTGGCCCTTTTGCATCCATATAGTTTTTGAAAAATTTACATTTTATATTCAGTACTGCTTGTCTGCAGAATGTTATCTGTAAATCAAACTTAATTATTAAATGTTTCTTTGCATTTTTCGATTTAACAAATTGGTATCATACAATAAGATATTCAAGCAATGACAAAAATAATTAGTTCCAAGATACTATGGATTCTCCACCAGAAACTGGTAGGCATAGGAACGGGCCTCCAACAAATCTGTGCCTACTTCATTCTCTGAATGCATGAAATACCTTGTACCAGATTCTACGATCAGATTATTCCCCTATATATTTGTTGAAATCATGTCCTAGATGAGTGCTTGTGCCCGTAAAGCTAAAAAAACGTGTCCTGCTATAACCTTGTGGTTGGCCTTTTGCCTCATAGCATCTCTGATGGCTTCTAGAGACTCTTCTTCCTCCATATTCCCATCTGACATGTTATCTTCCAGCTGAGCATCAAACAGATCACCATCACCAAGCAGACAGCCACTATCATTGAGAGTTTTTGGCAGATGGGACTCCTGTGAACAGAGCGAGTGAATGGTGGACAGCAATGACAACATGTATTCATGTTTCTTTTATGAGTTCCCCCCCAAAAAAACCCAAATCAACTCACTTCATTGGTGCTTCCCTTTTCTTTCAGTCGTTTCAGCAGAGCACCCTGACGCTTCTCCTTCTCTTTGCGTCTCTGTGACTTCTCCCTCTTTTTGTTCCCATACTTAGCTTCACCTTGAAGCAATTCTGTCTCTGGCTCACTCTCATCAATGTCCACAGCAATGCGAGAGATCCTCTTTGACTGACTCTTTTCTACTTGTTCAACCTCGCTGGTCTTTGTCTCCTCTCCACTGGATTCTGACAGGACAACAGTCTTGGCCATCCTGGCCCCTTCCTCCTTCTCATTGTCACTGTCACTGTCACTGTCCTGCAGAACCTTCTGAGAACGTGCCTTCCGGTTCACGACAATGTCATCATCTGAATCTGGAGAACAAAATGCTTAAATAAGGCTTTATGATTTAAAATGCCTCCTAAATTATGCATGAGCACACACACACACAGTATGGCAAATTGGACTCCTGTGTACATACACAGTGTGTATGTACAAGTACACACCCACCATAAGGTTTAATAAAAACATAAAACATGACAAGACAAAAGGAAAACACAAGAAAAACAGAGCTGTAGTTCATCATACAATCTATACACACAATCTCAAATTAGAATAACCAAGTTTCTAATCCCCCATGTCTGAACCATCTGTACATATTTCATAACACATTATAAATATGTAATGAATTACCTCCTTGAGCATCATTGACAGTTGCTGTGCTCGTGCTAGCCTCCTCTATAGGTGAGCCTACACCACTATCTGAGTCACTTCCTGTGTTAGGGCCCTCAGCAGGGAGATCCACAGTCTATAAACAGCAAGTACACACCAAACATTTTTGTCAGTAATGTTCTCCTGTTAAAGTAATTCATAACATAACTATGCCAATGCTAAAAGAAAGCTTACAGGTTTTCTGCTCTTTCCCTTTTGGGAAAATTAGATCAAAGTTATACAGCTAGCACAGTGGCAAGCCATTTCTACAAAGTACAAGTCTTTGTAGCGTGATGCAGAGCATTATGGGATTATGGGTATGCAGAGAATCCATATGCTCACAGAAGGGCCGACGTGCACACTTATGAAATGTCAACTACATGTTGCGTAGAGGAGTGCATCCAGTGAATGCCGAGTAGCTATCTGGTAGCATTGGTGGCAGGTCATGAGAGCCAAACAAATCAACTTAAAGCAGAGGATGCACAAACAAAACGAAGCACTCAAGATGTATGGGGTTAAACATTTACACAAAATGTATACTTAAATAGATATACATTTATATGAGAATGTCTGCATTTGACACCTACACTCAGAAGTCTTAAGGCTGAATAATAGAGTATGTACATCAAACTCTGCAATGGCTTCTGAGGCATGCTTAGAGGCCACAGAGTGGGATGTGTTCTAGAAGGACTAAGAAATTGACACCAATGGTCTAGGCACCTGTGTGTCTAAGTATGGCAACTTCTGTGAGGACATGATTATCTCTTCAAAAAAGGTCAGACGCATCCTCAACAAACCATGGATAATCAAAGACATCAAGACACTAAAATAGAAAACATGCCTTCATGGCAAGAGGCAAGGAAAAGGTTCAGCACATTGAGAATGACCTCAAGATAAAAGATGAGAGGTGAATCTAAAATACAAAAGCAAAGTGGAACAACAGTTGAGAGAATGAGTTAAAAACTGTATGGAGACAGATGAGGAAAATAACAGCAGTAGTGGAAGGGAGCAAGGAGAGGGTTTAAAAAGAGATAAACAAGAGTTTAACCTCTTCTTCAACAGGTTAGGCTCCCAGCCCCCCTCTACTGACAGCTGCCAAACAGCCATGAACTGAACAGAATTTCTGAAGATTGTTGGGGTTCATTCCTTGGAAAGAGTGATCTGGTGCAACTTCACTGTCCTACAGGGTGCTTGGTAAAAACAAAGGCTGTAGAAGAGAGTGACTCCAGCAACACTCAATGACTGAAGAATTACACATTTTATTCATAACCAATGCATTTCAGTAGATGGCCCTTCATCAGGGTTCCCTATTAAAGGCATAAAGACCTTGAACCCCGATTATGGCCCAAATGCTGAAACACATTTGGTTACAAATAAAGTGAGTAATTCTGTAAACATCAAGTGATGCTGGTTTTATGCTTTTCTAAAGTTTCTTGGTGTTCACACCAATAACAAACTGGACTGGGAACAAAATACAGATGCACTTCTGAACTACACCTGTTCTTTCGAGCTGTATGCAGGGATTGGAACATGATGAAGGACCTAAACAGCCTGAACAAACTGGTCAAGAAAGCAGAGCCCATAAAAGATAGGTATTTTATCATTTATTTTTGCATTTTTCCTATTCTTTTTTTCTTTATTTATGTTACACTTCACATTCTGCTACTTGTAATAAGTACATTTCTCTCAAGGGATCAATAAAGTTCATCTTATCGTACAGAGCATACACATCAAACACTCATTGTGATCAATATTTAAAAGCACAATCGGCAAAACTCCATTGCCAAACATCTGAGTTTTAGATCAACTGTAGGCTTAACCACCCTATAGCACGGACAAAGCTCCTTTCCCAAAAGACAAAATAGAGAAGCGCGACTAGTTATCTAGCGAGTTACCTAGTTACCTAGTTAAAACAGTAAATGATACGCTAACTAGTTACACGCTAAAAGTTGGCAAATTTGGTAGACATGGCATAATTAACGCTATCCATCTATGTAGCTAGGTTAGCTAACTAGACAGCTAAAATTAAGTTCAGCTATCTGGCTAGTGACTCCAGCTAACAACCAGTTGAATAGTTAACGCGATATCTAGTTAACATTCAAAGTACCGAGTCGTATTCTAAGGGCAAACGTGAAGCTAGCCGTGCAATCCATACTAAAACAGGTTAACCCTAGCTAAATATAATGGCATTTAATATAGGTTAGCTAGATTAACTGGGTTGGCTAACTAGCTAAGTCTCATCTGCGACCAAACAGCTAGCTAACTAACTGATTTAACGCTAGCTAGCAAGGCTTAATGTTGATTTTTATGGCCTTCGTAGCACGGCAATTGCCGTACAACTATTTTAGCTAGCAAGCTAGATGTTAATGAATGATTGTATCTAGCTAGCTATTGTACCAAAAATCAAACTAGCCAGCTAACGAACAAGATAGTCAGCTAATGAAATGTAAAATAAGTACAGATATTGGCGTGTTACATTACCCGCTGGGAGAGAAGCAGGCTCATCTTTTGTTGGGGTGTTATTCGGTGTGAAAACGCATTAACGACTCCAAATTACCAGTTACCTAACACCAAAGGTTTTTACACAAATGTAATCCGAGTCTGTAGTTTTCACGTATGTAAATGTAGCTGTATCGAGTTAAGTATTGTTACAATATACGAGCAAAAGCAAACAACCCGCCCGATGATCCTCGAAAACGGATAAGACTTCAACTTTTCGCGCGCAGGACTGAACCGCTTTTCTCGAGGTCATCCGAGCTCTCTGATTGGACCAGCGGTTACTAGGCCCTCCAGGACTGCCCGAGAAAAAGATTATTGACACAATTGCTTCGGTGTAGAATGTAGCTCACGTCGACCGGAAAACACGTCTCTGGTCGTTTTCCTACTTGTTTCACAAACAGCGAGACTGAAAATAGCGTGGACATGTACTATACCCAAGCTCTTAATTTCCCCGACCGTTGAAGGTTATATAGGCTATTGTCTATTAACTACCAAACTCAGAATTTTTCAATCGAACAGCACGTCGATTTCTTACTAGCATTCAGTTCAGATGGCATAACTGGTGTGTACATTGATTTAATATCGCCTACATGCAACAGACGTGAGCTGCAATCATTTATCTGCTGCAATCATTTATCTATTAGTCTGCAACCCTACCTTTCAGATATTGAACTAATTTAGAAGTAAATGTTAAATCTCAAGAATTTTGCAAACTGGCTACTAACCATGCTTATTTGTATGCTAATGATAACTCTTAACATTTATCAAGTTCCATTGACACGGAAAATGTTTTCAATGCTACGCATGCGCACAGAAACGAATACGTTCTCACGCATGCCCAGTTACAAATCCCATGGATCTGCTTTAAATCACATAGAAGATAACGCAGCGCAGCCGAGGAGATCCCTGAACATCTACGCATCCTTCCATTTCTTAAATTAGCCACCTTAAGCTTCGAGATACCGCCCCCAATTTCAGTGTCGGTACGGAGCCGCCAGGCCGGGACAGAGACGGAGAGAGAGCCCTCGGCCATGGAAGCGCTCGGACCCGGTAAGTAGTGAAAATGAGAAGCCCAGTGACAGCAAAGTGCAGGCCAATGTATTTCCTGACTGGGGACCGTGGTGGTGTTGCCCTGAGTAGGCCTCGACGGCAGGAACGAAAACACGAATCATCAGTCCGTCTGTTTTGAGAAATTACACCAACATTAATCAAACGTTGCTATATATTTGCTTTCCAATATAAAAAGTAGCTCGTTGGGAAGTCAACAAGTCTGAATGACACCCGTACATTTTTGTTGTCTACCATCGCAGTAAGGTAGCTAGCTAGCTAACGCTAGCTAACCTAACTCTCTTAATACACCAGTGCGGAAGGCAGGACGGCATTGTGGTGGCGATGATGGGGTATTTAACCAAGATCTTTCTTCCTGGTGGTGCGATCACGCAGACGTTTGTTGTTTATGTAGCTGGCGAGCTATCTGCTAATGCTACCATTTTTACCAATAGTAATACAATTAGAACAATCTAAATCACATTTAACGAAACAGCCTAAATATTTTAACCTACATGTTTTATTAGGCGTAACTAGTAAGCAAACAAAGAATAATTTGCGTCTAACTATTTCTAGTACATGTTCAACATTTAGCCACATTCTAAATTAAATTCTCAGTCGATGGTTTATTTAAGTTCATGATTTTGGACTAAACTGAATTTAACGGATGGCATGGCTTTACGCGCCACTCCAAGAATTGTGCCTAAGGTCTGTGCATGCTGTAATGTCGACGCCTGTTCGAAGAGAGCAGGCAAGATGTCAATACGAGACAGTAATATTAGCTGGACTCCATGCGAACAAAATGGCATTGCTATCGGGTTGCGCATTCTGCATGATGTGTGTATATAAATATATATTTTTCCGACGATGTGTTTTCTACCGAAATAGTTTTCAACACATTTTTGGGAGAGTCGAATGGAACGCTGCTTTGTCGAAACTAGAGACCACAGTACCAGAAGAAAGACGCGGAAATCGCTAGCGGTTGTTTATTTGCCTCAGTATTACAAAACGAAATCGTGATGGGGGTCCGTTACAAACAGGACAAATGCATCAGTATTGTCAAGGAAACCGTATTTTCCCTTTTATTAACAGTCTGTATGCTTAGTTGGGATAGTCTGTCCCCCGAATTCCACGACGTGCCTGTCAGTCGGCAAGTTGACCTTTCGCGTCGGTTTGACATTTAACAGTTAAACCAACTAAATAGTTTGGAAAGCAGTTTTACAAGGAAGATTACTTTATATCACAGCATTTGAAATTTGCTTTATTGTAGAGGAGCTCACTTTAAAATTGGAATGATTTCCTCCTTTAGAAGTGGTTCATTTACAACGTTCCCAGTATTTGAGTAAATACGTATTAGTTTTACCTATACGTTTTGACTGTTATGAACCTTTTATGCACTTGTACACCACAATACTGTGAACAGTTAAAAAAAAGATCATAAGAATAGGGAGGGAAAACAATTACTGATGGATAGTCAAGAGATTCGTGTTACATTCTGACTCAGAGATCTCACTTACCAAAACATTCATTATAATGCATTGTCATGTTTTTTGATCATTTAACACTCTTGTTTTTAGGAAAATGTTTATTTCTGTTGCTCATTTATGCAATGCTTTTGTAGAGTTCGGACAATTGTCCTCGCACAGTTTGGGGAAAAACACAGGACTCATGGGCCACTCTTCTGAATGGTGCAACTCTAGCCTGTGTACTGGCATTTATACATATCTTTCATTAATTAAGTTCTTAAATTAACTATGGAGCTGTAACAAATGACTGTTTAGGCCTGACTCTTGAGATTCAGTGAGTTTTATACCATATTTTAAGAGATGTGACTGGAGTGTGTTTATTTCCAGTGTGGGATGTTTGAGAAAATGAGTGCTTGCATCAGTCCAACATTAAGATTATTTAAAGTGTGATATTTTTTTTTCCCCTCATAAAATGGCACTGGTTTCCTTTCCACTTTCTGCTGAGTACAGCCTGCTCTGTAGCTAAATGCTGTGTTGGTGATTCTCAGTGTCCCCTCACTGAGGTGAGATCCTGTCTTCCAGTGTAATGGGTAGAGCCTCCCTCTCAGCCATGCAGTGTGTCTGGTAATAATGTAATCCGGGTGATCTGGCTGTGACGGCTCGTTGTGTGCCTGGTCTCATCACTGACTCACCACTTAATCCACCCATTCAGTGTAGCCCTCACAATTCAGTGTTGGTGTGAAATGGACCTCTCCCCCTAGCCTTGCTCCAGCTTGTGTAATGCTTGCAGAGGCTGGAATGTTGCAGAGGGGTTTGGAAGAGGAATGTTGATGGGGTTGCCATTATTCAAAAGCATGACTGGGACACACACACACACCTATACCCCAGCCCCACCCCCCACATATGCTTCATATGCTAATTGGAGCATGTAGGGGTCTGGACCCCTCTAAGCCACTTTGCAGTTTGACAGTCCATCACAAACAGCCTGACACATGGTACACTACCCCACATTGTACTCCTTTAATGTTTTATATTCTATTAAGTTGTCTCTATTTATTTGGCATATTTATCTAGAATTTGTACCTTTTTAAGGAAATGAATGTGTACTGATCAGTATTATTCCATAGCAAACCACCTTTTCTCAAACACCAGCACTGCTTTACACCTCATGACTGTGTACCTAAAATAAGGAGAAGGCTTTTTCACAGATTCAGCTTTTACTGTGTGAACATTGTGGATTTGTTCATTTAATCCTAGTCCATGTAATAGCTCTCCACTCTGTGTCTCTGTGTCTGGGTGCTTCTTAGGTTTTTCTTTTGGGGGGGTTTAATTACTCACCGTTGTTCCAACTTTTCTGCCTTTGTAGTAAGACAATGGGACAAATCTGTGAATGTTAGCCAGTCTTGCTTTGTTCAAGCACTTGTTTTCCAGCTTCCATATTTATTCCCCAAACTAAATATCCATCAGAATAATCTTTTTCTAAATTTCACTTAGAGGCTTTTTTTTTTTTTTTTTTTTTTTTACTTATTTTGAGACCTTCAGCTGTAAGGTAAGGCTTATTTTGCATACTCCTCCCTGTAGTAAAGTATGATTTTTGTATTTTAGTGACTTTTTTTTTAAAATTATTTTTTATTTTTAAATCTCTGGCTTCTCTGCAGGCCCACCTGCCCCTACCTCCCTCTTCCAGCCCCCACGCCGGCCTGGGTTGGGTACTGTGGGGAAGCCGATTCGCCTGCTGGCCAATCACTTCCAGGTACAGATTCCCAAGATCGATGTCTACCACTATGACATTGAAATTAAGCCGGAGAAACGACCCCGGCGAGTCAACAGGTAAGAGATTACCATGAGGGAGGGTAAAGAGGCGCACCCAATCCAAGCAAAAATGATGATGCCCCCCCCCCCCCCATATGCAGAGAGGTGGTGGACACCATGGTGAGGCATTTCAAGATGCAGATCTTTGGGGACCGGCAACCTGGATATGATGGCAAGAGGAACATGTATACAGCTCACCCACTGCCCATTGGGAGAGACCGCGTGAGCTGATCATTAAGCAACTTGTCACATCCATATTATCTCATTATCTGCTAATTTGACATGTTTTAGATTTGGTAACTGCTATATTCTCATCCCATATTGCATCATGTCCTGAAACTAAGTGATCTGTACATGTTTCAGGTGGATTTGGAGGTGACCTTGCCTGGTGAGGGGAAGGACCAGACCTTTAAGGTGTCTCTGCAGTGGGTGTCAGTGGTCAGTTTGCAGATGCTCTTGGAGGCTCTGTCTGGTCACCTGAATGAGGTCCCCGAGGACTCCGTGCAGGCACTGGATGTCATCACACGCCATCTTCCCTCCATGAGGCAAGCTAAAGCCATGGTGTAGGGGAAGGGTGTCAACATGAGCAAACTTTGAACTCAAGGCAACAGCAATGTCTTCATATGGCTGTACTTTTAAAGCCATACTGTGTACGACTGGTATTGACTGCTGTTGCTCTTTTATTTTTAGGTATACTCCTGTAGGCCGCTCTTTCTTCTCTCCTCCCGAGGGCTACTATCACCCACTGGGAGGAGGGAGGGAGGTGTGGTTTGGCTTCCACCAGTCTGTCCGTCCTGCCATGTGGAATATGATGCTCAACATTGATGGTAAGAGATTTTTGAGGGGGTCTTTAGTGTTTCTTTCACTTGTTTTTGTGCTGGAGTGAGAATATTACAGTTATTATTATTTCTTCGTGTGTGTTGGGGCAGTGGTAGTTTAGTGGTTAAGGTACTTGATTAGTAATCACAAGGTTTCCAGTTCAAGCCCCACCACTGCCAAGTTGCCACTGTTGGGCCCCTGAGCAAGACCTTTAACCCTCAGTTGCTCAAGTTGTAGTCAGTCATAGTTGTAAGCCCCTTTGGATAAATGCGTCAGCTAAATACAGTAAATGTTGAGTCTTTTTTTTTTTGTTTTTTTCCCCTCCCAAATCCGGCAGTTTCAGCCACTGCATTCTACCGTGCCCAGCCAGTGATCGAATTCATGTGTGAGGTTCTGGATATCCAAAACATCAATGAGCAGACCAAGCCCCTCACAGACTCTCAACGTGTCAAATTCACCAAGGAGATTCGAGGTGAGCAGCCAGCTCCAGCCTAGACCTGGCCAAGAACATGGCATTGACCATTTTTGATAGTAGAGGATAACTTACTTTTATCTTGAGTGTTAAGTGGGTGTTTTTGTTTTCCATTCACTTAGGTTGTTCAGCATTTAATATGCTCTTGCTAGTGTTTGTGTTAAAATGGCTGCTGTTTGTGTGAGCAGGATTGAAAGTGGAGGTCACACACTGTGGTCAGATGAAGAGGAAGTATCGTGTATGTAATGTCACTCGCCGCCCAGCAAGCCACCAGACGTGAGTCTCCCTAACAAGTTTGAAATAAGTTTTTCTCTTGGAAGACCTTAACAAACTTAATGCCCAAATACGTTCTGTCATAGTTTAGTTTTAAGGGTTCTGAATTTTGTTGTAATGCTGTTCTATGTTTTGGAAATCTTATGAAACCCATTTCTTGATTATGATATGCATGGAAGTACATACACTCTTATCATGAATAAAACTCCCTCTTTGATAGGTTTCCATTACAGCTTGAAAACGGACAGGCTATGGAATGCACTGTAGCCCAATATTTCAAACAGAAATACAGTCTGCAGCTCAAATACCCCCACTTGCCCTGCCTTCAAGTGGGGCAGGAACAAAAGCACACATACCTGCCCCTGGAGGTGAGACATTCCCCTGTGTTCCACCTTTGTTGTGCGAGAGCCTTTCTGCAAAAGAGGGGACTCCCAGCACATTATGCCTTCTAAAATAAACATTTCTTCCCTTTTTGATCCCTTTTTATAATTTCACATTCACATTTTTACCTTTCTCTCTGCTCCAGGTTTGTAATATTGTGGCAGGGCAGCGCTGCATAAAGAAGCTGACTGATAACCAGACTTCCACCATGATCAAGGCCACAGCCCGCTCTGCTCCAGATCGGCAGGAGGAGATCAGCAGGCTGGTGAGTGAGGCTCTGCCCACACTATGGGTATACATGTGACATCACAGTTTTGGAGTCGCTGCACTTATGCCCACTGAGTGGCAGAATTAGCATTTGGTGTAAGTGTGCAAAAACACAAACATCCGAAATATGAAAGGGCTGTTGTGCAACTGACTGTACAAATGGATTCAGCAAGAATTCTGAGCTATATTTCTACCAACTGCTAAAGCTAAAGAAAAGATTGTGTTAGCTAGCCAAGACAAACCTAGTTTAGACAGATAATAAGATAACTTGGTAGCTTTGGAAGTTATAACATTAGTTGGAACAAGTAAACATTAAAGTTCACAATGACCACAAGAATTAGTATTTTATCTGTCAAATGTAATGGTAGCTTTGGGAGACAGGTTGTTATAAATGAAACAAATATATAACTGTTACTGAGTGGCAGTGTTGGCTACAGAGTAGGCATAGCTAGTTTACAGTCTATCAAATAAAAAATGTAGATATTTGTAAAGTCTGTCCACATACAACTAGAATATCCATTGGTGTCCTAGTCACTTTAATTTTACCAACAAATCCTTTATTGAAGTTCAAGTTTCAAGGCTTTTGTAGGCAGTGCCTTCAGGCTTTGTTGGTGTATTACCCTGGTGTCAAAATCAGGAGCGTTATAAATGTCAGGAAACCTGATTCCCTGCCACATGTCAATGTACATTCTTTTGGTAATTTGCATGGATCACTGTCAAGTCCAAGTGCATTTCATTTAAGCAGATAAATGCTTATTTAATTCCTGGATTCACAGTTTTTCTGTTTCCCTAATAAACGCATCCATGTCGCAGAATGTTTTGCCACTCGGTCCAATGAGGGAGCCTATTCCGCTGTAAAAGTGATGTCCGTGCATACCCTGTATAGAACACACTTTACGGGAGAAATAATAAGGAAACTCTCGCATGTTCAATGCTTGTACAGATACATTTGTGTAGCGAGTGCTTACCAACAAACAAACTATGAAATAAGACAACCAAGTCACTGTTTTTGTGGGCTGTCAAGGTCAGAAAACATGGGATGCAACAAGTCATTCAGATTTGAGTCACCTTCCTACATCACGTGCAAGCTCATTAGAATGACCCCAACCCCCATCTGAGTTCCTTAGCCTATGGCCTGAGAACCACCTTTGTGCCATTTTTTTTTTTTTTTTTCCTTTTCACTGGAACCTAGCATTATGTCAATGCTAAGAGCTAAACATGGGCACTGCTCTGTTGTTGGCTGCACAGACCCATATAATTCACTACATTGGCCCCTAGCCACAGAGGACAGAAAAGCTGAGTGGATAAAGTTTTTTAATTGTTTGTTTGTGATAGCAACATCAGCTACAGCTGATGACTTGGTGAGGGTGAAAAAGACGTAGGTCACCAAATTCAGCAATTTAATAACATTAATAAGTACATAATAATTAAACTCTGTAATAACTGGTACATACATTTTCAAGAGTTGAGGTGGTATTGGACAATCCTACACCCCCACTTGGCCCTTTGACTGGTACTGTTGTTGAAAAAGCATTGCTGGTTGGTACCGTCAGTGTTTGAGCTTTAGTTTTACTACTGTAATGGAATAGGAAATGTACAAACATGCAAAAAGAAGTGCCAAAGTTAATAACTAACCATTTTAACTGGTTCAAATGACATGTGATTGCATCCCTATATTTTCCCTGGCAGCCATGTTTCTCCAAGGGTTCACAATCAATAGTGCAAAGCCATACTCATCTTGGCACAATCCACAGAAGAAGGGGGTGGGGTGATCAGTGGCTCATTATCATTTAAAGGAACAGGCACTCAAACCAACTGTTCAGTGCCACATTTCTCCAAAATACTTGTAGGTAAGATGATCTTAAATGAGAGTGTGTTCAGTATAATACCCTCTCTCCCCTTTAAGGATGATGATGGTTTTATGTTGCTTTTGGGTAACTAATACTTGAGTCAGACTGTGAACCAGGCTGACAAATCTGCTGTGTTGCTTGATCCATGTGGTATTTTGACCAAAGTCACATACATTTCATTAAGACCCCAGGACTTGAGGTAACTTGTGGAGAAAGAGTATGTCACCTTTAAATCCAGCATGACCTTTAAGAGCCTGCATAGATGTTTAGCATTTTTTTGTGCAATAATATAGTTTCAGTATTACTTCTGGCACTGGTGCATTGGTCAAAAAGAATAAGCTTGTGTAATTGAAGAAATGAGTGGTGCTTAGCTAATAGGCCTGTAGGCACAGACCCACTGAATTTTCACTGGTTATTTTAAAGATATTAAAAGGTTGACAAATGCAAGTCTGCTGGAAATACATGGCTTGTGTTTTTTTTTACAGGCTTTTTACTCCAGTTTATTTTTGCTGTTGCAGGTCTTAATTTCCTTTGGAGCTGGGCAAAATTAATCTTGAATTAATATTATTGTATTTTGAGATTCTTGACAGGGTTAAATTACAACTCTTACACATTTCCATTCATTAAAAAATTGCACCCCACATGCATGTGGAAAAAAGCAGTTAAAATGTATTCATTAGGTATTATTAAACATTTTTAGTTTTGGTAGTAGGGAGTATTGGGCCTAATGTATTTTCATTACTAATGCATGATGGGCCTCTTCCAATTGGGGTGATTAAAAGAATCTTCAGTCCCATTTAAGAATACAAACGAAGCCAATAGATTAGATTGTGTGTCCTCTATCAATGAATAACATGCTTAATACAGAGATATGACTGCTAAAACATAGAAATCTATACTGTGAAAACCAATGAACACTATAGTTTTGTGAGAAATTTAAACTTGATTCTATTGTTGGCATGCTATACAGAGGATTTTTTTTTTTTAAAGTAGGAGCCAGTGGTGTAGGTTGATTTTTTTTTTTTTTTTTTTCAAAATTTCAAAATGGTTTTGTTTTTTTTTTGGGGGGGGGGCATTGTTCACACCACCCAACCTAACACACTATATATGAGCAGTTTGCGAAGGAAATTTTGGGGGGGAACATGTCCAGAACTATGCCTATGCTAGGAGCCACACCAGCCATTTAAAATCTGTAATCAAAGCAAATAAATAAATAACTGGACAGGAGTGACTAGCTGAATTCTCACTCATTAGTGACTGCAAAAACAGCCTGGTTGCCTAGGAACAACTGTTTTACCTATGACATCCTCGACACTAGCTAAAGAGCCCAAATGCACTTGCATAAAATTATATAAATTGATGGCATGCTTCAAGGATGTCTCGGTTCTTAACGTCACTGCGCAACAACTCCTGCATTCCAGGTGAAAAGCAACAGCATGGTAGGCGGGCCTGACCCCTATCTGAAAGAGTTTGGCATTGTGGTGCACAACGATATGACGGAGGTGACGGGGCGGGTCCTCCCAGCGCCCATGCTGCAGTATGGGGGCCGGGTGAGTACAGAGACTGGGAGGGACTGTGGCAGGGTGAGTACTGGGGCTCGGGTGCAGGGTGAGTACGGGTGGGTCGGGTATGTGGGCAGGTGTATGTGTGGTAGGGTGAATGACCTAACCAAGAGGAAGATGATCAGACTCTGTTGTGTGCTAGTGTGCAGGTGGCTCTGACTGGCAAGTGCCTAATCTGCTCAAGTGTAAGACACCACCTTTGGCAGTCTGCTGTAATGTGGAAGCCTGCGGTTTAAGCCTTTATTTGAGTTATTCTTTTATTGTAGAGGCTACATCCTCTAAATGTTTTGTAAGAATTCATTTTAGATTTTATTTTGTTTGCTGGACTGTTTTGGGTACTTTTTGCCTATCTGTATTTTAGCTTCTAAGAGTGCTTTGAGGGAGCCTGGCTTCCTGGCTAGTGGAGGCTTATCTTCTTCCTCAAGAATGTTTGTAGCTTTTGAAAGACTGCTTTTCTGTTTGCCTAAACACATTACTCTCAGCTCTGAATTTTCTTATCAATTTGACTGCATTGTTGTCTCACCAGTGTTTAGAAACTTTGGAGTACATAGCATGCAAAGAGAAAAGCAATCTCCCTTTTGGTTGCACTGTACACATTCACATCAATAACTAATTGTAATCACCATGCCCTGGTTATTGATATGTTAACCTGACAAATGTTAGTAACTGACAGAGAAGGTCAATCTATAGCATAAAATATACTTTTCATTTAATACTTTTTGTCATATGTACTCTTGAATGTTAACATACAGGTTTTAGTGCCTCTCAGTTAAAGCTCTTAAACACTTTGTTTTGTTTTAACTGCTTCCTCTTGTAACAGGATATGATCATCTCCAGTCTTCAGGTTCTCTGTGTTAAACTGTAGTGGATATTAGAATCTTGCAAATGAATATGAAAAATTGTCACATTCTTTAAACAGCTTGAGTGCTAAATGACCTGAACACTGGAGTTGCTCATCTTAACCTTGATTCCAAGGGCTGCCTTTGTTTTCAGGTCTTGCAAATTAACTGACTTGATGCTTAAGATAAGGGTAGTTTCCTCCATACTTAACATCTGATTTGTATACTAGTAATTAGACTTATATTTATTAACCTCTTGCTCTCCACTGTTAAAGCTCTGATGGTTTTTCAAAGAACTGAAAGTCTTTGATGCCCATTGATGCATACTGTTCATTAACTCTGGCCAGCAGAGAGTTGGTTGGGGTGGTCTGGTGTGGACTTGACTAGATTGTGTGTCCTGTGGTGAGGCTGTGAGGTTCACTAAAAGTGTAGGGACTCTCTCCCCAGAACAAGACGGTGGCCACCCCCAACCAGGGTGTATGGGACATGAGGGGAAAGCAGTTCTATGCCGGCATCGAAATCAAGGTGTGGGCTGTGGCCTGCTTTGCCCCTCAGAAGCAGTGCCGAGAGGACTTGCTCAAGTGAGTGTCGCTTGGATATTTCTTCATATTGTCTCATCCTGTCCTCCTTCAGCACAATTAAACTTTGGCTGTCTAAATGTGTCACTTAGTGCCTCGCTTGTTTAGTAATAGTAATTGTCAGATTTACTAGTGGACTCATTAGCTGGTATATTGGCTGTTTCACCAGTTCTATTCAGTTTATTTAATAAAATTAATACAATTGAATAAGAAAAAACCCAGAATTATGAGACTGTTGTTTCCCTTCAGGAGTTTCACAGACCAGCTGAGGAAGATCTCTAAGGATGCAGGCATGCCCATCCAGGGCCAGCCCTGTTTCTGCAAGTATGCCCAGGGGGCAGACAGTGTTGAGCCCATGTTCAAGCACCTTAAGATGTCTTATGTTGGTCTGCAGCTCATTGTGGTGATCCTGCCTGGGAAGACCCCTGTCTATGGTAAAGAGATTTGCTGGATTTGCTTTGGACCATGTACTCCATAACTGAACACTTTTAATTTCTTAGCAATGTATTTAAATTGTACAGTGCAGCAGTATGGAAGCAGACATGGAGTATGTTAAAGCTGTTCTGTGCTTTGTCCCCTAGCGGAGGTGAAGCGTGTTGGAGACACACTTCTAGGCATGGCCACCCAGTGTGTGCAGGTGAAGAATGTGGTGAAGACATCCCCTCAGACACTGTCCAACCTCTGCCTCAAGATCAATGCCAAGCTGGGTGGTATCAACAATGTCCTGGTGCCCCATCAGAGGTGAGTTCTAACTGTGATTCTCATTCCCAGAATGCATTTTCATTTATTTTCGGTGTGAAGCTCGTAATATTCTTAAAATAATATTTTTATTAATCAAGTTTGATTGATTTATGTAAGGATAGTTGGTCTAATAGCTGCTTGCAAAATATTTAGTTAAACTTTCATTTAGTTGTATATTATTTGGTCAAGTAGGAATTTAGATTCTGCATTTGTGTCTCTTGTCTGAGCTCAACTTGGGCACAGCTGTTGAAACAAAACCGGTCCTGAATGCTTCTAAGCAGATGATCTTTGGTGAAAATGTAGTTTTCCTTTTGGCCCAATGGCCAAATGCAGGTAGACTGGAAGAAATTAAGTCACAATGCGTGAGCACAAGCATTTGTGTGTTTTTGTTTTGTTTTTTTTAAAATACAAAGAAAAAGCAATGGGGTACTGGCCCCAAGCTGGTGACATCAGCTCCATCCAACCTAACCCCTTGCGTCCCCAACTGCCCACCCTAGGCCCTCTGTATTCCAGCAGCCGGTGATCTTCCTGGGTGCTGACGTCACGCACCCCCCGGCGGGTGATGGGAAGAAGCCATCCATTGCAGCGGTGGTGGGCAGCATGGATGGCCACCCCAGCCGCTACTGCGCCACCGTGCGGGTGCAGACATCACGCCAGGACCTGTCCCAGGAGCAGCTATACAGCCAGGAGGTCATCCAGGACCTCACCAACATGGTGCGTGAGCTGCTCATCCAGTTCTACAAGTCCACCCGCTTCAAGCCCACGCGGATTATCTACTACCGCGGAGGTGTGTCTGAGGGGCAGATGAAGCAGGTGAGAATGGGATGGACGACAGCATGCCTGAACTTTACAGTATTTGAGTTTTTTTCTTTAAAACTTGTTTGTCATTTATATTATTATGCCCATTTCTTTCAGTTATGTCAGTTGTTTTTGTGTGGGCCATCTGTGCATGCATAGGTTGCATGGCCAGAGCTGATAGCCATCAGGAAAGCATGCATCAGTCTGGAGGAGGACTATAGGCCTGGCATCACCTACATCGTAGTGCAAAAACGACACCACACTCGTCTCTTCTGCTCAGACAAGGCTGAGAGGGTAAGAGAATCACTCAGAGCTCTGTCTAGCACCCCCTTACTACAGGGGTTAATGGTTTTATACAAGCTTGTGTTTAAACAGACATCAAATTAGTGAATATTTATTTTTGAAATGAGGTTTTAATCCCTGTAGGTTGGGAAGAGTGGCAATGTTCCAGCAGGCACAACAGTGGACAGCACCATCACGCATCCATCAGAGTTTGACTTTTACCTGTGCAGCCATGCAGGTATCCAGGTGAGTTACACTTGCTTCCTGCTTCTAGACTTGTCCAGTTGTTCGTCCATGCACCCTACAGCACCTGCTCACTCTGGGCCTCCCACAGGGCACCAGCCGGCCCTCGCACTACCATGTGCTCTGGGATGACAACTGCTTCACGGCGGACGAGCTGCAGCTGCTCACCTACCAGCTGTGCCACACATACGTGCGCTGCACACGCTCCGTCTCCATCCCAGCGCCTGCCTACTATGCCCGGCTTGTCGCCTTTCGTGCCCGATACCACCTGGTGGATAAAGACCATGACAGGTATGCAGCAGCTTCCAGCAACTTCATGACAAGAGCTTCTTTTAAGAAAAAGATCCTGCAAAAAGGTTTTAAACGATAGCACGTGCACACTTTCTGTTGACTTGTTTAATTAATTATTCTCTCGCGCTCTCTCTCTCTCTCTGCCTCCCCTTACATCATGGCCTGTTTGCAGTGCGGAGGGCAGTCACGTATCAGGCCAGAGTAACGGCCGGGATCCTCAAGCCCTGGCCAAAGCAGTTCAGATTCACTATGACACCCAGCACACCATGTATTTCGCCTAACTGCTTCAACCAGCAGGAATCGCACTTCGTCGCTCTCTCTTGTGCACTCTCTATCTGTCTGTCTATCTATCCATCTTCATCCACAACAAAGCAGTTCCAAAGCCAGCAGGCCAACCACAAGTCCAGTTTAACCAGTCGGCCTTAGTGGAACTGCCCACCAGCAATCCTGCACTGCGAGAAAAAAAATGAGCCATTTTTTAGTTTTTCTGTTTTGAATGTGTTTTTTGTTTCTTTTTTTATTTGTAATATACACTGAGTGTGAGCAAACCTGCGCCATTTCGTCAGGACAGCTCTAGCTCTCTCGGCTAAGCTGGTCTCTACTTTTACCTCAAGCCATGATTGGCTGAAACTTGTCACATTGTCTCTTGGATAGGGTGGGGCTTGTAATGCAAGTGTTGTGGGTTTTTTTTTTTCCCCTGTCCTTTTTATGATCGTATTTTAACTCTCTCCACTCAGTCTTTTACAAACGAGGTGACCTGGGTATCCATACCCATTACTCTTCTACCATTTTGCAAAGATGTTGGTGTGTGAATGCGTGTGTGCATGCGCGCGCGTGTGTATGTTTGTGTGATAAGGAGCGAATGGTGTGTATGTATTTTTCATGGCAGGCCACTGAATTGTAAAGGGAAATCAATGAGTTAACTGCTGTAAATGCCTCAGTTCTTTTTTTTATAGTTACACACACACACACACACACACACACACACACTTTATTTATATATATATATATATATATATATATATATATATATATATATATATATATATATATATATATATATAAAAATAAAAAGATATATATAGATAGATATATAAAAAATATAAATTTACATCTATATAAGCCTATTTCAATAGATGATTTTTATAGGCTTGCATAATAAGCTGGTGGTTGTGTGTAGCAGTAACATTACCCATGGTCTTGGAGGGCTTGGTACAGGTGCAGTTCTGCCTGTGGCAAGGCTGGAAATCCCAGTGTCCTTGTTTGGATCATTCTGTGCAAGGTGCAAGGATGTGTCCAACACATCGTTTCGAGCATGATGTTGGCTGATCATAGGCAAACATTGTGAAAAGAAGGAAAAGCTTACAAAATGACAGCACTCTCTCTCTTACCTTTTTATGCATTTCTACATAAGATTCAAAATCAGATTTGTAAGAGTTTAATATAATTTTTGTGGTTATCCTAACTGTTGTTTAGTGTAGAAAGTCGATGTTGTTCTTACTGTTGTTAGTGTTGTTGCTGTTATGAATATCAGACCGTCGGCAGCTCGTTGCATAAAGAATTTGTCCAGCAGTTGCTTTGATGGTGTTGGGTGAATCTGGTTTTGTAGCTAAACATGTTGTAGCATTCTGGCCATGGTTGTGGGGCCCAAAGTGCTTCAGTTCGTCTTCCTTTTGGCTCCAGATGTTCTCATTTTGTGATTTTTGTGTATTGGAAGTAATGATGTATAGCAAAGGCTTTGATTTGAGCTTAGTTTTGCCCCCACTTTTTTGATAGTGGCTTGCTGAGATCATCTACTAGTGTCTACTGGTGGCAGTGATTGGATTAAAAAGAAGAGTGAGGAGTGACAATCAGGGCTCAGGGGGGGGATTAGGGCTGTTTAGATAGTTGGCAATTATTTGAATTTTACACTGTGTTTTTATTACGTGTGTGTATGTGTGTGTGTGTGTGTGTGTGTGTGTGTGTGTGTGTGTGTCTGTGTGTGTGTGTGTCTGTGTGTGTGTGTGTCTGTGTGTGTGTGTGTGTGTGTGTGTGTTTCAATATGTTTATATATAAAGCCTAAAGTTATAGTATTTTCTTTTGAGGTGTAAGAATTTGAACATTATACAGTTTGTTAAGAGACAAGCATAAGCACTGCCTTTGGACCTGACAACACCTGGCTGGCTGTAGTAGATGAATGACTGCAGGCCTTGCCCTGGTTCTGAGGGTTCTTAGCATGCGTGCCTTGCCAGGGGAGAAGCTCAGCAAAAAACCCTTTTGTAATAAACCATCCGTAAAGCAGCAGGTTTGCTATGAATGAGTTTGAGCACTCGCCTGTTCAGGGCATGAGTACTGGCCCTTTAAGAAGGGTGGGGCAAGGCAGTTAGTTACATAAAGGTGTTGGGCAACTTCACGAGTTTCTACACAGCTTTTCTGATGTTTATTCTGCACACTAGATTTGGCTAAAAATCTTTTGCAGCTGGTGGCTAAACAGTCAAACGACAATTCCAGTTTCATATCATTGCACAGCAATATAATCCAAATTATGAACAAGGACAAAGCTATAATTCTTCTCATTAATATAATTAATATAGCTGTTGGTCTGATAGCCTTTTGGCATTTGTGTTTCTGTACTACTTTTTTTCCCTTTTTTTTTTTCTTTCCTTTTTTTTCTTTTTGTTTTGCTTGTATCAATCAGTGGGAATGTGCATTTGGTGGACTAGCTCTTTAGGCTCTATGGAAAACCTATAAATTTTAGACTTTGCTCGCCTGCATGCCAGAGTATTGTCCTAAATCTCTTGGAGAATATTTATTATCTCAGAAAGAGGGGAAAAAAAATGTTTTTTGTAAATGTTTATGAAATATTTGAGACTGTTTTTAGGGTAGCAATATTGACCAGTCTCTTTTGACAAAATTTGAAAATTCCTTCAGACGTCAGTAACTCCTGGGAGACTGCATGCTGGGTGGGGGTGGCAAGTCGAGTCTTGGCGAGAGCTCCAGCTCAAACGAGGTACTTACTTTCAATCGGGGAGCGCCAAGACAGACCAGTCACTCCCTCTGCTTAGCCAGGTGTCCCAGAGCCCCCGGGCTTGTGCCTGCTGGCTTTGGCAGTGATGTCACGCTGTTGACCACTTCACTGACGCACACAAAAGTGTGTACACGTGCGTGTGCACACACTCTCCCAGCATTCAGATGCTCCAGGATTACACAAGGATTACCTCTTTTTAACCTTTTTACCCATTCTTTCTCTCTACCCCCTAATTTTAGGAGAGCATGATCTTTATTTTTTTTTTTAAATCCTCTTTGATATATAAAGATTTGTTATTGGACAAAAAGCATTGTAATTTATTATTAATTTTTGTGTAGCTTTTGTGCTGTATTCTAGTGTTCAGAGCTGTGTGACTTGTCTAATAGCAATAGAGGGCGCTCATGTTAACCTGATGGCACTTCCTCTGGCCTCCTGTCAGGATGCTGCAGTTGGTATATTGCTATTTGACGTTTTTTTTAAAAAATCCTCCCCTTTTCCCTTTTTTTGTTGTCTATTTCTTTCCCTTTTTTAGCCTGCAGGGACTATTCGTGTTATTGTGCAAATAATAAACTGGTATTTTATGCCTACATTTCATATACATTCGTCTTTATTTTCCACTGGCATGAACTCATACATGTAGGTTTTACTCAATAATATTTTGCCATGCACTTCATAAAAAGTTCCCAGTATAAATACATTTTTGCAGAGCCCCTTCGATATCCCTAGATTTATAAAGCAAAACTAAGGATTTGCAGCAACTGATGCACTGTTTGCTTTTTTATGTAACACTCCAGGCAAGAAGGGTCTTGGTCAAACCCAACAGTCACTGTAAATGAGTTTTGTAAATAAGTATTATTCATAGATGGGATAACCTTTTGGATGGACAATCTGCAGTCTCAAGCTTTTATGGCAGTGTGGTAAGATGAAAGACACTGCTGACTAAAAAGTATATGGCTACCTGCTTGGGGTTTGCTAAATGTCCTGCAAAGGACTGTGGCAATATATGGAAAATTATCAGGTCAGATTAGACAAAAATGGTTATTTTTAGGCAAAACTGCAAGCAGTGTGCTAAAAAAACAAACACTGCACATCACCTGGCTAATTCCATCCCTGCCACCTGTATAAAGAGTCATGCCAATGTAAATTACGTCATGCCAATGTAAATAATAGTCAAACAAGACCCGCTTTTAAGTTTTTATGCCCCAACTATGGTAATTAACCAAAGTCCTCAAGGGGGCGATAAAGGATAAATCGGAACGTATGTAAACTGCAGTTTTCAGAGAGCAGACCGCTTGATACTCAGGTTTCCTGCGATAGGACCTCTACATTTATAGCTACAAGGCTCTGAAATCAGCTCATGAAGACATATTCTACGATGTAATTAAATACAGTCAGTGAAAAGTATTTATACAACAGCTATTTCCAACGTCACAATCTGATGGGCTGAGACTCTAACCCTGCTGATGATCGTGATAACAGCACAGGTTTTTCACTTTTCACTCCAAAACCATATCTCTCCGCTGATGCGTTGCTAAATAACGGCTAGCCTTATACATCCACTCCTTATTTGTTTTGTACAAAACAAATAGGAAAATAGGAAATGAATACAGTGGCCTTTGCGATAGCATTTGACGTGCAGTCCGATAGGACAGACTCTAAAAGAGTATGCATATCAAATTCCAAATCTGCCATTACTTTGAAAACATTTAAGGTGACTTATCTGACATTAGAACAACTAAACACATTCAGGCCAGTGAAGTGAGGCGAGCTGTTTTTGATGCGAACGTATGCTCAACACATCAGCAACTTTTTGTATAATTGCACAGATTAACATAACATAGAGACAAATACAGATTCCAAATAACGCAGTGACCCTTAAGTTTATTTTGTCTTTGTTCCTTTTGTCTTCGCTTATTTTAATTTTTTATTTCAAACTTTACTTTGTATTACTATATACACCGTATGCATTTGCAGGCAACTGTTACTGTTACATAGCAACATTAGCGTATAATCTTTCGCAAGTGGGCGGAATATTTGTGCGTTCTAGTGACCTTGTTTGCATTTGTCGCATACTGGATACTATACTGCGTATTACTACGGTGACCAGTATGCAGTAGAGTATATTCTAAGTGTAGCATGCAGTCTATGTTGTGAAAATACTTTTGGACGGAAGGAATTGCCAATATTAAAGCATATTTATCACTACGTGTGGGCCTTGTTGTTGTTGTTTTTTTTTACTTTTTAAAACTTTTGTTGCTTTACTTTCTATTTTTTGTTGTTGTATAAAAGCAATAGAACACTCGAGGTCGTGTTTCGCATATAACATCTCATCTGATCTCAGCTGTTATGATCTATGGCGGTGATCTGCGACCACAGCTGTGATGTTATTTCAGGATAACACACCTTCCTGTCGTGTTCTACTGCTTTTGAATCATATGTTGAATAAAGTCATATTTCTAATCATTTTAAAGAGAGAGAGTGTGCTATACTACATGTATATTCAAGAGCTCAACAGTTGGAGGTTAACATATGAAGAGTCTTTACCTACATATGTAGGTAAGGACTGAACAATTGTTTGAAAAATGTCATCCAGAATATGGGATAATATTTCTGTTGGGCAGGAACAAGCAGATATAATAGGACATCTAAGATTTTGTACAGAATGAGGGAGGTGCCCTGCTGATATGATATGATTAATAGTGAATTGGGTGGTAGTCTGTAAATGTGGAGCGATGTCAGAGCTGTACTGCCTATAAAAACTAGCATCAGAAAGCTGCTTGATTGCTTCCATCTTGTAAAGGTATTTTCTCCAAATGACAACAGCTCCACCTTTATCAGGTGGCTTAACAATGTCAGCCCTTTTTTAAAAATTATTAAGTGCAGAGTATTCTTTGATAGATTAAGTATTTTAGCAGGTTTTTGAAACTTTTTGTTGCTAATTTGTCTTTCAGTGGTATTAATATAAAAATCTAGTGCTTCAAATTCCCCTGTAGGAGGTGTCCAGGAAGACTAGGTTGAATTATATTTAGATAAGTCAAGGCAGACACTGGTGTCATGATGTGTATAGAGTATTCAGTACACTTTAGTATCTCTAATGGAATTAAATTCATTAGTAATTGACCTTGTAGGTAAAAATGTTGTAACTTTTGACAGGACAGATAATTCCAGACATAATTTTGACAGGACAGGACAGATATTCACCAAATAGGTTGGCAAACAAATCAGACTTGTAAAAACAGCAAATGCAGAAATATAACATCAATAGCAAATATGGCAAGACATGAGCCCCAAGTGCTAGTTCTTGTTCTCGATGGCATCAAGTGTGAAGGGGTCCATTAACTAGCATTAACATAATTTTTAAAAAGCCAGTCTAAAATGATTGCTAACATGAACACAAAAAACATGAATAAAGCATTGTGGGGTAAACAATTAAAAAGATAAATGAGGCATCATACATAAATTTGCAGTTTCACACTGTAACAAATCCCGATTCAGTTTATGTAAGCCTACATAAGGAAGTATACTTGAGTCTTCTATCTGTCCCATCCTTTGTGTTTCCCCACGTGCACCTGGTCCTCTGCTATCATTTCCTGTGTCCTGTCTGGTTGTCATGACCACTGTTGCCAAGGAGAAGGGTCCACATTAGAAAGGAAACCTGAACCAGAGATCTTGGGGCTGTGATGTTTAATTCATTGAAAACTGAGAGGCAGGAAGGCAGGTAATTGATAAGAGAAAAAAAAAACCCCTTCAATCAAATTACTTGCAGCAACAGTGGAAATGGTCATCTCATCTCAAATTAAAAAAAAAAAAAAGTTTGATTTGCACTTGTAAATTCTAACATAAAATGACAGAAGTCTGACATTTGTATTAGACATCATATTCCCTAAAAATATCTAAACAAATTATACATTCTTTTTCAGAATAATATTCATACAAGTCAAAATCTTTAATACATCTGGAAAAAAATAATCATTTTTGAACTCCATGTCCTTCTGAACTGGGAACTTTTGAATGTTTTACAACAAAAGTAAGATGAGATTGCTTGTTCAGTTTTTCTAAGTGACATTTTTTCTTTCCTCCGATTTCCGTACACCCTCTCTAGTCTTCACATAATTTCAGACAACCATTCAGCCCCCCTTTTTAAGCCATTTCTGTCTTTCATTACTGTGTCCCATAAAGGAAGAACAAAAACATTTTTTTCTGAAAAAGCTATTTAAAAAGATGTTTTTGCACTAATTGATCCACCCACAGACCTCCCTCTCTCTTTCCCTCCCTCCCTCCTGTTTTTCTCCCCTCTCACTGACTCTCGACTCATTTTATCTTTCCTCAAGGAGCAGGGTGGTTCTGATAAGTCTTCTGGTGGTAGATTTAATTGACACTGCCAGCCTCTAAGATTTGCTGAGTAATTCGCATAGTAGGCTACTGCATTTCTGACTGATCCAGAAGAGTGGCCTCTCATCTTTGTCTGTGGCGAGCAAGAGGCTTATTGCTCAGCACACTATGCGCTTAAGCTTTTGACCCAGCTGGTCAGCACGCAAGGGGATCCCCACAACAGTCTGGACAGCTTAAAAGAGGTCCATTTCTCCACACCTACCAACTTGATCCCCCTCTGTCAACTGTCTTCACAACGTTTTTGAAATTCAACAGCCTGCATCTGTTTTTTGCAGGGGTAGGGGGGAAGATACTGGATTGATGCCTATATTATCTCAACTGATTGATGTCATCTGTTCAATTTTGTAATAATTTTTTTATTTATAAAGCTAATGTTTTTGAGGGTCTGGCATTGCATGGTCACCCAGAGGAAATTCTTCTTTGACTGCAGTTCTTTGTGAAGGTATTGCATTTTATCTACCAAAATCATCTGAGTAAGGTAACTCCTGGACAGCAGTACAGATACATCTCACTGTGAGTAGCAAATATCTTCTTTTACAGTGAAGTGGAAGAGGTTGGCAACTCGGGCCCTTCAGGCAGGCTGAACCTGAAGCTAAGTGAGTCCTACACAATTGAGCTTGGAAAAGCAATTTCTGCATTTCTTCATAATTCATTATATCAAAGAAAGAGAAGGGAGAACGTTGGCTTGGTGCATGCCTGTGGGTAAGGCGTCTTAGAAGGATTTGAAAGGAAGGGCCATTAAATTATCATAAATATTGAAACGTCAAGAGAAATACTCCAGAAAAGCTGCACAGTAAGCAGGGCAACCTGAACGTATGACCTAACATCCTGTGGGTGGATTGAGCTGTGAAGAGAGGTAAAACAAGTAATCCTAGCTGGACCAGAAGCAGGAGAAAAGGTGTCTTCCCGGTTGTGGCCTGAGGAGGCGTGGTACAGAGAAGGCGGTGGAATGGTGAATACAGGAATGCAACTGATCAGCTTCACCTGTGCCGTAACAGGCTGGGTGATGGCTATCTCCGTGACAGCACTACCTCAGTGGAAGGTCTCAGCTTTCATTGGGCCCAACATCCTCACCTCAGAGATTGTGTGGCAGGGTATCTGGATGAGCTGTATCTATCAGACTACTGGCCACATGCAGTGCAAAACTTATGATTCTTTGCTAGCCCTGCCTGCAGATATCCAGGCAGCCCGCGCACTGATGTGCACAGCCATCTTCCTGGGCTGGCTGTCCTGCACAGTGTCCTGCTGTGGCATGAAGTGCACCACATGTGCCGGGGATGATCGTCATGTCAAGGCTGGCATAGCACTGTCTGGCGGGGTGCTCTTCATCCTCACAGGCGTGTGCGTGCTGATCCCCGTGTCGTGGGTAGCCAACACAGTTGTGCGGGACTTCTACAACCCCAACATCCCCATCCAGAACAAACGTGAGCTGGGCCAGGCCATCTATCTGGGCTGGGCGGCTTCTGTCATCCTTATTATCAGTGGCGCAGTGCTGAGCAGCACCTGCCCGAACATGGAGAAGGAAGCCTACAGGCGGGGCTACTCTGGCCGGAGCTTTGCTAACACCAGACATTCTCCACTGGATTCCCCCAAACCCATCACCACTAACAGTATGCCCCTCAGGGAATACGTATGAGGAAGCGGAGCTGGAATTGCAGTAGGTGAAGATGATTCCATGAGACATGAATGATGAGTAGTGATAAGAGGGGATAAAAGTAGGGTTTACAGAATAATTTGACCACATTTGCACATTGCAAATCATATTTGCACTGATGTAATTATTTTTCATACTGTTGATTTTCCAATACATTTGTTGTCCACATTTTAATTTTGTGCTTTTTTTGGTTTCGACATGTTTGAATTACTAAGGTAATGGAAGTGTATTGACACAAAGGAGCATTATTCTAATTACATGTTCAAATCTTGACACACTTGCATTACATTTACCTTACATTGGCAGCCACCTTGAAAAAACAATTTTTATCTTCCTTATAAGATTTGGGAATGTATTCACTGTAAAGCGATGCTTCTCAGTCCAAATACACATCTATTACTTAAAAAAGGCAGTAAAAAACTCAATTTGGACAATAAACATTTATTGAAAAATTGGCTGTATATGAATGATAAGTGTTAAAGTAAGTATAAATATGATTTTGGCTAAACTGTTCCTTTAAAGATGTATAATATAGCTAACATAAGACATAGGAGCAGTAAGTCATTAAGGCAGATGTACTGCAGTGGCTTGAATACCTTTATAATTTATTTATTAATAAACTATTCATAATTTAATATTTAATAATTAATTATTAAGAATTTATTGATAACCTTAAATATTTTAGTTTTTCCATTTTCATTACTGTGTCCTCATGAGGTAAAAGTTGCACTATTTAATTTCTAGGTGAATTATGCCCTATTTATGTTATTTGTGACTATTTCACCCCAATTATGACACTGTTATGATTCCAATCCCTTATACACATGAATACCTACACTGTGATATGCAACAGTGAACATTTATTTATTTTAAAAACTTGCCTTGTACCTAAACTCACTGGCCACTTAATTAGACACCTGTCTTAGAGATGCATTTGACAAGTGTAAAATTACACACTGTAACTTATCTTTGTCATGCACAATTTATCAGCCAGCCTCCACTTCATTCACGTGGGGTCAGTTTCTGACCGCCCGATATTATGTGGCTGACTTAACACAAAATCAACAGGTATGATAGTAGCATTGTTTGGGATATTAGGCTGGTGCAAGTTCACCAGGTACAGCAGTATCAGTGACTGACACGTTGAGAGTGGGCTCTCACTCAAAAATATCCCATCAAAAGCAGGCCTGTGGTCAGACACAGCTAACAATCACATTTTGCACGTAAACAGACTACACATCCTAACCACACACCTATGGTACACACCCAAGAAGATAGGTGTTTATAATTAAGTGGCTGATATCTGTATACTTTATGTTCTGTGATAAGTCACAATTCATTTTCATCATAAAAACAAAAGATTAATTGTATAATCATGTTTGCTCTGAGTGAAGTGACTTTGTATTTATTAAAATAACAATAAGCTTATTGAGGTATGATAAACATGTGATTACAAAAGAGTCAAATCATTTCAATGTCACTGATGGCAGTAGCAATAAATGTAAAAAAGCTCGTTAAACTTATTGGAGCTGTCCAAGTCCATGAGCAAATTTCTGTTGCTGCTCATGTGAGCTCAACACAAGTGCTCTTCCTGTTTTCCTAAAGTCCTTAAAAGGCAGTAATATGATTCTGAGATCTTGGATTAAAGATCATCCAACATACAGAAAATCACTGATATTGTCACTGCATCTCAACATGACCTTATTATAATTAACTAACTGGTGGCCTGTTCTGCCTTCACACACACACACACACACACACAAATTAGAATTGACACAAATGAGATTTTTTTATTATTATTTTTTTAGAATTGTTCCTATATGAAGTTTATGGACAAATGAAATTAATATATATTAATGGGGGGTCAGAAGCAAAGTTCAAGCTGTTTTTCTAGTACATTAAGCAGAGGGCCAAACAATATACATCAGAACTTTGAAACTCCGATTATTGAATTACAGGTAGTAATTACATATTGTAGGGACACTTGAACGTAATTTCCAGACAGAAGCATACAGTTCCACGTGCTTGGCCGAAATCCATGAGGTGGCGTGTGTTTAGTCCGAGCTCATGAAAAATGACACTTGATGAAGCACATCTGAAACAAGAAAACAGAATTCACATTCTAGCATTCTCAGCCTCAAAAATTTGCTCAGCAATCAAAGTAGTTTAAATATTGTTTTTTGTTACATGATTTCTTTTAGAGATGCAGATATACAAATGATGTCCTGGAATTGTACACTGTAGAAGTATATGTCTGTGCCCAAAAACAAGCTAAACCCATTTCAAACTAATTCGAATTTTTGTAATTTGACACTAGATTACGCCTTTTAAATAATGTCTTAACAATACAACACATTATTTGACTGGTACTGTAATTCCAACCAATAACATATAAAAATACAATCAAGTAGACCAGAAAAAAATAGTCTCAATTCCTGTTCAAGAGGGGTTACCTGAAATGTTTTCCTCTCCCCTTGGGGAATCTAAAGTCGCCCATCTCTTTGGTGCTGTCTCCATAAACACGAGTTCATCAGGCTTTAGTATCTGTAATAGGTTCTTCCTCTGGATGTATCTAAATACACAGCTGAGGACAATCACACAGGACTTTATTGGAGTCCAGGAACTATGTTGGCCTCAGAGCACTGGGACCATCCTCACAATCCTGTGAAGTAAATCTGCCTGTGCAACATCAAAGAGCACGTGAGTATTAGAGATGATGGGATGCCAACTGCGTTCTTGTGTGCCATCAATGACACAATGGTATCAAACAGACAAATAAAAGTTTAATTCCATCTATAACACACAAGAAAACAAACACATCTGTATTTTGTTGCACATGCAGACTTTGATTAGCTGACTCAGGAAGGTACTCACGTGGCCCAGAGTTGTGTCCTACATTAAATATGCCTGTAATGTATTCTGTGTTAATTTGTTGATCTCATTCTCAAACACTGCCCTTATGCTTCCAATCTATTGGAGTAAACATATATTTTAATAATCACAAGGAAATATGTCAAAATTGTCTGTGGTAACTAATCATGAGACCTATACCTAAAAACAATTAGGCTGAAAAGGTATGCTGAAATCTGAGCTAAAGCCAAAACGTGGACCATCTGGTAGACCCCAGACATGGGGCTGAGAAACATTGCTCTACATCTCCAGCCTGAGAAGTGCATGTGTGTGCACAAAAAGGTGAAATTCAAGCTAGCTGTTTTTAAGTTAACTGCAGCTCATGATTAGTAACGGACTAAGGATACTGGACACGGTAGTAGCGTTCGGCGTCCTGGAACCATTCCAACATATCAGCGACAGATGGCGAGATAGCAGATCTTGTAGTACATGAGTGTATATCGAGGGAGTCTGCCTTCTGCTCATACTGCTGGACAACAGCAAGTAGCTGTTTACTGATCGAATCCCGCACTAACTGAAGCGCATACCTGCAAAAGCAGTTGAAAGATTTTACGGTGAGGTATTAAAGTATATTTACATATTTTATCAGACAACCTTGTCCAGAACGACTTAGAGAATATGTAGTCTATCAAAATCATACCCTCACTTGAGTAGATAGCACATTTAATATTAATGTAACTAGAAAACAATCAAAGTAAACGTACATTTTCTCACTTAATTTTCCCAAGACCGTGTCTATAGCCTGTATGAGTTTATACTGAAGGCGCTCTTTTAGATCTGGAAATTGAGCAAGAGGCGTATTAACAAGTTCCACGTTCTTCAGCGCCCTCAACTGTTCCGCGAGATTTCCCAGCGAACTCATCAAAGGTGTACATTCCGCAAGAACAGATTTCCAAATGTTCTGGTTAGCCTCTAAGACTCGAAAGCATTTTCTAAGTTCTTGATGCAGCAGCGATGACGGCTGTTGGGACATTACTTGTTTGGCTGGAACACACCGACAATCTGACTACGTTAGCTAGCTAACTCTCCCAACTTGATCGTTTATTTATCAACTACTATATACCCATTAATGCACAAAATATAAATTATATGCAAATTATACTGATTAAATATTACATTTACCTATTTTGATAAGAATACAGACCTAGCTATATTGCTTGAGCACTACGTTTATTTCACACGTTTGACCCTATCCCATACGTCATAAAGTCACACTCCAATAAGCTTTGCAGCTATTGGTCTATTTCTTTTGTTTTTATAAGGTGGTAGCGGAATGGTCAAGAGCTCGCCTATGAATGACGTATAACAACGAACTGCTCATTCAGTGGCTAAACTGCTTTTGCAAATGAATTTGAAAGGCGCCGTTTCTAACGGCAGCCATTTGATCGTATTGGGAAGCAACGCAGACTAACATAAAAAGGGTAAAGGTTTTCGGTATATTTTAAATGTGTAAATTAGCAATATATATCTACAATTTCTTCCGTTGGCATATTAAATTTAATAACCACCATGTAGCCAAGTTATTTGTTTATAAATGGAAAAGGATCTAGCTAGGTTAGATAGTTAACGCTAACTTGTATGCCGCCGCACTGACACTGACTCCGCTTTTTCATAGGAACAAAATGGCTCCTAGGAAACGCACAACTAACGCTAAAAACAAGAAGAACCCTAAGATACCCAAATTAGAAGCTTTTCTTCTGGACTTTGACGATGAAGGTAAATTACAATCCGCCAACCCACCACACGGCCTAGCATCAAAACATGTAGCTAACGTTAGTGTGGTGTCTGACTGCAAATGTATTGCATCGATTTTCTAGACAAATGAGCTATTAACTCTTAACTGTACACCAGCAGTGTAGCTATATAAGAAAAGTCCAAGGAGTAACTTAAGTGTAATATAAAGGCCATCAAAAGTCTGCCATAGTACGCAAACTTTCCCATGAAACAAGGTATTTCACAAAAGTCCTTCATCTGTTGTGCCCACTGATGCACAGCGGTTTTAAAGAAGTCGCAGTCCAAATCCGTAATCAGCAGTAATGTTTTCTGCATGTGCATTTTGAATGCTTGTTTTTTCTTAGCCATAGTAACATTCAATTTGCCTACAAAAACTAATCTTTGTGCACACAGTACGTACCATAGTTGAGAAGTTAAAGGAGAAGACCAACAACCTTCTGAAAGATGCCGACAACCTTTACAACATAGCACTGATCAAGATGCCCATGGCAGTGCGACAGATGAACTGGATTCAGTATTGTGGTATGAACACAAATATGTAATGATAATTTCTTTAGAACCATTCACTGCTATCCATTTCATTTGTGTGTTATGGTAACACAAAATTAGGTGGAAATCGGGGTGTGCCATATGACTTAATTGTCTGTTTGTGTCAGTGTAATTTGAGTGACATACTAATGCAGAGATTCAAAATATCTCCATTTGCATATTAGCATCCGAAAAACCCAAAACACCAGTTGATGAATCAAAGGTAAATCCTCCTTCCGTATTCGTTACTTTGCTTTTTCTCCTTAGAAGTCTGTCCTGTCATTACTGATTTAAAAAAATTTGAAAAACGATGAAACTGGTTTATTTTTATTGCCTTCACCCCATGCAGCAAAAGGAGGAGGCTGCCCAAGTGGAGCTCACCATATCTCAGGATCATACAGTTCCACCCAAGTCAGCCAAAAAAGGTGCCAATACCCCCCCCCCCCCCCTTCTACTTTTCACTGCTATTTTTGAATGTAATTGTATTTGACTTTCCATATTTACAGCTGCAAAGACCAGTGCAAACTCAGAAGATGAAGAAAACCTGGTGTCTAAGTCTACAGTTAAAAAGGTCAGTGTATGAGCAAGTCATGGGACACACCCTATAAATCATGCTACTTTTAGCACAGAGTTGTCATGTCTTTATAACAGGGAAGGCCAAAGAAGGTACCGTCAACCTCCAAGAAAGCCAGAGCCCTCTCTGTAAGCAAGCAGAATGGCACTATAAGGAGGTGAGTTATGGTTGTTTTGCTCCTGTAGCTCACCTGCTAGAGCTGAATGAACCAGGTGCCAGCAACACCTGACAAACTGTTTAGTCCTCATACTGATAAATGTCATTAATTCTGGATAAAGGTATCTGTCAAATGCTGTAAATGCAGATTTTTGTAATTGGTTTAATTTTGTATTGTTTTAAGTAAGTAATTTTATGACGTATGTAAAATGCTGATGGTCAATACTGTCTTTAATTTGTTAAGATCTACTAGGAAGCCTTTGGTTACCCCAGCCAGAAGTTTCTTGGACTCCTCTATTATAGGCCCAACTCCACTCATCACACCTCGCTTTGACTCCAGGTGATGCCAGATGCAAGAGAATTTGTATAATTGACTTAAGCATTTGGTTTAATTTTAGTCTAAAAGAAATTGATCCCCTACCCCATTTCTATGGGCACAAAGTCCTTTGTGACAAATAACTTTGTGGTTCAGTTTGTTGGGTTTTTTGGTTAAAGTTTCTAAAATAGTTTATTTCCATTAGCCGAGATGTACCTTTTTTTTTCAGTTTAATATAATGTATTATCTTTTTGTCAGGTTGATATATGTATAATGTACTATCGTTGGTCAGGTTGCCTAAGACTCCTGCAGTGCGAGTTCCTCGTCACAGAGAGAAGGTGTACAGCATCTCTGTTAATGGCTCTCCTATCGCTGGAGGAACTGAGGACATTGTTATTAATGTCCCTCTAGGCAATGGGGAGGTCAGTCCTGTTCCATCATAATGCCATGTTATCAGTCCCATACTTGGAAAGTACAAAAGTACTGCTTTCTCAACAAAAATGTCAGTAAAGAATGTGAATATCTGACTGACTACTGACTAACCGACTCTGTCTCTATGTGGATATGTATATCATGAGGAATCCAGCAAGAAGAGTGTCTTTTTTTCTTTTTATAGTGTATTCAGCTGCTGGCTAGTGAGATGGATTCTGTTGACCTGAGCCAGTTGGATGCGAAAGTGATTCACAGTATAAGACAACTGCAGGTATGCTTTACACTGTTAGCCAGGATACATTATTTTTCATGCATTAAACCATGTTTGGTTAAACAGTACTCTCTTCATTTTCACAGAACCGACTCACAGCCTTTTGTGGAATATCAGAGTAACCTGATTGCTCACCTGATTGATTGTATATTTAGACTTAACTCTTGTTTATAGTGTTACTGTCACTTTAAAAAAAAATAAGTTTATCCTTTGATGTCTCCTTTACCTGTTGAACTGTCATGAGCCTTTTACCTTGTACATAAATTCAGGTTAGGGAATGTAGTTTTTATAATCCATAATACTACACTGATGTTTTTTTTGTTTTACTTTTTTAATTAGAAATTGATATTTCATTTCATTTATTCTGTACTAGTGGGGGGTTTTTTCTATGCAGCACATCTGGATACCTGTAAAATAAAGATGGGAAGGGCATGCACATATGCCTTTTAAAGGTCCCACATGTAAGATTTATGTAACTGAAGTTAATTTAAATCTTTTGGAAATCACAATGGAGTCTTGTATTGAACAGTATATTTTAGGAGTCAATACACCACAATTTACTCTCTTAACTATATATAACACATTTAGTGTGTGTGTGTAAGTGTATAAAGACCACTGAAGAAAATTACTGAGAATTGTCATTGCTGGTATTTTGCATACTCAAGCACTATTTGTCAATTTAAGACTCTCTACCAATTTTATAATTAGTTTTATTTTTTAGGCTCAGTATACTACATTTCATTGTGAAGAACAAAACCTTATTGTTCATCTATAACTATATGGATTTGTAGCATGCATTTTTGCCCCAAAAGAAGACAACTGTTTTACAACAGTTACATTGACTTCAGCAAACTAAATACTGTTTATTGTTTATACCTCATGTATTATGGTAATGCACTGGGCAAAACAAGAATAGGAAAAGAATGCAAGAATGTAATATTTAATCATTTTAAATGCCAAGAGGCATAGCTTATATGAAATTATGTTGTGTCAAATCTGTTGGGAGGAGGGTTTTTTTTTTGTGGCAAGTTATACTTTCAGATACAGTTTACCTCTAAGTCCACTGACTTGGAGGTATTCTGACTGCTGTGGTTTGCAGATTGCTGCTGGAGCTGCTTCTCTTATCTAGTCTGCAGAATTCTCCCCCAAGCAGGCCATCATGTCACTGAGGAGATCTCCTCTTTTTGGCCTCTCTCTGTTGGAGGAAGCTTCTGCAATGGCAGAGAGATTCAGTATTGCTTAACTGATAACATGGAAAGTCATCAAAGATGCACACTACTACTCACCATTCACATATTCATGCATGTTCCTAAATATAGACTTAGGGACCTCATAAATGGTGTCCATCATTTCTGAAATAAGAATGATCAAAGCTATGAGTATTACAATGATTAAGTGGTTATGGAGAACAGGTAATGGTGTACACTTACCATGGTCCTAGTCACTGGCCCTCCTGGTGGATGGAGGTGTGTCATAAATAGCTTCTTCTAAATTCAAGGCTAAAAGTACATATGCATTTTTCAAATTTCACTTCCACAAGTACCTACTCAGTGGAAAAAACATTTTCTAGAATAAATACTAGATATCAATGTTAAGTTTAACTGTGATTGTACAAACCTTTGTGAGTTGGTAGGATGTCAATCTTTCTCATGTTCATGCTCTTATACTCAGTTTCACTCTCTAACTGCTGACTGCTCTCAGAACTGGCAGTGTCTAAGGTTATATACTAAAAGCAAAGAATATTAACAATCGTCAGCCTCGTAATAAAAGTAAACCTCTTAATTAAAAACTCAATCTGCAAACAAAATAAGAATTTAACCATTTCTCCAAAATCCTGCAGTGAAATTTATAGTTATGTTTCTATTAACAGGCTAGACCAGGTTAAAAGATATCAAGCTTCTGACAGTGGCAATAGTTATGTGAAACCCAGCTTGAGAGTTGCATGGGGTGGTGTCTGGTGTGGCAGGATTGGAGCCTATGCTAGGAATGCTGTGCTGGGTGTCGGGTATGGTGGAGTAAGACCTGAGCAGGGTGCTGCTCTGCTCTGAGTGTAACCTGCAGCTTCTCATAGTATTGCACAGGTTTGAAAGGTCTCCACTTGGGTTCACAGAATAACATTAGCTGGTCATGTTCTTTGGGAACCACAAGTAGTTGTGACTCAAGAGTTTACAATGCATTTGTCAACTTTTTAAAAATGACAATTTCAGCCTAACAAAGTGAGGGTGTTTAAGAGGCATGTGTGGGGAGCGGTATCAGTCTGAGGATGGCTCTGACATTCAACACAGGATGTTTCATAGCTTTGAGAAGCTGACAGATCCATTCATGTCTGAGGTCTTCTGTGGCTGCAGCCTGTTGGTACAATTTAGAATGGGCAGGAATTGAATACTTAGCTATATATGCTTGCACAGCTGATGAGGGCTGCTGTCTGAAACGTTCTTTATCTCTGGAAATCTTTTATACTTCACTGCAATTTTTACAATTTTGACTACCTCTACATCCTTTTCTTACTGACTTTAATAGATATTAATAAATTCTTCACTCAGCATATAGGTGGTCTTTTTCCTTCATGCTCAGGTCCTCTACCAGAGGCCTGGGAGCTAGAGAGTCCTGCGTAATATCTTGGCTGTTCCCAGGGCTGCACTCTTCTGGACTGAGATCTTGGATGTTGTTCCTAGGATCTGCTTGATGTAAAGCTGCTTTGTGACAACAACTGTTGTAAAAAAGCACTATATAAATAAATTTGACTTGATGTGACTTGACATGTCAACCACGTACAGGAGGTGGCTGATGGTTGCTGCATTCCATAGCTGGCATCTGTAGCCACTCTTGGTGATGATTTCACTGAGGGAGTTGAAGCCGATTCAGTGGGCACAGGACATCTCTTAGAGTTCTGTTGATGTTATACAGCCTCAATTGTTTTAAGATCCATGTGTGGGTCATAGAATCATAGATTTTCTTGTAGTCAATCCAGGCAGTGCATAGGTTGGTCTGTCTGGTCTTACAATCTCGAGTGATTGTTTTCTCCACCAGCAGGAGCTTGGCTCCTCTGGTTTTCTTGCCAATGCCTTTCCGTGTCCCACTCAGGTATTGAGATATGTGCCTACATATCTTAGCCACATTGATGCCTGACAGGTGCATCCATGTTGTACAGAGGCAGGATATTGTCTGGTAGGTGGATGAAATTGCCCCTTTCTGAGGGTCCTCCAGGATCAGGTGTTGGACACCATTTTCTTTGGTGGTGTAATAATGCGTGTTACTTTTCCCTTTCTTTTTTTTTTTAAATTCCAGACAGACATATAATCAGTTTGGATAACACTGCATAATAAAAGGCCAATTATTTAATTATAATAAGACATATACACTGTTAAAAATTAACACTTCTTTATTAGTGCATCAAATGCTAAGGTTTCCACTTCTGAACTAAAAGTCTTAATTTACATGTGTTTTTATCCAAAAATCCCAGTGTGCCTTTAAAATAAAGATGCAAAGGAGAACATTCACTATGTAATTAGACTAAGACATGATGAGGCAAAAACATTGCTTTCGTGTTCCCTTTTTTCTAAAACAACAGCCAATGGTGGTACTTTTCACCCAAGTCTTCAAGTATAATTTGTTTTTGTTTGTACTGGTGAGCGACTGTAGATCACATCCTCAAACAGGCCTAGTAAACATTCTCTGTGGTGGGGAAGAGGAGGATGGGAACTCACCAGAACTTTCCTCTTCCCATTTTTCATGGCAATCTCGAACATGTAACGCTTGTTTTCATTCCTCATCACTTCGTGCACAGACTCCACCTGCCAAAGAAAATTCACCTTCGCATTAAGGTGCAACAAACCACTGTTGACTGGAGCATAGGCTTATGTATGTCTATCCGCTACATTTGACATCGTCAGTAGTTCAACCTGCAAATTCTTCACTTCACTTCTACACAAAATTTGGCTTGACATTAAAGTTTCTTTTTTTTGTTCATCAACTTCTGCATTAAATGACTAAAGGCAGACGTAGTAAGAACTCAGTAGAGAAAAACAGGATCTGAAACTCACCTCAAATAATACTGCCCTCTAAGGTCTGCCTGTCAGGGAAAATCAACATGGAATATGGTTTACAAATTTTTAATGGATATGTGGCTTCTGGCTCTGAGCATCAACATCAGACAGGCAGTATTCTGACTTGGTACTGAATATATGCTGCGAATTTAACTTTAATTCCATGAAATTTGGATTAGAACATTTGACATTTTTAACACCCTGTGAATCTCAATCACCAACCAAAATGAAAGTAATTAAACTGCAATCAGACTGAAATGAAACAGATAGCTGAACTCACATGGAACATTCCAGTGTAAGTACATAAGTGGTTTCTTCCCAAAACCCAAACGAAAACTAAGCCTTGAAACAATGAACACTGAATCACCTCTGCCTTTTATAACAGTCCCTGTGAAGGAATTGGTGTGGGAAACCATACCAATGTCTGAGTCCTGTAGTAGCTATTATAAGAAATCATTTAAGAAACAAACAAAAAAGAACAAAGTACTTACAGTGGATCCATGTTTCTTAGTGTAGAAGAAAAGGGTTGTGTTATGAAGTTTGAACCAATAGGTCACCCATCTCATCCTCTGATGGAAGCAGTAAACATGTGTGTTATAGAATCTGAGTTTACACAACTCAGAACATACCCCACATAAAAACAGAAAAAAGCCAGCATTAAAAAAAAATAAAATTATTTCATTTGACATTGTACATCATGGTCATTGGGTTTCCTCAAATGATTTCAAGTAATTTAATGTGAAATTATGTGGCAAGGTACTTCACCCTATAATGCCATCTTTGGATATAGTATATGATTATATGTAATACACTGTAGATACATCAGAGGTCTGTATGAAGTAAAAATGAATCACTTACCATTTTAGCTTTTCTTTTCTTGAGAAATCCTTGGCATAGTGGTATAAACACCACTCCTCTACTGTCTAGAGCAGACATGTTCAAGAATCTACCTATAATAAAGCTAGTGCTTCACTTCTCTTCAGTGGAGGTACTGGTTCAAGAATATATAAAACCTTTCCATTGTCCCACTTCTCTTTTAAGGAACAGTCATATTGTCTAGACCAGGGCTGTCAAATTCAATTTAGGTAAAGAGCCACATTACACTCAGTTCAATGTCAGCTGGGCATGACCAAAGAAATTCCATCCTAGCATGAATCAATGACACATCTACAACTCCTCTGAAATGTTTGTATTGATCTACTAGGTATGTTCTGGATGCACAAACTGAAAATACAATGTGCTGCAATGAATTATTAAAAAATATGGTTTTATCAAACTGATCAGATACATAACAAGGAATGATTTATAATATAACATGGAGTGGTTCATAACAGACAATGCTCTGGTTCATTCTGCTCATCAAAACTTTGATCATTTGTAACACTGAATTTCTGATAAACTAAAATTTAATAAACTGTAATAATGCAAAAAAAAATTCTTACTGTCAGATGTGTATAACATTTATTTTGATGTTAAGGTTAAAACTGCTGTTCGGTGCAGTTTACCTAGGAGTGCTAGGCAATTTAATCACATATTGCTCCTGACACTTGGCACCTTTCACTTGACTAGTGTATCAAAAACATATCAAAATGTAACAAGTTCTGAAAAAGACATTTTCATTATGTATTAGAGCTTTTGTGTGAGCCTGGAACACGGTTTTGTTATGCTGATGTTCATTACAGATATGTAATTCCAAACACACGCAAACAATTTGGTAGCCAGTGCTGTCAATTTGGGGTATGCAGGTAAAATATACTTATAGGATGTGTCCACGTTCAGACACACATTTACCTCATTCAATCCTTAGCTTGTTAATGAAAAATTACACATCACTTTTGTCAGTCGCATACAAGCTGGCCTTGTTTTTATTGTGCTAATTTGGTCCCTAGTGCAATAAAAGAGACTACCTGCATTTCGTTTGTAATGCGGATCTTATTCTATTACAGTCCACAAAATGATTTTAAAACATTTTAGAATCATTTGGTGGACCGGATTAGAACGATAATCGAGTGCATGTTTGATGTATTTTTTTCCATCATTAGTTAGCAAATTTGAGCTAAAAGAGGTTAAGCATGCATTACCTGTAATCTAATATTAGATTTGGAAAATTTCTAAAGTTAAATGAATTTTAAGATCACTGTTCCCATGAGGGTATAATTTACAAGTACAGCTTTACAAACTGAACATGATGAATGTAAGGAGCTTTATTATCTAAAGTGTAAACAAACAGGCCTAGATCACACAGTAGTTTATTGTAAATATCTGAAAGGTCAGAAATGAGTACAACAGTTGTATGACTTTGAATTAGATTTGCACTGAAAACTGCACAGTGAGACATGCTGAGACTAGACAAAGGGCAAAAAAAATAATAATGCAGTGGTCAAGATTGCTAGTTAGGTATTAGTACATATACAGTATAATGTAGATCTTGATAATGTTCTCATAGAGACCATGTTCCTTTGACCTTACCACAGAATCCACACATCCTAGAGGATTAGGAGCTACCTGGTACCCACTAGGACCTCACTACCTTGCCAAAATGTAGGCAGGTTTATAGCTAGCTTTCTGTCCATAGGGTATCTATGGGGGCCATGGAGAAACCCAACAAATCATAAATATAAAAACAAACCAATCAATAAAAATCAATAAAAATATATATCCTATGTACTGTGCCTACGTCATGCAATAAACATAATACACTCATTGACAAACAATGGTAACAATAAATTAATACAGCTGAAACATGCGCAAAGCATAATGACTTACATGGGTGAAATGGCTTCAGTTCAGTGCTGCTCTGCGTAACAGGTGCATGTGAATTCTCAACTGGCTTTTGTTCACTGCAACTGGTAATCCCCAGACATATTTACATTTATAAACAAAAGCTTCCTTCCTTTTGCTTTTAACAATGTGTCTCTGCCTTGACTGCCTTATATGGGCCAAGCCAATTAATACTGACCTGAGAAAAATATCAGTAAGTGTAATTTTAAAAATGCCCAGCAACTTCATTTCCGGCAGGCATCACCTGTATACCACTACTAAGATGGCCGAGAAAATCCAACCACTATGGAAAAGACACAGCTAGAAAAAAGGACATACTGAATTTTTATATTTATATATATATATATATATATATATATATATATATATATATATATATATATATATATATATATATATATATATATATATATATATATATATATATATATATATATATATATATATATATATATATATATATAAATAAAACCTCAAAATGTAGCTATCTATCATTATTCTATGTCCATTTCCTCTCAAAAGGGGAATGTCCGGGATAGAAGAAAGGTGTGTTTTTTTGTTTGTTTTTGTTTGTTTTTTTTAAGGGATAGTGTCATAGTCACATGCTGGCTGGAACTGATCATCGCTGCTTGAGCAGAGCTTTGTACATGGCAAAGCCCAACACGGCAAATACGGTTGCACCAACACTGGCCCGCAGCCAGAACGTAGAGTTCTTCAGGTCCGCCTGGGTCATGTGACTGGGAGAGGGAGAAAGAAAGAAATAATCATAACACAATCCTGATTAATTTGTGAGGGTAAATTATAAATGACAAATCAAACTGAAGCTGGCGTTGCCAAAAGCACTCAGACTCCACAGTGAGGGGTTTTACATATTGAATTTTCTGGTGGAAGCTGCCTCAGAAATTTACACTCGTTTGATTTGTCATTTGGTTTTCTCTAAACAGTCAACTCCACGCCCCCAACTCCCAGCCCAGAGGGCGGAGGTCTAGTGGAGGTATGTGGGTGGGGTAGGTCTGGTTGGGGGAAAAAACTCAGAAGGGAACAGCAGGAGCAGTGAGGGAAAGAGCAAGGCAAGCAAAGGGGCCCAGAGCGTGAACACTCTGATAAATGCACATGAGAAAGGCAGTAGAAAAGAGGTCAACAGTACAAAGAAATCATACATTCGTCATTTTAATTGAAACATTGCTAGCCAACATATCAGAAGACTCACTCATCCTCAACCTTTTAATATTCACTATTCTGCCTGTGTGAAGGTCTTTCCCAAAGCCTAAAGAACCATACTGGCCTCTGCAAGATAAAAATCAATTCAGACCAAGCAACACAGTAATCCAACCAGGAGATGCTCCACCAAACACTTTCAGACCTTGACTTATAACATAAGCCCAAGACTCAGTAAAAGAGCAATGCACAAATGAGATTGGTCACACTCACTGCAGTCAACACTGGAGGACAATTTCAACATCTTAAAACGGGTTCCATTTGATTGTGCAGGGACATGGCTTGAAAATCTCTGGTTTGGAACAGCAAATGCATCGGTGTACAGCAACATACCCCTCGCACAAAGGCCCAGGTGAGGCTGATTTTTTACCTGGGCCCAAGGTGGTTGACAGATGATTCCATGTAGACTGAGTCCTCTACAAAGCTGACTGCATGCACCTGATGGATGAGGCTGGACTCCTCATCAGTGGAAAGATATGCACTCAGCTCATCAACCCAGAGCCCCAACCTTGCACACATGCACATGGATACAGCACTTCCACAACGTAGCCCATGGCAGAATCAGCCGCCCAGCCCATGCACGCGAGCTGAAAGAAGCCTGTTTTAATGAGCAGATTAAAAATGAAAGCTCAAAGCCCATTGAGCACTGAAAACCTAAACTTAATTTTAAAATAATTTTTACAGAATTAAACTGAAGAATCTTCAGATTGTGGGCTTATAAGATACCTGGTCAGAGTAGCATGTGAATGTGTACATTCTAGTTAGCATGTTATTCATGATGAGTCAACCATCAAATAAAGGATGCTTTAGAACTTGGGACACAAACGTCAGACCAGGATAAAAAAAAAAAAAAAAGCCCAGCCATTAACAGCCACTCTCCTTATTTATTTTTTATGGACCTTAGATGTATATGGTGGCCGTTATCTACTGAATCTGAAGAGCATCTGCCTACAGTAGCATTTCAGCCACTCAAACCAACACACGCAAGCACCAAACCAGCAACCCCAGAGAAATGTTTCTTTACAGTGGTCCATACATACTAAATGCACCAGGCTTAATAAGTAGGACAATTAACCATTAAAAACCGCAGACATACAGACACACCAGCAAGTATTCTTTAACCCTTTCTAAGGTTAAATGCCTGCAACGTCAAAGCCGTGAAGTAAGCATTAAGGTTGAGAGTGATGCATGTCTATGCAGGCAGGGGTTAGCAGGAGGTGAAGAGATGCATTGCAAAAAGGAAGAGGGCCAGCCAGACGCATGAGAATGAACACCTACAGAGAAAGAGAACAGAACACCATGATACAGCATGAAACTCCAAACATATACCAAACATCTGTAATGTTGACAAAAAGACTTCTCTTCAATCCTATAAGCAAGTACCCACTGAAACCAACAGACCAACAAAGATTTCTCTCAATAAGAGTTCCTTCCAAATGTCTAAATGTAAAAAAGCAAAATGTCTCTTAAATAAGCATTATACAGAGTAATGAAATCTGCTAAACCTAAATCAGCCTAGAAACATCCTCACACAAGATGACCCATAACATGTTAGTTTAGAATTTGTTAGAAAGCCATGCAAGGAATCATCTATGACCTTCAGGATTAAAACAAAATGATACATGGAAAACAGAAAACAAAGACCACTGAGGCCACTATTCTCTACATGACAGGAGGAATGAACCAAACTTAGTCCAGATTTTCCATTTGCATATCCACCCCAGAAGATTACAATATGACTAACAAATACATTAACTGAACAGACAATGAGTTCACAAAGTAATATTTTTTACTGCTGTCACCACAAATACTAATTAAAAGCTAATGAAAGATAACAAGCTGTTGGGGCAACTAGCTGCATTAAGTAAATTAGGTCCTGTAAGGGGTTTCCTATTAGCCTTCATTCCAACATTACCATTTTTGGGCAATTTTTTAGCAGAAGGACCAAGACTACAGTGCTGCAGTACAGTAGAACAGATAAGTCCTATGACATTTTAATTATGATTTGAGCACTAAGATCAATTTTGACAAGTCAGGTGTTCAAAACAGCAGACCCTGTTCAAAAGTGCTGGGTCAGATCCAGGTGAGGAGTGTTTACTGCTTTAGCTGCCTGGTTTGTAGGCCTCCATCAGGTCATAACTTATGAGAGAGACGAGGTCATGGACGAATGGGACAGAAAGCTGCTGCATGCTAAAACACAAATGTAAAGGAGGCATTAAACATAGCTTGTCCTGGCAGGGAAGGATGGATGAGCCATGCTTTACGATGCACAAAATCGACCAACAAGAGCTGTTAGACATGACCCGTGTGTTCACTGCAATGTGTGACGAAAACAGAGTAGTAGACAAAGCGTGCATGCAATATCCCACCACAAAGGCATTGTCAGACTGTCAAAACCACAGAACAGAAAGGCCTGACTATGGATAGCTTATCTAAGTCTCAGGGATTGACCAACTCAACTGGTCCCAGTGGATATGCAAAGTGAACAGGCTGGACTCCCACTAGGGCAGCCCACAGGAGGCATGTTAGGAAGCATAGGTTAAAGGTGGCCCAGGCACACTGGAAACAGGAGGGTGGGTTGTCGGAGCCGGGTCAGACACCTGATCAGAACACCACTGTAGAGTATGGCCCTGATCGAGCGCAGGAGCTCACAGTTCAGCAGGTTCTGACAGAGGCAAAGGTTGCACCTGTTGCAGGTGCACCTGCAGCGAAGCTTGGTGTGGCTGCGGACACACACACACACACCCACACACAGGTCACAGATGGTGCATGTCCAGGACAGCTGAGGCCCAGACGGTCCTCTCTCAGGAATAGAATGTCTGCTCTTCCTCCTAGTAGTGCTTGAATGAAAGTGAAGCTTGGAAGCATAGGGGTGTGAGCAGGTCAAACCAAGACACAGTAACAAGAATAACTGAATTCTGAAAACTTATTCAGTTTGCAATTGCAATTACATTCCTAATGGAGAAGGCCAATGTTCCAGTGTATGTTACAATATAAAAGTAGCTCTTCCACATCAGCAATACAGTAGGCTGAAAGGAACCATATGACGAACTAAAACAGCACTCTAGCTACAAGTGTGCTCTCTAATAGCAAAAAGCAAGAGGTGCTGAACACAATTGGCTGTGAAGAAACTCAATTCAGACATACAAGAGATGCTGGCAAAATGTTACAAGCCATCACACACATGTACAAAGCTTTAACAAATGTCTATGAACTGCTTCCCTTTAACTACACATGAAAATAAGGAGCATTTCTTAACTATACTACACAGCAGTGTTCCAGAAGTATTATGTACTGATAAAGAGGCATCCTACTATTAAAAAAGCCAAAGGCAAATTTCTTAGGAGGATGTACGTCTCAGCTAAAAGTGATTTCGGATCAATTCTGTCTTGGAAGGAATCTCTGTTAATGAACTACAATCAATATTTCATTCCAAGAGAGCAATGATTCAAATGAAGTATATTAATCTTTTGAATTAATCTACTGAATCACTGGAACAGAGTGCACAAAGCAATCCTGCTAACAGACATTAGTTCAACCTTTTTAGCAACCAGTGTTAGGAACTCTGCCCTCAAGACACTGCCTTTAAACACACAGATTAGATCAAATCTGGGTGTAGTCCGAATATGTACTGTGTACATATAATAATAATGCCATTTTGAAATCTAAACACATATCTGATCGCTTTTTACTCTCCTCCTATACCTTTGAAACATCATAATTAAAAACTCCATATGCCAAACTTTTATCTAATAGGCTGCCAGAGCAGTAGAGGCTCAGGTACACAAACAGAAGGAGAAATTGGAAAGAAAACCCGTTCTAAATAGACAAAAAGGATGAGGACCAGCAGCTGGTGGAGCCATGCGGGAGTACGCAGGGGGTGGGATCTGGGGTGGCGGGAGTGTCTACTCACGGATACATGGCCATGGTGGTGAGCTTGTTGTAGAGGTCTTTGCTGGGTGCATCAGCCGTGTTGCAGGTGAACAGCTGGGGTGGGTGCAGCTTGTGCCGCCGGCAGAAGTCCAGTGGTGACAGGCCGTACTGCTGGCGCACCTCGTGTAGGTCAGACTTGGCAGCAATAAACATGCACGGAGTCTTACTGTCTATGAAGTACTTCTGAAGAGGGAAGGGACAGGGGTGGGGATCACTGACCAGCATCACCACACCCACAGCAACATCTGTGACCTCTGACTGGCTCAAGTCACAGTGGACATACTCTGGTAATATTACATGTTGTGGTAATATTAGCAATCAGCTTTTTTTTTTTTTTTTCTTTAAATCAATGAGTATACAAATATAAAGACACAAGTCTTCGATAAGCACATTCTGAGAGTCTTGGTTTATTTGTTTGGCTCACAAACCTTATAGGCCTTTGCACAGTACTCAAAGGAATGGGGGTTACTGATGTCATACACCAGGCAGACAATGTCACAGGCCAGATCAGTTTCTGAGAGGAACTCAAAGTCTGGGAGAACCTCATGCAGCTGAGACAGATACAGACAGAGGCAAGTTTTAGAAGAGACCAGGCTCAAGACTAGCATCATCCTGCAAATACACCCATACCCTGAGGGTAGAGCCATTGTGACTTACAAGCAAGTACTTCTCCTGCCCATAGACATACGTGGTGCTGATAGCATAGTAGGATTTGTGGTCATCCCTGATCCTTTTTTGTTTCTGCAAGGAGGGGGAGGGAAAAAACCCCAAAAAACCTGTGAAAATTTCACGGATTTGTGGAGTTGTGATACAAAGTGATCCAGTTGTACTTACGGCTAAGTTCCTGCCCAGGAAGGCCTGCAGGAAGCCGCTCTTGCCACTCCCTCTTGCTCCCAGGACGTTGCAGCGGAACACGTTGCGTTGGGTTTGCTTCTTCTGCAGGTCAATGCGCTTGTTTCTGGTCACTGCACCAAGCAATTTTAGATTAACACAGGCAAAGGCAGAAAAGGACACACAGTGAAATACATTGTGTTTCTCTCTCTTTTTTTTTTAGTACTTTCTCTCACACATACACACCCACATACCTGTGATGGCAGCAGCTTGTGACTCCTGTTCATGAATGATGGAGTAACCAAGGTAACCCAGGTATTCCAAGCAGCGCTGCATGTCTAAATATGTTGTCAGCCTGCATGGGATAACAGAAGGTCCATGAAGCCATGACTGAGTGATAATGGGGAAGGAATTAAGGCCTTTGATTAGCTCTCTGGCATTGGGACTCACGTCCACTGAGACAGGTAGCCCTGGTAGGTGATCCAGCCCTGCTCATTGGTGCAGACTGTGGTGTTGACATCAGGACCCCAGGGCATGTAAGGGAAGACTTTAAACAGGTCCTTCAGCTCGTCAGGGGACAGAGCACAGTCACGGTCCTGAAATACAGCCCTCGTGCTATGACATGGTCCCAAACAAGTGACTTACTGGCATCTAAAAACTAAAAATCTAAAGAGCTTCATACACTGTTCTACTATGCTACCCTGTTTTGCTCAGTAACCAGAGTTAGGCAGCGATCTAACTGCATTCATGAACTCACCTTGTCATGCTTGTCAAAGACACTCTGCAGGAAGAGGTAAGCATTGTGATTCAGCTCTGTAGTGCACTCTGGAGGGATTTTTAATCTGCCAAACAAAAAGAGGTTGAGCAGGTAAGGTGGCCTTATCAAAGCAAAACTGTTCCTGCTAGTGGCAGAGACTGACAGCAAAATAGCCTGCTTGAAGAGATTTTAGAGCTCCTTTCAAAGCAATACCAGTGTGCAAGACTGGTCTGTCAAGGAAGGATTTGTAGCATGTTCACTGTAAAAGATGCTCAGTGTATATGGTCACTCAGCATCTTTTTTTTTGCATGACTTTATTTATACTGCATTGCTTGATTTAACAGAGGATGCTGAGCTTACTGTTATCGTAAAACAAAGAGGGGGCCACTCGGTGGGACTCACAGTGGAAACAGGTATTCCTGCGTAAGCTCCAGGTCATCATCATACCCAAACCGGCGGAGCACGGTCCACGTTGTCTCATGCCGTCCTCTCTGGATGAACAGTGTGTGCAGGAACAGGAAGCCTGGCACAAACAGAGCACACAGCCAAGTCAGAGGGGCATGACATGCTACATGGGAAGGTCACATTTAAAAAGCCACAATGCAGAGGGGGGGGCGGTAAAACTCTGCAGTCTGGCTTGCCCCACCTTTAAGGGTGAGGCCATTGCCCTTCACCCCATCTGTCATGTTCCGCCGCACAACATTTTTTACATCCTCCAGGGCTTGAGGGGCCAGTGGCATGTTGAAACAGGTCCTCTGTGAAAAAGGAGCAGCCAGCTATCAAGCTAACCAAATCTGCATCAGTAATTTCACTTCTACATGCTCACGTAAAGTTAGCTTCAGTATACAGGGATACAGTGAGAAGCCTGTACCTGAAAGAAATTGAGCTCATTATCATTTAGGATGCCGTCGTTGTCCAAGTCCGATATTTTGAAGATTCGAGTAAGTGCTTTGATGCAAGATGGTTTCATCTGCAGACATATCAAAGAAAAATTATTAAGTAGCCTTTACTTATGATTCAGTTCAACTTCTGCTGTCGAACTGAACCTAAGACCATATCTAATATTGTTGTCTAACAAACAACTCATCTCACAAGGTACACCAAATGTGGCACTGGGAGCAAAGTGTCTTCTATATTACCTGCTAGTCTAATCAGGGGTGGGGTGGGGTTGGGATGGTGGGACTGCAGTATCCAGGAATTCCTTACCTCTTTTTCCTCTGGGCAGTACAGAGGCCCTGTGGGGTGCAGAACAGCCTTCTGGGCATAGTAGAACAACTCTGAGATATTCTTCAGGTTTTTTGCAGAACACTGAGGAAGAGCAATAAAGAGTCTTGACTAAGAAAAACTTGATTACTTGTGATTACTTGTCTTAGCTGAACTAAGCTCACGGGTAGCACCTTTTCAAAGGTTTGATATAGTAAGTTTTAAAAAAAAAAAAAGTATCTAAATATAACCATTTTTGCCTTTTTTCTGCTTATTGATCTCCTAAATGGTGGATTAGCAGTAAACATACTTGAAATAAAATATTAAAACTGGATCTAGTCATTACATGGGCATTCAAATAAGAGGCATTTTGGTGTGCACAGGAACTCTGTTTATGCAGCATGGTAAACCTTGCCTCTCCTTTTAGACTGAAACTAATCCCACCAGCAGGCCATGCCCGGTCATCATATGACCGACTGGGTGATGTCCGTTTCCTGCATGACATTCTGCACTACTGCACATCTCCTTAACTCTACAACAGTGAAATGATTATAATTTCCTGCATACAATCTCAATTAGGCAAGGACTGAGAGATTGTTTACAAACATGCAAAATAATATGTCTTATTCTATACAAAGACACAGAATAATCTTGGTACTACAATAAAAATGTAAAGTTCAGGCTAAAACTTGGTGCAGTCTTAATTCCCAAAAGGTTACACGCTTGAGCATATGAAGAGCTCTTCCTTTTACCTCAACACAAGTCTCGATTTCTGAGTACTGGTTCATTATGGGTAGAATTGTCTCCATGCTACTGTGCTCCACCAGGTCAGACTTATTTCCCACCAGAATTAGTGGCACTCTGCAAAGCATTACACAAACCTTGTACTTTCAGGTGAGCATTATTCATGTCATTCCCAGAGATCAGACAGAAATAAACCCTATATAATGATTTGGAAAAATATGGAACTGCAATTTTTCTAAGCAATACAACAATTTTTACTGTAATTAAAGTAAGCCCAGTGTGAGGGCATGGACTACACACCTGCTGTCCTTGTCTGTTCTGTCATTGATAAGTGGAATCCAATGGCTTGTCACCTACAGTAAATTGAACAAGTATATGAAACAGCACTTTCTAACTTATGAACAAAGCAGCGTTCAAGAACATCAATGATGCAGTTAAGTGTTTGCTCCAAGGACAAAGGCCTACCTTCTCTATAGACTTTTTGTTGTTTACAGAGTAGACTATGCATATGACATTTGCCTGTAATGGAAATAATCAAAGTATCAGACATACATCATGCACAGTTTAACAAAACATGAAATCAGTCTCACCTTAGATATTTCTTGATACAGCTGCTCATCTGACTGTTCTGCTTCTATAGAGTAACATGTCAACACATGACAATAAGATGAGAGAACAAGTGTCAAAAACAGATCAAGAGCTTTGTGAAAGAGCATTTTTTAATCAGCTATGGAACAGTGTAGGATCTGGATGAAACTTGCTTCTCTGTGACCCTGCGTAGTACCTGAGTAGTCTACTATATGTGTAGGCACTCTCTCTGGGGTAACATCAGCAGGAATTGTGATTTCCTCAGCACGGAGAGGGACCTAAAGATTAGCAACACAGCATTTGTTTAAATGTAAGAGTAAATTAACAAAAAAAAAACAATTTAAATTTCATATCAATATTTTTAATATGACCAAATATGCATTATAATGCATCAATATTCTAATAACATGTGTAATATAATATTCCAACACAAGTAACTGCTAATTCAGTTCATCATTGAATGTTCATCATAAAACAATACCTCATCAGGGAATTCCTCACTGACAAGCGACATAATTAGTGAGGTCTTCCCAACTTTAGCTGTGTGGGGGGAAAAGGTTCTGGGTCAAACTTCGATCCAAATATGATTAATAAGATAAAGCATGCGGCTGGACTGATAAACTAACTGCTTCGCACATAGAAGGAGTTCGCGAGGTTTGCTCAATAACTACACTAGCGGGCGCGAACATTAACATTCACACGTATCCTTTTGGCCGCCTTATCCAAAACGTGTGCTACTTGCGGCATCTACGCCAGTACCATCGTTACCATAGCTAAATGTTATAAATAGTCCGGAGAACTGCGAAATAGATACAACGTGCAAAACCCGACAACTAAATAAATAGGTAGCCTAGTACGCACTTCTAGTCAAATAACCAATTTAGAGGACAATCTTTAATAAATACTCCGATAATGAACCAATTCAGTATGTAGCTACCGTTACGAATTTAGGTTGTGTGATAAGCTTTGGTGTAAGAAATTAGCTAGCTAGACTGCAGATAGCTCTTAAATCGAGGGCATCAATCTTAAACGTCCATCTCTCGTTGTCGTGGCGAACAAGGCCGTTGAATGCAGGCTGAAGAAAGCCAATACAAATCTAAAGCTAGCCAACACAAAAACTATTTAAAAGCGGTGCGTAACCAGCTATAGCTTGCTTCTGCAAGAACGAAGAAATGTAGCTAGTGTAGCTTACTTACGTTCCCCGACTAGCAATATCCTTACGTCCTTTCTCATGATTACGAACAATACTGCGTTAAAACAACAAACGTGAGACTCGTTCAGATAACATGTAGCTATCTATCTATCTTAAGGTAGCTCAACCAGCAACACTGCTAACTCCGTGACTGTGGCGGCTGTCCTAATGACCCAGGCCTGCGCAGGCCAGCGCTGCTAGCATAGTGGCTAGACTGTAGGGCAAAACGGACAGAGGTTTCTTCCTATTTCCGCATTAACAGATTTTCCTTTTTTCTTTTTTTTCTTTTTAGCTCTGACAGACACTCAGCACCATTCAGTTTTATTGCTGCATAAAGATGAGAACTATTTAAGTAAAGACGATCCTTTTGAAATTTAATTCATGACATTTCTGTAATCACTTTTCAAGCACACGCTGAAGCGCCAGTCAAACTATTACCCGGTAATTACGGAACCTCACAACGGACAGAAACTAGGAACGCTAAGAAAACGCACATTTCTTTGCACCATTTTATTGACTAGGCAGCAAATATCGCCCCCTGTGGACCGGGAGCATAATATAGCTATGTATATCGTGATTCCCCGTGGGTTTACCAAAGTTGATAGATACCAAATGTGATAGACACCAATATGTGTCCTATTCTAGGGAATATTTTAGTGTAGCCTTTTATTTAAACAGGTATTGAAGAAATACATTTGGTTCTTGAAACAAGGTAATTTCATGTTTGGCACATAAAATCAGAGAGTTCATTTTCCTACAGGACAGTTAGATAAGCAAAATGAGTGCTTGGATAATTTATTAATGGAGGTTATACTCAGGGGCCGTTGTTCACTTATCCACCTTGACTGTTTAGACAGATTCACATGGAAAGAGTAAAAATGTAAACATTTAAAGTTAACAATTATTCTGTTTTCCTCATCATGCATTTTTACAGCTTTCCCATATATGATATTGGAACTTTTTAACCTTGGGATTTGTAACAAATAACCCATCCAAAATGCAACATAATGATAATGCAATGACATTTTTTGTTTGTGTTTATTATAGCAAGGAAACATACCACACATCTATGCCTGATTTGTATGTGCAACACAAACTCAATTCAGTGAAAAGGCTTTGAAAAATAGTTTATACAAGAGATTCCAAATGGTTTTATATGGAGAAGACTGTCAATCCTTTTTTAAAATTATTATTTATTTTACAGCATTTAGCTGATGCTTTTATCCTAAATGACTTACAATTATGACAGTACAATTTCATTAATTGAAGGTTAAGGGCTTTACTCAAGGGCCCAACAGTGGCAACTCAGCAGTAGTGGGGCTTGAACTGGCAACCTTCTGATTTCTAGTCAAGTACCTTAACCATACCTTGTACCTTGTACCTTGTGCCATAAGTACCTTGTGCCATACCTTGAGCTGTGCTGTAGGAAGGAAAACAGAACATTGTGCAAAGCTGTGGCCTTCCATGGTTCCCACATACTTTCAAGCAAAGCTCTGAAACAATTCTTCCATGAATGTTGTAACATTCAGTTGGTACATTTCAGAGTTTGCTATGATCCTGAAGGCCTGAAATGTGGTGTCATTGTATGTCTACTGGTGATGGGGTCCACTTATCAGAGATACCAGTCCTTGGTCCTTTATGACCTAACAGAATCATCTTCGCCTGCGGATATTGGCCTCTGCTGAAAAAGAGGAAACAGAAGCTACGAGCACTGTACTAATCAGCTCCTGTGTAGTGTCACTACATTCATTTAACTTGAATTTTCAGATGTGGTATGTCTTACTGGCATAATCCTGGGGCAGCATGGGTTTTGAGATGACATGCCTCAGAGCGTCCACCCACTCCTTCCGCTCACGCTCCTGCTCACACATAAAGATGAACTGCCGGTTGGGAGTCCCCACTGCCAACCCACACTTCCATTTGTTTCCTCTGGCCCCCTTGGGCATGCACTCATTCACCGAGTACCCATGATGCTCTGTTCCAATGAAAATGACCCCAAGCTCCACAGCATCCTGAGGGTCAATTCAAATGTATTTTCAGTAACAGTTCATCATTAGAACATTCATGTTTGGTTTGCATCTGGTTGTCTTGTCTGCATTTTAGGGTGACTGTAGATTGCTTTGTGATTTGAATCTAATGTGGTTGAAGCTTTATGTAATCTACCCTTCAGTGAATGGGATATGTTACAAAATCCATTTGCAATTAATTCTGCTTTATACATAATCACTCATAATATAAAATATCTATTTTGAATCTGTAATCTCGCTCATTTCCTCTTATAATAAGATTTTCCCTGAGGAAATGTTCTTTCTGTTTAAGACACATTCACGTTTAATTTTTGAGGGATTAATCTATTTAGGATTAATATTAATCTTTTCCTACCATCTGAGTTTTAAAATAGAGTAGTTTTCTGTCCAGGGCATCCAAAATGAACCATCTCTTCTTAAATGGCTCTCGTTGCTGTACAATACACAGACACAATAAGAAAACAATTAACTTTAAATGTACTTAACAAAAAATTCAATAAAAAAAATATGTGCCTGAATATTTAGTATTTTGCTCTAAAATGTTTATAGGAATAGGAATTTCTATGAGAAGGCTATTGTCCCTGAGTTCTACAAATGTAAGTGTGTAACCCACCAAAGGGCCCGTCTTCTCCATAAAACCCTCTTTAAGGTAGTTTCTGGTTGTCCATGGTATCAACTTGCAAGGAAAACACACACAGCGCTATTTAAAAAAACATGTCTATGCTTAATAAAGTTTGAGGAAATACGATTAAATGTTTCATGGTGCTTTCCACTCCTGCTGCATAGCCACAGTGGACATTGTTAGAAGTAAAAGAGGAATCTGGAAAGTCCACTTTTAATCACTGGTTACAAGTGAGCAAGGTATGCTGGAACAATTGACATTGCACCAATACTGTAGGCCCCTATAAAAAAAATACCTACCTCATCATCAGTAGCTGTAGGAAATGCTGTCTTCAGGTAAACAAAACGTGTTGCCCTAATAGCATTGAACCAATTTACAATTTCCTGAAAGGGCAATGGGCAAGAAAGCTTGAGCACTAGGACAGATTCTGCAAAATACAGAGAAGCTACATCTGCAATTGTAGTTGTTTGTTCTAATTTAACCTTTAAAAATTTCAATCTTCAGGTAAAACATATGTTGTTATTAGCCTGAAATGTCTATTGATACTTAAATAATATAAATTAGATAAATGTGATTAGAAAATGTGACAAGTCATGCTTGTTAATACTTTTTTCTTGGTTTGAAAAAGTCAAATCTGCCATAAAAACATTACTCTGCTTGTCTGAAAATAAATTCAACTGGTTGTTTCAAAACTAGGCAAATAGTTCATGAATAACCTGTCTGTAATTTCACACATTTAAATATTTTTTTCCAGCTTGGAGATGAAGAACTAAAGCAAACATGATTTGCCTCTCTTTAGGGCAACATGAAATATATAAGGCAAAAATGTAGAAAACACAAATCCACAAAAATGATTCACCTGACCACTTTCATGGTAAACAAAGAGGTTCCGGGTGTGGTCATCCACTAAGTATGTTATTTGAAGTCCATTAGCATGTCCAATCTTCTCAGGCTGAAATGTTGCATTCAGATTCTTTATAGATATAATGGCCTTTGCTCCTTTAGATTCCTAAAAGGTGAAGGGGACTTGTTATTTAGTTAGTGATTTGAATTAGTTCTTGAAGCATTCTTTAGTAATTGATACATCCTTTAGTTTCAGTTTGTTTATATTCCAAGCAACCTTTAAAACGTAGACATGCTTACACGTACAAAGGCCAGTAAAAATGTATAAGATAATGTAACCTAAAGTAACCTAATACTAATACCAAGTCTTGATTCAGTTTAACTGAAAACACTACTGCATCTGTGCCAAAAATAGCTCTGTGCTCAGAAAAATTGCTTAGGGTGCATCAAGAATCCTCACATCCTTCTTGTAGTATTTCAAGCTGAAATCCTTCTCTGATAGAACAAACTTCCTCTTGAGAAACTGTCCATTGTCCTTCCCTTTCTTCCATAGCAAGCCTTCATATAGGCCTAGGCTCAGAGTCAGAGATATTGAATAAGGAAAACAGGTATTCAGTGTTGTTATTTAGAGGTAACAATTTACAGTTCATGCATGACAGACTGAATATGGCCGATTTTTAAATATTTTATACACAGAGGGGACATGTTCATCTCTGTGGGACCCTTTCATAAAAAAGGGCATTAGACAAGTATTTTGAAACATATAGTAATAATTATGAATATATTTAAGTAAAGCATGTTACAGTGGATTCACTCTGTAGGTGTCATTCATATGCTATGCAGTTAGCTATGGGGAAATTAAAGTACTGTCCTTTTCAAATGAATAAATAAATCTGATTTTATTGATCAGTGCATTTTTACATTTAAAGCGGATGAGACATGTTACAGTCAACCAACAAGCACACACAGTAAAATAGGTGCTTTATAATTTGCAGCTGACTGTGCACAGGCCAGTCATTTACTACAGCCACATGGCAGGAGCCCCAAATCTTTTGTAACTCCCTTTATTTTTAACATATTGGTTACTACAAAAAAAAAATCAAATGAACAACAGCTGTACCTGATGAATAAGATCTCAGCTTATTGTCCTCTTTAAATTCCAGTCTTTCATACTTTGCTCTGATCCATTGTTCTCTCAGCACCCTACAGCACACAGAAGAGCCATCTTATATAACATATAAAACACACAGTTGGGTACTGCCCTCCATACAGACCAAGCCTGAGCTAAAAATATAAATGCAGACATGGCTTTTTAAATGTGTTTATTAGTTATTATTATTTTCTGAAACTGAGTGATCAAAAGCCTATGTCACTATTTAACAGATTACCAACAGATTTGAGGAGCTGAACAACCCACTTGCACTGCAAAGTTTGTAGACTATATGGAGAACCAAAAGGACAAATCAACAAGTTCAAAGCCCTGATATCCAACACCAAACCTACCCCTTAGCTGAAACAGGAATCATGAAACATGACTGCTTCCTCTTATTGTCACCAACAGTAATGCAATTCCTATCTTCCGTGCGTTCGCCACATCAGCAGCTTTCAACTTCTCTAACAACTCATTCTGTTTTATATTAGCACGCGAAAAAAAAATGGGAAAATAATTTAAAGTTTCCGTGTCTTTGAATGACCTCAGGTCTCCAAGAGGGATTACTTACTCACAGTCATGTTGCTGTGGTCGATAATAAAATACAGGGACGAATTTCTCATATAAGTCTTTTGCAGCTCCGTTTCCATTTAATTTCATAAACTTCACCGGAGGGCATTATTCGGGCACATGGAACACAACAGTATCCAGTGTAATGACAAAAGTTATTTCAGTTATTAGATATAACTCTTGACACTATGACCATCAATTAAATAGCTGAATAAATCTCGCCAATATTTAGCATATTACAATGACAGCAAAATATGAGGTCGTCTAATTGGTACATAAACGTAAAAATAACTTTAGTGTAGCAGAACAATTTATGTAGGCTACAATTAACCTTACCTGCACAAGTTCATCATCCCAGAAGTCTAAACGTATGGATTTGACGCGACTTATACTTGAGAGATTGCGATGAGTTCCAGAGCAAATCAGACAAATAAATACACCAAGATTATACGATGCCCAGTCTGGGTCTGCAGTGCACGAAAGAGGAGCAGGTTAAGAACGGTTACGACCGCAGATATATTGTACTTTTGAGGGGTTGGAGAGTTGAGGTTGGGGTTTGCTGCAAATTAAACCTAAAGAGGTCTATATTGTTTAGTCTACGAGGACATGAATTTTCATTTATTCCCTGAAGTTCAGGCTAAATCAATAGGCTATCTAGAAACGAATTACTTTAAAAGAACACCAGATGAATTTATAATACAATGTTGTTTACAATGTATATAATATAGATGACGTTCTGTATTTTTTAAACAGACAAGTCCACTAAATAACAAAATCCCTGTAACAAATTACGAGGTTTGTTTGTTCCTATTACAGGGTAGATTAGTTAACTGTAACTCACCGGAGGCGCCACAGTCTGCACAGCAACTGTTATCCGGCAGCTTCGCCAATTCCAGAAGAGTCTTTTTATTTTTGTCGCGATTTGCCATATGAGGAGTTGATCGAAAGCAACTTTAATCCACTCTGATACCTAGGTTGGTTTTATATATAGCTTTTCATTCTCTCAACTCGCTACTGCGTTGAATTCGTGTGCCTTCGATTCCGCATTTGGTAGCGCTGCCAGCATTATGGCCACACTTTGACGCGTCATTGCGCGAGATCCTAATGGACACGCAATTATACATAATGAAAGGATATTCCTGAAACTGCACCATCGTAAGTTATACTGAAACAATACAGTGGATCTCCACTGTGAACAGAACAATACTTGTTTTTCACTAAACGCACATCATGAGTAACGCTCCTGTTAGTCAGTCTTAAGTCAGCCACATGCGTTAGATGTAGTTTATTATACTTTTGCTATATTTATACTGAGAATAGTCCTATCGGTTTGGCATTATTAAAGTGAACATTTTCCGTTAATAGGCATCAATATCTGTAGGTTTTCGAAGGATAATTACGACAAAACTACTCAGAACAGTAGCCGTACGGGCAGGAAAGTCTCCATTACTGAATTCTTAATAGATGTTTTATTACCGTTCCACGGTAGACTACCGTAAAGTATATCCTCATTACCACGGTCACTGTGAGCCGTGACCGGTGTAACACAGGACTCGCGGTGTAGCTGTGACTTGCCACACAAGCCGCACCGCTTCTGGTGTAAAATAGGTTTAAACCGCAGAGATTTTACACAAACAAACAATAAGGATACCAAATTAACGCCCTTTCCCCTCAAAAAACGAACCAATAAGATGCAGTGTTTATTTACTTATAGATTGTTCACGTTGAAACCGACACATTACTGTAGAAGTCTGACTTAGGAAAACAAATGATACAGTATAACAGTCATACAGAATACCGTAAGATGTAATCAAGTCTTCTGTCGTGAAAAATATTCACATTTATTGTCTTTGTTTTCACTGTTTAAAATTAAACAGGGAAATTTGTAAATATTAATTATGAACAATATGCGTGTTGAAATTATAGAAAAGTAAGAAAGTGAAGTTATAGTTTATATAATTATAATAGAACTACAAATGAAAAATAAACTTAAGTACCCAAAAATGTGTCTAACTTTCAAGCAGTCCACCTTGCAGTGAATAGGTGAATAAGCAAATATGAGATAAAAACAAAGACCTGTTTATGTGGCATCTACAAAAATTAAAAAATAATTAATGTTACAATAGATACATTTTCAGAGGAAACATGTTTTGACAATTTGCATGGTTCACATTTATTACTCAATAAAATATACCGTATAACAGAGTACAAAAGATGAGCTCTCCACACGAGGTTAGATAAAACAATCAAGTACTATCCACTCTCTACCAAGTCCAAAAAACAAGAAACAGAAAACAAAACCAAACAAACAAAAAACCCCACACTCCTAATAAAAGTATATTACAATACTGTACAAATTCATTTTAACCAGCTGCCACAAACCTCTGCTTCATGATCAAATGAATCAAGGAAAATCTGAACCTAGCTGCTGAATAGTGCTTTTGGGAAGATCAAGGTTAATGGTATTGAAGTAGTGCATGAATCTGCGGAGAAAACCAGAATATTCACCATTAACACATTGTATTTGGAAAGTGTTATTGAAGTCACATTAAAACAATATCATGTAATCACAATCTTGGCCCACTTCTCTGTGCACTTGGATGGCACCAGTGCCCTGCTCACTATTTTACAGTAACAAATATATATTAAGAGCTTCAAACTGGTTCACTCAAAAGGCATGTATTTTATGAGCAGGTAGAGAGATGTAAAAACCACATTCCATCCTTGCACATGAATGCATGTGCTCTCACTTCAAGCTTTATTAGTTGGAAAGTCATTTCTATTTATACAGTAACTTCAATTTATTTGCACTGTTTCACTCTGGTCATTTACCTTACCCAAGTGTAGATTTGAGCTCTACTAAACTTGAAAAATGCCAGACTATGGTGCATCTACAGTCAGTTCAACTCTCACCTGCGTTTGACCCTGCCCTGTTCTTTCAGTCTCTCTGATCTGCAGATGGTGCGCAGAGAGGGCAGGTGGTCCATCACTGCTGCCAACCTGTTGCCCAGAGTGCAGAATGACCGGTTGGTGAGGACTGTGCTCATCACATCCCTCCTCACTTCCATCACCCTGTAACCCACAAGACATCAAATTTACACATCACAAGCTGTATAAGTCATTCAATTTTAGAAATGTATGAAAGAATAAGGCTGGTAAATATTTGATAATACCCTGCACACATGTTCTGAAAAGACCCCTCCATCCCCACAGCTGTTAATTCCTCACCTTGGTTCACAGAGTGTACTCTGCGCAAGGCTGAAATTTTGCCTGTGTGAGGCTATAGGAAGAGTGAGCTCCTCCACAGCCTCTTTCCTGATCTGTTCCTCCAACTCCTGGGCCACAGTCCACGCTTTAGAGATCCCAGCCCTGCACTTCCAAAAGCTCAGACTACCTAGCATGGCATGGATTTCTTTCGAGTCAAATGCACTCGTATAGCCACCGCTCTCCAGACAAACTTCATCAGTCATTCCACTCTTGACTGCTGCGCCTGTCCAGTTAAAGGACTGTGGTCTACAAGCACCCTCTGCCGTCCGAGGCTGGAAGTGCAAAGCAGAATCCATGAATGACACATAATCCAGATACTCAGCTAAGGAGCTCAGGCACTGTGATACAGGTTTACTTTTCTTCCTCTCAGTGTCAGCCAGCTTGACCCTCATCACCCTCACGGGAGCAGCTTTAGATGCCCGTGGCTCTTGACCCTGTGCTGGCCTTAAAGTATGGTCCCCAGCAGCATCACAGTTAGGGTTAGGGAGGGACAGAAATCCTTCGTCTGACTCAGAGTCCGAATTAAGCGCATTTTTATGGTCCGCATACAGTTGCTTTTTCTGCCTCATTCTGGAGGAAACTTTTAGAGGGCTCATGTTAGCTGTGTTCTCATCATTCTCCACTTTACTGCCATGTCTGGCTAAAAGGCCAGGCTGGGGGTCTGGGTTTGGTCCTGGTTGCAGATCAAGAGTGGGCTCAGGCAAAGGACGAGTGGGCAGTGGCAGGAGCACCTCCAAGTTTGTGTAGAGCAGATTCACACCTCTCCTTTCAGTCTCTGAGAGAAGATCCCAGCTCCTCAGAGTCTCTACAGCCGTAGGTTCACACTGAAGAGAGACCATAATTAGTAAATGTAGTCTTTTTCAGACAAATAAAAATGAAAACGTAGAAAAGGGAACTTACTCTAAACAAGTCCTCTACAGTCTTTTCTTGCTGGATGTTCAGGAGACCCAAAACAGACTCTGTGCATCCAGTATGGCAGGGTGGTAAACTGGCTGGATGTAGCTCTCTACCAGAAGAAATGTTCTCTACTTCAACAGCTTCTCTCTTCACCTCAACCTCAGGGGCTTCTGAAGAAAAGAAAAGAAAAAAAAAAGTATTGAAGAAAACCACTCCTGTGTTACACTGCTGAGCTTGTGTACTGTTTTTCATTTCTTAACCAAGTAAATTTTCTGGAGCACTCTACCGGCTAGCGAGATTCTCTGCTGGACCTGGTGTCCTCCTCCACTGCGGGACCAGAACTGCAGGTGCAGGAGGCTCTGCCGAATGTCACAACTATTCCAGCGAAGCAAATCCACCAGGTCCCGAGTATCTGTCCTAACGTTTTCAGCCAAACACAGGAGCTGCAAGTAACTCGCCACATGGTCCTGGGAGGAAGGGCGGGGGGGGGGGGGGGGGGGGGTTGTTACACGAGACAAGCTCAACCTACTCAACCACAGGTGTGTCTAGTTTCTAGTAATAACACTGAATATTCATTGTTCAAAATATCTTACCACAGTAGGAGCTTTGAAAGGGATTTCATCAAAGTAGCCATCAAACACTGTGCTGAATGTTGTATCTGAAAAGGAAAGTATTCCCATTGATATTAGAAAAAAATAGACAGAAAACTTGATCAAATTTTGATTTGATCTACATCACTATAGTAGCACCCACCACTGGTTGTTAGGATGACCGGTCTCTTGGTTGTGGTCATGAAGGTTTTAACTGCAGCCAAGAATCCAGAATCATCTTCAAATATGACATCAACCTCTTCAAACAGGATGAGAGATGTGGCAGTCTTCTTGCCTTGCTCTTCAACTGAAGACTGGGAGTCAGGCTCTTGACTCTTGCAGCTAACTTGTGCCATGTTGGCAGATTTCTTGGGACAGTCTTTAACAGCAAGAGATAAGAATCATGAATAAAAAAAATAATAAAAAAATAAAAAATTGGTCATTTTATGACCTTTTAAAACAAATTTCTTTTCTTTTTTATTTGATTACTGAGAGGGATGCTAACCAAAAAAAAAGGAATAATATCTATATTTAACACTTTTTGTTAATGTTTGGTTTCAGAATTATTACGTCTTTGAGATGCAGCACCCCTGGCTTCGGGCTTCCCACCCATTTTGAAGAAACTGGCTAGTGAAGTAGGTGCCAAGTTTCTTTTCCTCAGTGTAGCACCTCGAGGAGACTGGGGGGGTTTCCTGGGAGATGACACAACTGTTCTAGGGGAGTTCACTTTCCCTGTGACAGGAGGTTAAAATTCATGGAAAATGAATTGATGCCATCTCAAACCAAAGCTACCAAGATCAATGCTCAAAATAGCATTTGGAGAGAATAATGATTTAAAGTGAAAGCAATTAAGATACAATAGAGTAGACACAATGTGCATGCTTTGTCTTCAGTGTGTGCACCCACTGGGTGAGCAGCCGAGTTTAGAAGCATTGCCCCAAGTACTGTAGCTGTTGAAGTAGGTGGGCTTATTGGTATTGACCCCCTGGATGTCCACTTGGTGAGACTGTGTGGCCTCCTTCAGCTGAGATAAGATCTGGCGACCACTTCGCTGAGAAGAGCAGTTCACCTCAAACACCTAGGACAGAAAATCCAGTGAGCTAAGAAGGCATAAGAGTCTATTCATATACTTCTAAACAAACTAACCCTGAGAACACTTTAAAGTCGAAAAAGGTGCTTCCATCAGGGGAAAGTCCAGACCTTAAAGCCCAGCTCCTGTGCGCAGGCGTATACCGCAGCGGTTTTGCCAATTCCAGTGGGGCCTGTGATTAGCAAGGTGTTACACAGCTGGTCTTCATCTTCCGCCAGCTCCTCGACACCATCGTCTCCTAACCAAGAATCTACAATCACACAGAGCGGTTAAGAAAACAGGCCTCAGATGTTTCAGCTCCAGGATTCATCATGAGAGGTTTAGGACTTTACCATTACTGTCATCCCCTTGTTTTTGCTCCTGCCGTTTCCTTCTCTCTTCACGGTTAGCCCTGAGTTTCCACTCCTTTAACCAGCTAACAATGTAAGTGATAAAGCAAACTCTGTCATTAATCTTTCCACTTCAGTTTCCATTATGGAAAAACACATGCATGGAAGTCATTCAAGCAAGCTCATACGCAGTCTTACCTGTGCACCTTCCCAACAGAAGCCATGTTTCCAATGATGTCACTAGAGTGCTGTGGCTGGTACTTCTCAGTCCATAGCACATCCTCCCTCACACCATCTGGGGAAATGAAGATATAAAAAGACAAGTTATGTTGAGAAACTGTCACTGTGTAGTGGAGGGATACACAAAAACAAAAACAGCGTTCAGTATGTGTGATGCAATGTTGCATATCAAAGTTCTGTAGCTGACACAAAAGAAAGGAAGAAAGTCTCTCTTCACCTTTTGCACCGACAGTCCCTGTAGTTGAGGAATCAACTGGAGAGTCACACTGGATCTTTTCAGGCGTCAACAACACTACAGACTTATGCTCCCCCTCATTCTGCTTGCTCCTCCGGGATTGCCTCTTCCGGCCTCTTCTGTGGGTTGGAGTGTCAGCAGCCTCTCCTGTTCCCCCGTGCTCTGAGACTGGGCTCTCTGATATCACTATTGGCTCTTCTGCTGTATGGCTTGACCTCTGCTTCTTGGCCTGCTTGCCTGCCCTCCCTTCCTCATATACACGCTTGCGCTTTCCTCCCACACATTCATTTGAGCCAGCAGAAAAAGCCATGTTTGAGCCATCCTCAGGCTCTGAGGAAATTTAAGGGAAATCAGCAAGAAGCAGGTTAGGGTTACATTCAATTCAATTTTTAAATGCAATTCATATAAGTCTAAAAGAACAATAAATGTGTAAAAATTAAGGCATCTGTTTAAGTGGTCTCACATCAGATTGCTAATGTGATCTCACCTGCAGGAATCTGCAGGGAATAGTCTTTATGTCTCTTTAGGAACCTCGTAAAAAACCTCTGTGCAGGGAAAGAGGGATTTGAAGTGGCAATTTTGTCCAACAGAAGCTGTCTAATGGTCTCTGTAAAGTTTTCTTGCCAAACAGACACCTACACAGATGTTTAAAAAGAGAAATTACTTCAGAAACAGTATAAAGTTTGAATGCCTGAATGCTCAAAAACAGGAGTATTAGTTGTGATAAATGCAATAAAATAATCACACATTTGTTACCACTTGACATCCAAAATATCTGTGTATTTCTTAATTTCATACCCTAAAAACTTACCCTTTCTCTGCATGTTATCTGAACAGGTAGAGTGGGGTGGTTGGCAAGTCTGTCTAAGAACACCGGTGGCATTGATGATAAATGATAAAACTCCTTCAGGCGATGAAGCAGGGGACTCTCAGGCCATGGAAGAGTCCATATAGAACAATCTGCCAACGTCAAGAACAAATCAGTCAGATGCAACTGATTGCAGTAGTGACTGACATTTTGGGGAGAAAAACATCTTACCAATTAATTTCTGCTGAACGTGAACCACAGGCTGGAATGAAGTGCAGGCCTTTGTGTAGGCCTCTCTGTTAGCTGCCGTCTTAGCCATCTGCTTTTTAAAAGACTCCGGAAGGCCACTCTTCAGAAACTCCCTCTTTGCTCTGAACTGTTCGTCATCTTGAGAGTTCTCTGGACTGTCACAGCTTTTAAAGTAAAAGACAAGAGCTTGTTTCTACAGTTTTATTTTAGGGTGAAAATAAAGGCAGATTTATTTCTATTCATAGATGACAGAGTAATACCTGCTGTCATCAAAAATAGAGATCACTGCAGAGGGTCTCTGGAGTTTTTTTTCAAGGAACAAGGGGCCCAGTTTGGAAGCTACAAAAACAAAAGCAAGCAATAGTAATGGTAAACAGATCACTTTATAATAAACAAAAAACAAAAAGAAAAATCATACACATTTTAGAATTTTTAAATTACCTGTGGTTTTCTTTGAAGCTTTACTTTGAGGTATTTTCTTGCCTAAAACATCATTCAGACTACGAACCATTTTCTGGCTTTCTTCAGATGTAGGTGCAATGCTGCTTAAATCATCTTCCAAGAACACAACAGAGTCCTGCAAATAGGAAGTCATGTTTCCAAACAATAAAATGTCAAAAGACCTCAGACTCTGAAATGAAGCCCTTTGAAATGATCTAACCCTGCACATAAATAAGACAGTGGCCATACCTCATCCTCACAGTAATTTATTTTGACAGATTCCTTGCTCCTCACAGAGCGCCGCACAGGAGACATCTCCCCAGCAACAGCCTCTTTGCTTTGCTTCAGTGCTTTGGCTTTCTGGATCAACCTTTTGGCCCGTTTTCTTTTCTTCATTGAATCTGATTCCTATTAAAATGTCCAGTTAAAATAATATAAATGTGTATAAAAGTGCATTTTTCTGATAATAGTTTTAAGTAAAGAAAGAGTTACCTGCACTGAAAGAGGACTCGATATTTCAAATTCTCCAGCTTTGGTATCAGAAGATGGAAATAGTCTGGTGAATTTCATTCTAATTAACAAACAGATACAACATTATATAGCAAGTTCTCTTACTAATTTATCAGTCATATTCTATAAGACCAAAGTGCTAACAACAAAGATACCTGACCAGAACTCACCTAATAGGGCTTTCTCTTTTGTCAAGTGGATAGAGCATCTCAGCCCTGTAAACACCTTTTTTGGGTCTGTGGGTTCTTGGGGTAGATGCCTGAGCTGGGTGCTCCTGAGATACAGCAGAACCTTCTGCTTTCTTCTGGCTTCTTGTCTTACAAGACGATGGATCTCTTTTAGGCACAGCAGTAGTCTGTCTGCATGTGTGTTGTCTGGAAGACCTCCTAAGTTCTCTGGCAGTTCGCCTATTACCCTCGTCAGTGCAACCACTCTCCATGCCCATCTCTACTGAGGTGGAAAGTTCCTCTTGTTTTGGAGTGGGCAATGATACATCTTCAGATGAATCTTTGCGACTTTTCTTCACAGACTTATTTCCATTCTTCCCAACACTGCTAGGATCTTCCGGTTCCATACTCTGACTGATGGTCACATCAGGCATGTTCTCAGCAGTTTTCTCCCCAGGTTCCTTCTCATTTGTCTCAGGAACTTTCTCCTGGGCCTGCTTCAGTGTGCCAGAGCCCTTTATGCTTTTACCTTTAGCTCCATCCTGACTTGGCTGCTTGAAGGCATTCATGAATTGCTTCCTTTCTTCTTTGGTGCACTTAGGGGAGTTGCTGGCTTCCACAACAAAAAGCTCCAAATCTTCTTCTTGAACAACTACATTAGATTTCCTCTTAAGGTCAGGCAGAACATCCACAGACACTAATGGGTTAGTTGAGGATGTCTTTAAGTTTTTTACTTGGCACTCTTTTTTAGTTTTACTGAAAATTGATGCTATTCTTAATTCAGAGCCCTTGGCTGACTCATGATTTGGAGATATGGGATGCACTTCAGCTAGGACTGTAAGGGTTCTTGGTGATAACTGTGGAGCTTCAAACACCATATCACTCCCATTTTTAGTAATACTTAAGGCATCTACAGCAGAGGTATCAGACTCTGGAACTGCAGTGTCCTCTTCCTCCTTCTGGCTTTGTAAAAAGTCTTCAAATGACACAGTAATAGTGCTGCAGTTCAGAATGGAAGTCTCATCCACATGGACTTCCAGACTAGCATCACGCAGAGACTGCTCATGCTCAGCATTACACAATTCACTCCGACTGGCCTTTGACTTCTTGCTTTTCCTCACCACAGACTTTCCACCTCTACACTTGTCTTCCCTGGTTGAAGCATCATCATTGCCTATATTAACACCCTCCTGAGTTGGGTTATCCAAGGTTTTACCTTTATAACTTGGTAAAACATCCTTTACTGTCCTGTCATTCACACAAGTCTCTGTGTTCTTAGTTTTAAGAGGTTCTTCATCTAAGATGATGTCACTAATTTGAGAGAGCAAGGCTGCAGTGTCATTGCCAGGGACACAGATACAACCTCCTCCTTTTACCAGATGTTCAGTTGGTGTCTCCATCACTGCACAGCTATCTGTGAGCACATCATGCTGCTCCTTCTGTAGCTTGTTTTGCTCCTTGAATTTCCCGGGCCGTTTTTGTCTCTGTGCTTTACCAGATTTAACACATCCCTCCTGACAGACAGATGACTCTGTGGATTGAAGGGGACTGTACTTTTGTGAAGAGTTTTTTCCTGGCTTTTCCTGAGCAGGAGAGGTCTTCCTAAAGTAATCCATTATGTTGTTTGACCGAGGTGGGGAAAATGGTTTCTCCACACCCCTGGTTAAGGGCATGAAATAATTTGTGATGGTCCTTGTAGGCGGTGGATCATCATCTTTCTTCAACTTCTTGCATGGCTAAATACACAAATATAGTTGTTAAGCAACTCAAAAAAGCTCTATTAACAGCTAAAAAAACCCCTCTGTAGCTAAATAAATAGACAATGACAAACCTGAGTAGCCTCAAAATCTTCAATAACAGCGGCCATCGCAGCAACGCCAGCCATTGTTGATTTCCAAATTACAGGTCTGTGGACACAAAAAACAATGACGAGACACAAGAGGTCATTCATTGGTTGAGAACGCTCTAGCGAATGCAGCAACAGGTATTAAGTAATGTTATCAAGTTATGTCGCTAGCTATTGCCTTCAAACGTAGATGATAAATTAGCAAATTACAAAGATAGCAAACTAGCTAACAGCCAGAATTCATTAACAATTAGGTCTAGCATGATAGGCTAAGTATCTTAAGGATTTAAAGACACCTACCTGTAGTTTTCGTAGAAGGAAATTCACGATAGTTCATTGCCGAGGCATCGTAAAACACAGCGGTTAGTCTAACATAAAATCCATGATAGTACGAAATGCTGGAGAAACCGCTGCCTAATAATACATAAACACAAACTAACTCTTCTAGCTAACATGGTTAGCTAGCCAGCAAAAGTATTCAATAACCATATGATGTAGTTATTTAAAAATAGTGGCACATGTGATTAACTTTACAGAAACACCAATTTAAGATGATATATTAACAAACATCGAGGAAAGTATTTAAACTGCTCACATGTCTTTGTACAACTATACAAAAAAACGTTAAAATTGTTTCAGTCCGCTGTTCCTCTTCCCGCAAATGGCGCCAAACAACGTTGACCGCTTTCTCCGCGCGAACTACACCAATCACATTCGCCTTCGTCACAGCTCTGCTTAGGATATTGCGTCACTTCCACGACTTTTATTGTGATTATGGTTGTTAATAATACAAATAATAATAGGAAAATAATGATGACAATGATAACAAAAAGAGGAAAAAGAGGAAGAAAAAGAATTGGATTAGACTGATGACATCAACAATCGTTCAAGACTTTGCCCTAGCATTTATATTTTGAAAAGTCGCGCAATTGGCAGCCATTTTTACAAGAACGATTGTATTGCTGTGGTTGTCACACTTTGGGTACTAGCTAGCAAGCGATACAAAATAAAGTAAATTAGGCTGGAAGAAAGAACAAAAGAATCAAACTGGTGAGAGAGTTTCATTTACCATCATTAACTTGGAAATATAATCACAGCTACGTTGTCATGAAGTTGATTGTTATTTGATATACATTTCTTAACGTTAGCAAAAGATTAAGCTAACCTAGCTAGCTAACAATTGCTCTCTGTATTTGCAATACTGAATTGTAACTTCGCTAGATAGCGAACTACATAGCAGCTCACTCCATAATGTCTAGTGGCAATGCATATGTCTACAGAAGTGAATCTATACAGAATCTATACATGTCATGTTGGTATAAAGTTAGTTAGGATTACTTGGGGATGTCTTTAGATTTGTATCACTTTTTTGAGCAGCAGCTAGAATTGTTAAGATAAGTGGGCAGGTTAGATATGTGTAACTTAACTAGCTAGCTAGCTAATGATTCTTGTCACGAAAAAATAAATCAAATTTGGACACTTCTGCTGAAAAGCCTTTGTTTACACGGACGTATTGAGGTATTCTGGCGACAGTAGATCCATTGAAAGGCACAGATATAATACAAATGTGTTGATTTACTAATGTTTTGTTCATGATGCCTGAATATGTCGCATTCGTCTTATTTTTCTTACATGGTTTGACCAGAGATACGCGCGTTGTTCGGTGTTAAACTAATAGTCTGCCTATGATACTGTTATTAGGAAGGGCTCAGCAGTGCCTGGGAGCCCAGGGAATCACTGCCTGAGTCCCTCGAGGTAGTCAAGAAACAACTGGACATGAACGCCACAAAAGGAGGCCTGGTCATTTTCACGGCCAACTCCAACCCCTCCAGCAGAGAGCTGGGAAAAAGGATCGCAGAGTACGTTGTTATTGCAGTAGCCCAATTCACATATTTAAGCTCACGTTTACTACACGTGACTTTTGTGTCAAATCTGTTGCCTTAAGTTGTTAGGTCTTGTACAGTGTGAAATGACTTTTAAGCAGAGTAAGTGGGAACAGTATGTTGCCAGTATATGGTGTATACATTTTGGAACTGATAAACAGAAAAAGGTATGTGCACTGCACATACACCATAATTTTGGAATTAATAATATGCTTCCTCTTGTAAATCACACTGCACTCACTGATTTCTATTGTTGACATTGTTTTATTCGTGCCACCTGTGCCTCTGTTTCTGCACAGACGCTTGGGTGTAGAGCTCGGCAAGGTGCAGGTCTATCAGGAAGCTAACAGAGGTGAGATGAAATGGAATTTTCCATGTAAAAAATTGGTAAGATAAGACAGAATACTTGTAGGGTGTGGATTGTGATCTGACATGGGGATGTTTGCAAGATGGAATTACTCTAATTCGGAAAGAGACAGATTAGCATGTGATTTTGGGTCAGTGATGAGTGTGGTTGGTGGCCTGTGCTTTGTTGGAGATTTAGCAGAGAGGCTGCTCATTACTAGTATTCCTGGAAAGCCCAGACAAAAAATTGGTGGCTGGACTAACATTCACTATTCAAACCTAACATTGTTTTGGATCATGGCTGCATGCGTTTGTGTGTAACTGGACTTTTATATACATCATCAGACTGTATTGGCCTCATCTATAGTTAGATCTTTGTTTTTTCCTGTTTGGAAGAGATTTCTATTAATTCCGTAGCATTATTGTTCTTGATCAGCTTAGTAATTGTAATTTTGTCTCTACACAGAAACACGGGTTCAGATCCAGGAGTCTGTGCGTGGTAAAGATGTCTTCATCATTCAGACTGTGTCCAAGTAAGGCACAAATCTATTAAAAAAACTTGAGCCTTCTTCATGGATACAGTGCCAAATGTCATTGTTCTCAATCACCCGCACAGCTTGAGGAATGGGAATTGACAGGCATTTTTTTTTTGCTGAAGTTTATAGATTTATTTTTACTACTGCCCCGCATAATGCAGATGACTAGTCTGCACTATTTATGCTTAATGTTTACCACCTTTTAATCTCTCCTACAATCATTTCTCTTTTCCATTAATATTTATTTATTTAAATGGTTTAGGTTAATAGTTTTGGGAAATCCCCATACATGAAAACAACTGAGCACCTTTTTTCCCTTCTTTTTCCATATAGAGACGTTAATACAACCATCATGGAACTACTTATTATGGTGTACGCATGTAGGACCTCCTGTGCCCAGAACATCATTGGAGTCATTCCCTACTTTCCTTACAGCAAACAGTGCAAGATGAGAAAGAGAGGCTCGATTGTCTCTAAGCTGCTGGCCTCCATGATGTGTAAAGCAGGTAAAGCTTCTACTGCTGTTCTGTTTCTGCACCATGCTGTGTCACTTTTTGCTTCCAAAAACATGGGAACACCAGTAAGGTCTGATTTCACACCTGATTTCTTTTTAACTTTGCCCAGGTCTGACACATCTCATCACTATGGATTTGCACCAGAAGGAAATCCAGGGTTTCTTCAACATTCCAGTGGACAACCTGCGAGCATCCCCATTTCTCCTCCAATACATTCAGGAGGAGGTAGGCTTTGTGCCATGAGTCCTAGCCATGTAGCACGGAGCATATGCTGTTTGGACACTGTTGTTCAGACTTGTAATTGCAAGATATAGAGTACATGTTAAACTAGCCATAAGCAAAAGGCACAGACTCTTTCCTAATTCTGTCTAAAGTCCTAACATATTCAAAGTATGGCTCTTAGTCTATGTGTTTGTCAAGCACACCCACCTATCAATTCTTCATGTCCCTCTTTCTTTAATCATGCAGATCCCTGACTACAGAAATGCTGTAATTGTAGCCAAGTCTCCATCATCAGCTAAAAGGTACATACCCATTGTGCATGTGCAGTCAGTATCAGTTGATTATGCATTAGTAAATGAACCATGAGCTCTGCTCTGTGCTTTTGCAGGGCCCAGTCTTTTGCTGAAAGACTTCGGCTGGGCATCGCTGTGATCCACGGTGAAGCCCAGGATGCAGAGTCAGATCTTGTGGATGGACGGCATTCCCCACCTACTGTGAAGAACGTTGCTGCCATCCATCCGAGCCTAGAGATACCCTGTGAGAACCTTGTTTATGTGCTGAATTCTTTTACTGTGGATCAAAATGTGACCTATATGGTTTCTCTCACTGGATGGCATTTACATTACTCCAAATCCTTTTTGTTGTTGTTGTTGTTATCCTCATCATACAGTGCTCATCCCAAAAGAGAAGCCTCCAATAACTGTGGTGGGAGATGTTGGTGGTCGAATTGCCATTATTGTGGTGAGGTTTACAGATGGTCTAAAGTCTAAAAGCATCTTGCTGAAAAGATTTTCTAAAATAATGGCATTTCTCAAGACCATTTACTGTGTGATTTTGGTTTGATCTGGGACTCTTCCTTGTAGGATGACATCATAGATGATGTGGATAGTTTTCTGGCAGCGGCTGAGACGCTGAAGGAGCGAGGTGCCTACAAAATCTTTGTCATGGCCACTCACGGAATTCTCTCCTCTGATGCACCTCGTCTCATAGAGGAGTCTGCTATCGATGAGGTCTGTCATTCAGTTTGAATCAGTTCTACTTGGTCATACCAGTACAGGGCTGTACAGCATAATGAAACACTGTAGGGTAATTCTTCAGTACAGTTAGTATGAGCAGATAAGAAAAGACAACAGACACAAAGATAGTAGGGGTATGTGATAGTTACAGAGTATGTGAAGAGGTAGGCTTAAAGTACAGACTAGGGTACCAATAAATGTGTAGATAAGGGCAACTGTGAAAAGCAGGAGTGTACACTACTTTAAGGTAGCCAGGTCAGGTGTGTTTAGTAGTGATATAATGGTATCACATGTTAAAGTGTGTAGAGCATGTAATGATCACTGACAATGTTACAGTGCTATGCTAAGACATACAAGCACATCTAAAAATACAAACTGGTAACGTTGCACGAAAAAATATCTTGCATGTTTTGTTTTTGTTTAAACAGGCCTTTTTTACCTTCTACCCTCTGTAGGTAGTTGTCACGAACACTATTCCACACGAGATCCAGAAACTGCAGTGTTCTAAGATCAAGACGGTCGATATCAGCATGATCCTGTCTGAGGCAATTCGTCGCATCCACAATGGAGAGTCCATGTCTTATTTGTTTCGCAACATAGGCATGGATGACTGACAGTCTGCTCAGCTGTTTCCCCATCACTGCCATCTGCATAATGTGCACAGAGATCATTATTTCTCTTGTGTGTACAATGTGGCCAAAATTCAAAAATGCATTTTTCGTCACTGATGAATCTTATTATTTTTTTGGCTCAATTTGTTGTTTGCTTACCACATCACCATGTGTGGTATGTGCTCAGAGGCCAAAGATCAGTCTTGTGCTCACTCTTTAATAGCGCTGAAATTATGGAAAAAGATCATCGTTCTGCTGATCTTGACTTGTCCGTTGCTCATTTGTAATGATTTTAAGGAAAGAAAAGACTGGATTTGATTGTTATTGGATTGGAATGCTGGATTGATACACCTTCGAACAGATGAGCTGAGGGAAGAGTGTAATCGATGGGAGAGGTTCTTGGCTCTGAGAGGCTGAAGTCCTTCGTGGCCAACAATAACAGACAACAATACCTTAGTCATGCTTTAGCTCTATGCCATAATACAGTATACCTGTGCCATTGTCTCAAGCCTTGTGTAAAGTGCCACTAGACAATAATGTAATTTGGTGAGTGCTAGACAGCACATATGTTAGACTGAATGAAAGTTAAATGAGTTTTTAAATGTAGCATTGTATTGCTGCTTAAGCTAGACTTAGAGGCACATAGTAATGTATGCAGCTAAATGTCTATCATGCTAAAGTGTTTGACTAGTCCTTTGACTTCTGGAAGCTGATGTTTTTGCCAGTAAGGGGACCACAGGAGCACTCTTGCTTCATAACCCAGCGGTCAACATTATGCTTTGTCTTGCTTAAGAATGTGAATTTTCTTTAATTTTCTGGTCAGTTGCAGAATTTTTGTTATGGTACTAATCCTCCAGAATTCTATTTATTCACCGCACTCTGTGATGAAGAATAAATCAAAAGGATGTCACAATCTGAGTGTATTGGTGTGTCTGCTGTAGGATTATCAGTTTACAGGCTATCAGGCTATATCAGGTCACTAGAGGGCACCCAATTCACAGCATTTGTTCATGCTAATGCACCTCAGCTGAAGAACTTCCATATGCAGTGTGTCACTGATGCTGTTTGGCAGCTCTGATGAGCTCCTGGTAGTCATCGTGTGTGTGGTGTGGCTGCAGGGCCAGCAGGGGGCATTATTAGTGTATGACTGCCTCTTCAGCACAGCACAGCATGCTTGTGCTTTGCAACAGGTCATGGGAAAGGATGATAGGACTTTGTGGAATATCCTTGCATTGTCTCCTGGCCCAGTTCAGTTTTTTATAGATGCTCAGCAGTGTTTGGAGTTTTTTTGTACAAATTGTTAACAGCGAGACCAACTAGATGCCTTTTATACTTTAAAACTGGAGCACCTGAATGCTTCTATAATTTCTCCTGGGAACACAAAAGATAATTTTTCTGCATCCACAGAAACATTTTTCTGGATCCACAATCCTATCAACTTATAAGTATCCAGAAAACAGACCCATATATTATAATGGTGGAAGACATTTCGTATTACTAAAAGACCATATACAGCATCACCTGATCTTTAACACGGTTTCATGAGGAACTGCTAAATCTATCTCGTATTTATTCCTCTTTCCTTTGCTAACGGCATGGAGAAATTAGATGATTTTTCATTTGCCTCACTAGAAATAAACTTAGCTGGCACTGATGTATCATATTTATTCAGTATCTCAGAAATAGCACTTCACGCTTGTTACAATGGAAGGTCCCATAACTGTCTTTGGACTTGCTTTTCTTTTTTTCAGCAGACCATTGTGTCTATTGTCATTGGTTTCTGAATGACTTTTTTTCTTGAACCTTTCTTTAAGCATATATATAGTAATTTCCTTTAACATGTGTTTAATTAAAGAACCACTGAAAATCCTTTACTAGAATGTCTTGATGTGGTGGTATGTATAAACAAATAGCAGTAAATATGCTGCCAAGGTCTAATTCTGTGCCCTTAATGTCAACAGCTGAGTTGAGCTGAATGTAATAGTTTGTCTTGCTCTTCTCTCTAATGGTTTGTCACAGCTCCTCTTGCTGCAGGAATTTGCCTGAGGCCGCTTTTATAACAAATTTGCTTGCTGTATATGCATAAAGATCATATAGGTCCTTATGGGAGTATATGTGAATTGATCATTGTTGCCCAAAAATGCCCCCCAAACACTGCAATATTTTGTGTTATGTTTTGAACAAGGAGTAATGTGTAGTTGGTACAAAGCCTCACTGTGTGTGGCTGTTTTTGTGGAGAAAATGCTGCTGAGACAGCGTCCACCCATAGCTCTAGACACCGTGCAGCCAAGTGTACCACTAAATGGCTAACCAAGTCATTACCATATGATATATCAATTGCTCTGTTACCCTCTTTAGGCTTTGTCATAAGTAAGAGCATGTATCTATGTACTGTTTGTAATTAGGTATATAGTCACAAAGCTCTGATATGTGAGCTTGTTCCCACACATTACAGTCCTTCATCACTGCAAAAAGTGAAAATGATTCAGCAGTTGGACTCCTTTTGCATCTTCAGCATATGTTTCATTCCTAGTTGTCCATGATCAAACCATGTAAACACATTACAATTTGTTAGGTGAATCTGCATGTGCAGTAATTTAATAAGGCTTCTGGTTGTTTACATTCAAGTCACAGCACAGAGTATTGCACTGTTTATTTCCAAGGCACTACACATTTCCATATAAATGGTTAATCATAGGGCCAATCATACAGCTCTTGCTGGGTGATGCAAATATAAGTCTAATTTGCAAGAGAAGGTGCTATGAAAACCTGTGCTGGGAAGCAGAGGAAGGTTCTGGGTTCAAGTGCACTGAGAGGAGAAGAATCACATTCATGTCACAAGCAGTTTCTCCACATTTTGGTCTGTGTTAGAGCCTTAGCCAGAAGAAAGATGGCCCCAACATTTCTAGCTTTGGGCATAACAAGCAGCATGTTTTCATATTTTGTATGGGTTTCATAGCAACTTTGTGGAGTAAATGCAAACCCATGACTGATAAAAAAAACAAAACAAACAAACCAACAAAAGTACTTAGAAGGACATTTTTAAAGCACCTGCCACATTCAAATTATTATTCTTGTTCTTTGCCCTTAATGCTCTGAGTTACCTTTTGATTGCTTTGAGAAGATCCTGTAGTTTTGTCCTTTAAGCTTCTTTTTGGAAATGCACCAGAAGAGGAAGGGGTATTCTCTGCTGTGAGTGTGCAGCATTGTCCAGACCTGGGTTGCCCTATTGTAAGGGTCTGGTTCTGTCCAGCTGAGCCCGAGGCTGTGTTTGGTGAGAGCTGCAATGGCCCGAGCGAGCCAGAGCATGTCCAAGATGAGCTTGGCTTGACCGAAACAGAGCTGTGTGACTAGGGGAAAGCTGATCTGCCCTGTTCCTCACTAGCTGCTTTCTATGTGTATATTTCAGGGCTCCAAGCGTGGAGGCAGCTGGCTTTGTAGAATGATTACTGGCTTGCAGTTTGTCAACAGATTTAAATGAATGACCCCTGGCTTCTTGTGGTATTGGAATAGGTTTAGGTGAGGCTTGGTATAGCTGTGAGAAATAGTACACCAAGTTTGAGTGAGACATTTCTGGTTTTAGTTGTGTACTGCTGTCACAATTTGTATCATGACTTACATTAATTTAGTTATTATTTTAAAAATAAGCTAATTTAGTAATTAGCTTGATTTAAAAAGGAATTCTTACCTTCCTTTTATCTTGCATTAAGTTGCGTTTTGCCTCAGACTGGTTATTATTCTCATGACAAGTACATTCCAGTAGTGGTTCATCCTTTCCGAACACATTTGAGGAGGATGTTTGCTTCTTTATTGAAGAACATGTGTCTGCACTGGCATTTATTCCAGCCAGTGTTTTCAGTGTTTTCACTAAACCAAGTGTTGGTGGGAGGTTTGGAATTCTCTTCATGCAGTCTTTTAGCACTGGTGTTGCTCTTGAAAAGCATGTGGATAGCAGTCCCTTCCTCCTGGCCTTTGGGATGCTTGACATCATTCACCAGAACTGCAGATTTATGGTCTGATATGTAATTGAATCCTGAGTGGAGTATGGGCTTTATCTGTACATTCACTGCTTCCGAAGACATTATGGGCTGAGCCTTGGAACTTTCCTGCACTGCTGTAACAGGTGCAGGTTCTTTATCCTGTAGCACTATATGTGTTCTGTTTTCTGGTATATGTGATTTATCACTATCACTTCCTTGGATTTGAAACAAACCATATTGTTTACTCCTGAATATGGTTCAGCTGCTAATTTGTGTAGAGGCAGTTTTTCAACCTTCACATCCCGGCATTTTGCCTTATTCTCAGATTCTACTCGTGTGTCAATCTTATCTTTCAGTGTGCTCCCAAGTCATTTGCTTTCTGATCCTAGTTGTGCACTAGCATCTGTTACTGGAATTTGCTGCTTGTCAGCTTTGTAAACCGGATCAGACAGTCCATCAGTTTTGTTTGCTAGAACTGCTGCTGCTCCCTCAAGCTCTAAGTGCTTGTGAATCATCATCACTCTCATCTCTTGGTATTCGCATTGCTCCTGTGATCCAAGGTGGTGCTGAGCATCCTCCATTTCTCTGAAGCTCTCATGTCTTGACTCCTGCTTACATGTGGTAGCTGTTATAGTCATGTCTTTGCAATGCTGGAGCTGCAGTGCTACAGAGGACATGCAACATGTGCCAGTGATATGAGAGTCATCTAGGCCCCAGTTCTTCTCTGAAAGCCCGCAGCTGAGCTGCATTCCTTTAGCCATGCCTTCAAATCCAGAATCAGTATGAGAGTCACTGCACTCAAAGTATTCCTCTGACATGGAGGAACAACTGGAGTCATGATTAGGAGTCTTGGCATGATACAAATCTCTACTATCTGTTTCATTCATGTCAGTTGGTTCTAGACCTTTAAATTTTGTCTCTGATTGTCTTTGACAGCTGTTTTACTGGTGATAGGCTCTGTAGCCTTGTTACAGGTTTGGCTGACTGAAGTAGCTTCAGAGTATGCAAACAAGGTATGAGTTACTTTGGGTGCTGGTGAAGATGGTTTACATGCAACACTAAAAGACAATGTTTCATAACATAATGGTGGATTCACTAATATTAGGGAATCTGTACACAATAGACAACTCAAGCTGGCTGCGACTTTTTCCCTAAAGCTCTGACTCAAAGCATGAATTTCTGCTCCCTGCTCAGCTAAGGAGTCCATGTGCTTTTCCATGTCATGTGCCTCATATCTTTGACATTGTTCTGAGCTTATCTACTCTTAGGAGTACGTGACAGAAGCTCAGACACTACTTTTTGGCTGCTAGGTGTAAGTTGCATTTGTTCAAAATTTTACCATATGTATTCTTTTCCACTGGTACAGTTTGAGGATGCTGTTCATTAACTAGTACAACAGCAGGAGAGAGGTACTCGAGTGCAGTTCTGGCACCAGCTCTTTCAGGCAGGCTCTCCTCTGGTATGTGGAAGGGGTCCTTGAATTGGATTGCCTTTGAGACCTCAAAGAACTCTGAATGCATGAGGTGGGCTTGTTGTGGTTTATTGTAGTGTTTTATATTTATGAAGCCAATGACATCACTTCGTGGATCAGGCATAGGCCAAATAGGTAGGTAGTCGATCATGTTGACCTTTTCCAGGTGTAGTAGTCCAGGATGAATTAGTGGAACCTCTGGCACGCTTTCATTTGTTTAAAGCTTTCAATCTTGGCTGTGTCCTTTTTAGAAGGTGTGTGGTTGCTGCAAACCAGAGCATATTTTGGGTTGATGAGCTTCAGGGCAACGGTGGCAGAAGGCAAGAGAACAGGTGCTGTCTGAAAGGCTGGTTCTGGCTTGGGCTCTGTGTCCAGATTAATCTTGTGTAGGTTTACAGCATTAGACATCACATACATGTCCTTGAACAATTTATCAAATGCATCCATGGCTTGACCTGAAAGCACAGTGATTATGTTTCTGTCTAGTTTGGAGGCAGTCCATGTGAAACTGAAATGAAAAAATCCTTTTGTATTAGACACGAGAAATAACTGAAAAAATATTTAAGTCCCAGTCATTCATATTTAGCAAAGGTGACCACCAAGTAAGATAAGTAAACAAAATATAAGTAAGTAAGATAAAAGAAATAAGTAAGAGATTTACATGTAGCCGAACATTTTATCAAAGGCAAAAGCAGATTTGATGTCTGCACTCTCATTCCGCTTGCTCTAATAAAACGTTTGATGAACAGATACACAGAAATACAGGAATAGTCTCACCTGTAGGACCCTGACACTGCTTTGTCTCCATCAACAAACATGAACTTTTGACTTTGGCTTCCACACACTTTCTTTGATGTGTGTGTGAAAAACTCTATTCCTCTGATACTGCGCACCCTCAATTTCTAGAATGAAAAAACAAACAAATATAAAACCAAAACAAAAATAAGCAGCACACTATAGACATAAACAATTACACTGTGTTTATAGGTACATTATTTCACAGGTGAAAGTAGCTTCCTTGAACAATGAAAGGAATGTTTCTGACACTCTTTGGACATATCATACATGCAGTACAAAGACACCCTGGAAAAAAAAGTTGTGTAACTAGTGTGAATATATTTAGAGCTCTGCATTGCTAAGAAGTCTACAATCTAGTGCATTGTTCCTGTACATATGTGTGTTTTTGCATGTTTACAATGAAAGTATACTTATCCAAAAAAAAAACCATTAAAAAATCTATAATCCTAATTGTTCACATTTGAAGTTTGTAATAAAACACTTAGATTTTATGCTAATGTCAGAAATAATTTTCTGTGTTTTTTTAATTTTAATTTTTTTTTTTTTACTGTGTAAGTGTCTGAACAGGTTCAACATGTTCTCATTCCTTCTGGTTTTGCAGAAAGGTGACTTTACGCCAACAGCATCACATGTCAGTATAGATGACCAGTGCCATATTATGAGTTCTGCATTATCTTAGGATATGACTGTGGTGTTTGAGGGGGGATATTTCCAGTAGCTTTTACCAATGGTGCCTTATATTATCATCTATTTCTTACAACAACTTGTTTTGAAGTATATATGTCTTATAGCAGCATTTGTCCTGTATGCACAATTGATGAGCACCATTTTCTATACAGCATATTGGCACCTTGCTCTCAAAGGTACAATATCTGTTCTTTTTGAAAATCCTAAAAGTGTTTTGGCATGCTTAACTGGAATTAACAGTGTCCTCTCTTGGTCTGAGGAACAAAGCCTTCAGCTCAGGCAGCAGTAGAAAATAAAGTAACACTTAGCCTGGCTTGGTTTTGCCTCAGGGTTGCCTGGATAGCCATTCAAATCATTTGTTTCATAATTTGTCTGAATAGTTTTTTGGCTTACTGTCTTATAATAATGAAGTGGTGGGTTAAGGTACCACCACCATTAAGGCAATTAAAGGATGGTTACCAGGGCAAATGTATGACTGCAGTATAAAATCTGGAAAAGATGTGACATGCCTTGAGGTGTCCTGTGTGCATTGCTGCTTTCTCACACATTTTCAGGAAGTGTGGGACTCCAGCAGACTCCAGCATGATGTATACAGCCACTTTATGCTTGAAGCTCACATCCAAGAGATCTTTAAAGATGTCAAGGTCTGTAAATAAGTCCATGACAATAGCAATGACCTGCCAAGGGAGATTTTTAAAAGTGTCATTGCATTTTGCTACTTAAATAAATTTTCTGTAATATCAGCATAAACATAACCAAATTGTTTTCTGTAAAAATGCTCTATGGCCCTTGTAGCACATACAGTAACTTGAAATAATCTACTGATGTCAAAACAAAAATCCCATATTTACATTTCTTACTTGAAAGAAACTTTATGTATTTAGCCTACAAAATAAGTATGAGTGTCTAGTGTATCCTCTGGGTATCCTGTCTGCTCCACCAATAATGAGAGCAACTAAGAGGACTTATTTGACTTAGGTTTACCAGTCACCAAACAAGCCTAATCGATGGGAAAGGAAAGTCCCTTTATGGCCCTTTATACCTCGAACATACATAGGCTATTGGTTTCGGATGATCTTACCTTTTGCGCTTGAACTATCATCTTTCTTATAATCTCTTTAATATGTGTCTGACCCTCCAAAGGCGGTTGTGCGTACACGTTGACACGGGTCACACGGGACACGGGATGTGGAAGTTGGCCACCCTATGTCCAGATCTGGGAGCGAGTAATCGGAACGTTCTGGCCAGTACCGGAGAGATAACTCCGCTGCGTCACTGTCCCCATTACAGGTGTACAGTTCCACGGATCTGTTCAACTGAACGAGTTCCAGTTCAGATAGAAATGGACGAATACTGTTAGTTTTTACGTACTCTTCAAACCTTTCTTGGCCATCATTTATAAGTGTTTCCAGCGCAAGCCTTTGGTCCTCACTGTAGAAGAAATCCGGCTTGGACTCATTGGTGCACAAATTGATGTAACTGTCATCCAAACACATAATCTGAGACAGAGCCATTATCAAAGAACCAGGGAAAAAATAATCTTGACAAATAAAATGTACATTCAAAAAGAAATAGTTTATGACTTGGTATTAATTAAAACCTGATAGCTGACCGGAGTTGACCACCTGTAAAAGCCTCACGCATATCCATAACTTCTTGCACTGAGTCGGCGCTATAGGCTTCCCTCGCTTATGGCGCGCTGGTATTTTCCCAAACCACAATGCTGACCAGTAGCCTTACCTGCGCACACGCCCAGTCACGCGATGCAGTAGACTTTATGACAAGACTACAGTATTTCTCCAACGTCGCTGCGTGATTTCATGAATAATGCGCAAAGCTCAAAGATATACTTGGCCCGATTCTAGTCTTCGTCAGATGTTGCTGTGTGCTGAGAAATTCGCCAAGCCAGCATTCCCGACGTTTCATTCCTTACCTTAGCTAGAGTAAGTTCATGCCAGTTTGAAAGTATTTCCTTTGGCCTCGCAGTAGAGTGAGGTGCGATTCTTATCTAGCTCCTCCGTCAGTATAGGACAAAGTTATACATGATCACGTAGAATTAAAGCAAAACAAATCAACAAATGACTCATCTTTAACACATTTATTTACATTTTTGCTACTAATAGTTGACACATGGAATTCAAATATGTGACAAGATATTTTAGATAACAAAATGAGAAAAAAGAAAAAAAAATCTAAAATAATAAAGTAGATATACATTAAGTACGATGTAAATAATGAAAATACACCCCGTTTTGAACAAATCGATTCAAGTGCACAAAGAATATGCCACAAATGTTACATTTGATAGCATGTGGGCCTGTGAGCAGCATCAGGCGTAGGTTTGGCGGTGTTGGAGGGACGTGGGAGCGAGTGAACTGGCTTAAAAAGCAGCATGGTTTGATTCAGTTTCATATAAGAAAATATGATTACTTGCATATCTTTATACATATACCTGCCACCAGCCTTTATTTAGTTGATGATGCCACTGATTACTGCATAAATGTTTTGTTTTTGGAGGACAGCAACAAACAGTCTTGGATCTTAGCTTGAAGATGCTATGCTTCTAGCATTTTTTAGATATAAAATAACTTGAAACATAATGTCAACCACTATATTTTCCTTCTTAAGTGGCATTCATGTAAACACTAAGATGGAAAAGACTAGCCATAGTAAGATGGTTGAATTTTTTATAAATGCACTGAACTTCAGAGAATTCAAAAAGGTGGATTCTGTTTTCTATTGCTCTCTTAGTAATGTTTCTTCCTTTTATCAAAGGGCATAAATAGTCCAAAAATCTTTTTGTGATGCCATCATTGCTTTTACAGTGTAGTGGCTAAATGAAAATGGTTACATTGTTTCTCATCGTTTTCTTCTTTGAAAGTTGCCAGCCATGACCTTTACCTTTCGCACCAGCTCGGACACTACATTAACTCTTCGGATATTGGTTTCTAGTCCGCATGTAAATTAGGTCCCCACAATTAAGGTGTCACGAGAAGTCAGTGGTAAATGGGCTTCACATACTCTCTGGGGAAGAAGCCCACACGGCCATGGCAATGGCCTTTCCAGTACTCTTGGTCTGAACAGTCAAGCAGGTCTATGATATCACCTTGCTGGAAGGCCAGCTGCGAGTTGTGCTGTGTGTTGTAGTCTTGCAGTGCTCGGACATGATGGGGCCTCTGATGGAAACAATCAAAGACACCAGTCTATGACTCAGTGATGACTGCTTTGCCCCTCAGCTCTGAGCACTACTATAACCTCACAGTCTGAAACACTTGCACAAGAACTTTCTCCAAGAATTTGAAAATGTACTTCACAATTTTGATGATGTACTGAATTCCTTTGCTGATATTTCATTATGTAGACCTAAATGCTAGTTCATGTTTGCATTTTAATTTACAGATAGGTGTTTCTTGCCTTTTTGCATGAATGCATATACATTAATCACTGCAATATGTATATAATACACCTCTTTGTGCAGTTAAACATTTTCATGCTGCTTAGACAGCCAGGCTTAATGTAGTCGAATATGCTCTATAAATATTTGACCTTAAAACATTTATATTAAATGTTCCACTTACTCGTGGTGAGTGTTCTGTTTCTCTGAGGAAGACAGTCCTTTCTTTAGCAATGCTATTACTCTTGTAGAATTCCACCAGCTGGTTGAGGGAGGAAAAAACTTCTTCCCAGATATAATAATTCCCCTCTCGCTCCTTCAGAACCTTGAAGTGTTGCACATGATCACCATAGCTGGTAAGAGAGGAAAAACTCTATTATTAAATTAGCAGTTTATTAAGATATATTATGTTATTAAAATTTCATTTCCCTGACCTTTCATTTCATTTGGGAAGCAAAGAAGTTGATGAGTTATTACAATACACAGTATGTTATGCAGTAGCACATCTACAACACTTAAATAGCTATTTACAATCAATTCCTACCTAAACAGTAATTAAAGCAGATCCCAACATATGTCTAGGCAATTACAGTTACTTAAATCGGAAATAGGTCAAAATAAAAAAGACTTATAAAGACTCAGAGGTATATCTTATGGTGGATTAAATATAGATATAGACTAGGCCAGTTAGAGACATAAAAAACTGGTCATCCAATGTTTTGGACCAAAATATGAGCATTAATACTCTTTTGTGTGTTTGAAAGGCAAAAGACCTTGTTACTGACTGAATGAACAAAAAGGCATTTTTGGACATATTCAGATAAGTTTATCTACAAACAGAGAACATAGTCAAACAAACAAAAAAAAAATTTGTGCAACAAAAAACAAAGAAATTGCAAACCTGTGCTAGACATAAAATGTATACCCAAATGTCATGCATCCTCTTGAGTAGGATTAAGCTGTAACAGTGATTTCATTTAAAAAGGAGAGAAAGTATAGTGTTCAAACAATATTATGGCATTATGTAATTGTATTTATTTAATAAACAGAGGACTACCACTGTCTTATTAATGTTCTCAATCTCAGTGTTCTAATTCTATTTCTGCAGTTGCAAAACTTATGTCACACTCTGATTCTATGGCAACATATATACTGTCACACTGAGAAAGATTCACAAGAAAAATAGGGGAAAATATAAATGGCAGTCTAGTAGAAAAAACAAACACAAATATTAGACAATATATGTCTTCTACCTAAATTATTTTTAGTCAGCTCTTTAAAAATAGGTGTAAAATGGAGATTGAGATTTCTGTCAAAGGCTGTAAGATTGGGCCAGTGATCTAGGAGAAAGAAAAAGTGGAAAGAATTTCACACTTAAATGTGAGAATCTGATTTGTAGTTAGACTGGTGGGAGTTTATTAAGCTGAGCTTAATAAACACTATTTAGTATATAGAGATACTGCAAATTAAACTGAATAAATAACCCTATTAACACTCTGTACCCATCAACTAATATTAGCTAATATTAACTAATATTGGAGTTCAAGAGATCCAGCCACCCCCAATCTCACATTCTCCCAAAAAAAAAACAAAAAAACCCCCCCACATCTGTAAGTGAAACTTGTACAGACGTTTTTCTTTGTCATGATTCTCAGTGTTCTTACAATTTGGGACATGCATTGCGTTGATGGCGTGCATATAACGGTGATCCAGAACTCAGTGAATGTATGCAAACTGATGTACAGGCACTGTGGAACCAAAGCAGATCTTTAAATGAGCACTGTAATGGGAAGACAAATTCTCCATAAGTTCCCAAACAAGTAGCTGTGGCTCATGGCCTGCTGAGGAATGTGAAGACATTTCCTGTATTACAAAACTTTTCTTAAAAGAGCATATGTGTGGAACTGTAATGTAGTTTCCTTTTTTTGTGATTCATCTTTCCAAGTACTTTACATTCTTTGCTGGTTGTTGACCAAAGCCCTGTAGAAGCTTGCTGTCTCCATATGTGTGCTGCTGGCAGTCAAAGTAGTATTGTAATAATTTGATTCCTGTTCTTCTTTTTATATTCTCTAGTCACTATTTGTTTAAGCACTATTTCACAGACTATTGATTTACATTCTTATTCGGTATTCTGCCTTTTATATCTGTCCATTTATGTAAGCACCAGTTTCACAAAGACAGATTCCTCATACCTGCAAAGGCCAATAAATTGGTTCTGTTTAAACTCTTTGGTGGAGAGGTTTGCATGCAGTGGTTAGACATGTGTCTTGGCAGTAAATACATGCCCTTGACCACATTTAGATAAAGTTTTTTTTTTATTATCTGAAGTGTGTTGGAAAAACTCACATGCAAATACACAAGCCCAGAAATACAGAGAATGATAAAGTAAGTCTACACCCTGTAATGGATGTCTATGATTTATGTTTTAATTTATGTTTTTTGTCATTTGGAGTTCAGTGGGACGTGTACATTTCTGTGCTTAAGGATTCTGGGATCTCTGGTATTGTACTTCCTGTGCTGGGGTTGCCACACTTGTACATTTTGTGAGCAGTGAGGCTGATGACGTCTATCAGCCCAGAAGCAGTGACCTGCTTTTTCATCTGGATCCTTATAAAGCAACCCTCCATAATCCACCAAAGGCCAGGCTTACCAGAACACATCAAGCTTCAACTGGTTTCCTCTTATTAACATTATTGCTTGGGCCTTTACCAAACAATAGTCCATGGTATGGGCTTTGAATCATGGTTATTATTATTATTATTATTATTATTATTATTATTATTATTATTATTATTATTATTATTACAACATCTATATTCCCAGGAGTGACACGCGTTTAGTCAAAGCATATGGTTTTCCCACATTTCATACCCTTCTCATCATCTGATAATCTTCTGATGGAGCTACTGATAAACTCTGAGAGCAGTGCGGCCCAGTTCTGGGATCTCCCATGTGTCTGCTGTTCGTGTCCAAAACCCAAATCAGCCAACCAGGACAATGAGGTAATGAGCAGCGACAGATAATAATATTTTGCCTACGCACTAGAGAACTTGCTGGTACAATGTCTTGAGGTACAACTTGAGGTACAATGTCTCTGCGTACAGAATAGCTATCTGATGTCTTACTTAGTGGAGCTTGTAAGTCCATATAAAATCACACCACCTTCACATGAAAACCCAGTGAAGCTAAAAGGTTTGTTTCATTTGCCTCTTATGTGCTATTTAATTTTCACCAGTCAGAACACACTCAAAAAAGTATAGAAACTTCAATGACTTCAATGTCAAGTAGGTGACAGGCCAAAGGAGCTGGGGCTGACGCACCTGACCGACATGGAGAACTCCCCAGGTGCACTTTCACTCTCCCGCACCAAGAATGCTCCACACTCAAGCTGCCGCAGCCTTCCCTCAGCAACGAGTCTGGAGATTCGTCCCGCAAACCATCTGTTAGCAGGATATCCAAGGAACATTGTAACACTGTGGCTGCCGCTTATAATAGACAAAGCCTGCTATCAAAAAAGAGCTATATCCTGCTGCAAGTGGCACATCTTTCCACCTTGCTTACAGTGTTATGTCCTCTGCTGTTCATGGCTACTACACAGACTGAATTATGTCTGAATATATTTCCCACAGTGTTGTTTAAATAATATAATTTCTGAAAAACAAATCCATAAACATCTGTTGAAGTTAGACCATATTGTTACTTACATGTGCGGTCTTACATTGATATAGTTCTTGGGCACATAGCCCCTCCTTCCAATTAACTCTGCTGTGTACCAGTTTGGATCATCTTCCATATTGGTGATCTGGCATGAAAGAAATAACCAGTAGGCTATGACCAAGCCATCGACCAAGCTCAGGTAACAGCACAGTTACCTTAATTTTAATAGAGATCAACACTGCACTGGAGTCCAGAATCCAACAGCAATCAACCAAATCAAATCCAGTGGTTTCAAGTTCAAAATCATGTATTTGAACTAAAATAAAGCTCATTAGTCACATTACATATTTCATCAAATTAGCTGAAAACTTTTTAAATGATTTTCTCACCTTGAGTATGTCACCCTTCTGGAAGCTGAGCTCATCGCTCTCTGTGGCACGAAAGTCGTAAAGAGCCACGGCCTCCATGCTGTGACCGCTGAACGAAAGTTGAAGCCGATGCCCAGCTTAGCAGCAGGCAAGAAGAACTGCACAGCTGCAGTAGACTGAAGGGGCTGCGTCAAGAACAGAAACTAAAGAGAGGAGAGCTGAGCATAGGCAAACATTGAGCAGCGACACGAAGCCTGACCGCTGGTCAGGGGAGGTAAAACTGGCCACTAGACACAATGTGAACACATGAGCTAGATTAAGCAGGTGAGACAGTGCTAGTGTGTAAGAGAAAGCTAAGGAGGTGAAGCAAGCGAGAGAGAGCGAGAGAGAGAGAGAGAGAGAGAGAGCGAGAGAGAGAGAGAGAGAGAGAGCGAGAGAGAGAGAGAGAGAGAGAGAGTGCGTAGGCAGGGAGGGGGTGGCAGTTCCTGCCTTTGCATTTCTTCACACAAGGAAACAGCAATATGAGAAACAGGAAAACTAGAAAAAAATAGGGGTGGGGGAAAATGAAGCCCACTAGAAAATTTTCCATCATTCTTTTTATATGTCTATATGCATGTACATATATATTTATTTGTGTGTATGTGTGTGTGTGTGTGTGTGTGTGTGTGTGTGAGTATATATGACACAAATACAGACACACAAAGTACTTAAAATTGGTTTGAAGGTCACAAAATTGAACAGTCTTCCATAAGGAGCACATCAGAGAGAATAAGAGAATAAAAGAATCCTCACAACCCTTGGGATATGTTCCTCTCCAAAGAGGCTCTGTCATACAGTCCCTCACATTCTTCATTCCAAGTAATGGTACTTATCCATGGCTGAAAGACAACAATTCAACAATCTATACAATCATGAGCTTCCTCTGATATTGTGTTCTAAACTCATATTTGTAGGTGTTATGGTTGGCACCAGGCCAAGGCCCCACCAGAGGGAGGCCTCGAGTCAACCACACCACTAGTCAGACTTAACACCCAACAGCTGGGCTAGACCTTATATAAGCCCAGTGAACAGTTATTCAGTGCTGGATCTTTGCCAAAGTTCTGAGCAAAGTGCCTAGCTGGTAACTTCAGCTATTGAGGTCTGTGAGTTCATGTGCTGTGAGGTTGCCTGTGTTTTCACACATCCCCTCCTCTCTCCAGTTTTCCCTCTTGAGTCTGTCTCCCTCCGGAGGCTTCTCTTAGCCATTCAAGTTCCTGCCTGTTTTCTGGTTTTGTTTGGGAAGTTTTAGTTTGAGTTTTCCCCAGTGCATCGGGGTTGCCATTTCTTCCCCTGGCATCCTTTGTTCTCCCTTTTTCAATGCTCGGTGTGGTGTTTAGTTTTTACATTTGTTTTACCTGACCCAAGCTCTAACTGTTTGGCACATGGGCCCACCATTGTTAGAGCGTGATTGCTCACCCAGTAGGCTGTTGGTATCTTCACCCAGCTGACCTGGGTTTACAACCACCTTACAGTAGGTGTCTATGATCCATGCAATATGCTACCATCATAATCAACCATGTTCCTGCATGATTATGAAATTCTCAGATAGACGATGGGCAGAGGATGGCTCTCTTTCGGTGCATTGGTGCAAATATTTAGACTATGAGGAAATTCAAAGGGAAGGAACTTGTGATGGTTAGCTTCAAATCACATTTTGTTCATTTTTTCTAAGTCAAGACTTGCTGAGTTTAAATCAACATAACATCACTAAAACACTGTCACAACAATAAGAACCAGTGTTCACGTTGCAAGAGATTGTTGCCGTATTTCTCATATTAAGAAGGTGAGAAACAGGTGCTGCTGATATCAGAGAAACCTTTAAGTGAGTTGGGGCCACCTTGTGATTGGAGCATAAAAAACATTCTCATGCTACATGCTTAAAGTACTTCTGATTCAGTGATAGTTTTTTAATATGAACCCAGATTTTAGTGCAATGATTTAATGTTATCTACATGCTTCTTTTCTCAACTTCCATCTGATTTAATGGAGCCCACTAATAGAGAATGAGATCCATGTCATGTGGAAAAGGATGTCACTTGAGCATTTTTGTACTTCTAGATGTCCGCATTGCTTCCTCTGCTTACTGCAGCACTCCTGATTGGCCCAATAATCACTTGCACATCAGTTCAGGACATCTAGCCATTGATGGTCGTGTTAAAACAAAACACCAGACATAACACTTGACTTCCTGCATGCAGAGTCAAGGAAACCACACACATATGAGTGTCTTGTCATAACTAGAAGGGCTTAAGCAGATGTACACCAACCACTCATTTTCTGAACAAAGGAAGACCAGATCTGACCAGTTTCTCACCAAAGCAAACATTATTGACTGCATATTGCACGGGCTCTAAAAACACATTTACATGGTATTTCAGATAAAGTAGTAGATATTTGTAGGTACATGTGTGCTGACTAAATCTATGAGAAAAAAAAAAGTTTTTCAGGAGCACAACATAATTTAGATCAGATTAAGACAGTCAGATTGTAAATGTATTATAAACTAGAGACTGGATTTCACCGCTCTATTATATTCTCAGATAAGAGATTATTCTTAGTTATTAAAATTCACACAAATGTATTTGATAATATCTACTGCAGAAATGCTGTTAAAAATGCTAAAATAAATTTAAGTTAATCTGAAGACCAGCTCTAACATAGCATAGTGAAACTTGTCATTTTAGTTCAAGAAAATAGGTTTCTTAGCTATCTGTGAAACATAAAGAATTTGTGTGGCAGGCTGAGAATGAACATTACTGTTAACATTAATACAGTCTTATATATGCAGGAATAATTTTTTACAATTAGAAGTATATACAGATTAATGCATAATTTTCTTGCCTGCATTATACTACAAGACGCGATCATTTCTTGTCTAGAACTTTGGGGAACATTATGTAGGGTTGGGGCAACCATGGGACCAGGAACCTTCTTATTCCCTTAAAAATAAAAGTGGTAAACAAAATTCAGTCATGTATCCATTCCCAAAACAAGCCCTTTAGAGCCACAACAAAGTACGGAAGAGAAGTGAGCAGCAGAGGGTGGAGTGTGAGGCAGACTCTAAGGGACTCAGGCTTAAGTGAGAGACATTTTCCTCTGAAACAGTTGGTGACAAAGGCAATAAGTGTTTATATGTGGTGAGTGTGTGCTGGGGGAAGTACACTCTGCATCCTGTTCATATGCGGAAGTGATAACTATGAGGTCATCCTTATACTGACATTGTGAAATCTCCTAATAAGCTACACATACACATAATCAACAAAGACAAGAAGATTTGGGAAAAAATACATTTACTTAATTAGGATTTTGCACACTATATGGACGTCCACAGAAGTTTGTCTCTGAAGTAGCACTGCCCTGTAAATTTTAGAATTCTACCTGTTTTACCATTATAACATTGTGAAAGGACTGATAATTGGCTGCTGAGTTGAGTCAGGTGTTAGACCATAGAGAACTTTAAAATCTGCAGGGCTGATACTCCAGCATCAGCTGTAAGAAACACTGATATGGGGAACCGTTATAGCTGTTTTTAGTGGTTTCAATAGTAGGCTGGCTTGTATTTTTTTTTTGGCATAAAACAGTTTTATTTTATGCCTTACAAGCTAAATGTATGAGACAGGCAACAAGTTTTCCCTGCTGTAAGACTTGTACTTGGTCTACATATGAGGCATAGTCTAAAACGAGATCAGGAACAAGTTCAGTTATGGAACAATAATAATAGTAATAAATACTATTGTTGTTGTTGTTATTTTAAAATATAGGTTGTCCAGTTCAAGGGACAACTTTGGATTTTTCATGTACTCTGAATTGTAGTTGACTTGAAGTGACTCTGTTATGAAATGACTTGTAAGATGCAGCCCTCTACTGGTGAATGTCTGTCATTAGTTTTTCAACATTACTCCTCCCTGCAGCATAGCTTCATTTCTGGAGGTTTGTGACCAGAATTAAGTCATTACTAAATAATACTGGAGTAAATCCCAGGTTTACCATTTGCTGTTACAACACATTGTGCAAGCAATTATGGATAAAAACATAATCATATTGGTCTAATGTAAAATTTCACTAAGACAAGTTTATAAAAACCTATTCAAATATCATGGCATTCAGTACAACTGTGTATAAATATGAAATATGAAAGTGCTTGTCAATGTAAACTAGTTTGCTACTAAAGTCAAACATATTTCTTTCAAAAAAAAAAAGTCCTATATATATCTGGCAGGGTGCTTATGTAACATTTGGGGCCACACAAGTGCACACAAAGTAGCTTGGATTAGAGAACTAGTTTGGATTATAGAACCAATTTTTTTTTCTATAGTGAGATTCAGTAGGGAATAGTCATTGTATTAGGGCCTATACAAGGAAGACACAGAACACCCGAAGATCAAGGAATGTGATGAATATGACAACAGTAACTAAGATTAGTTAGACAGGCGCCACCATAACATAGAAAAAGTGCTTTCTCTTTTCTATAGTAGCTGGAAAGAGACAGGACTGTTGAAAGCCATCAACAATTATCCATATTTGCTGTACAGCAGCAATGATGGGCAAGGCCAAGAGGTTTTACTGAACATTTCTAGGCACTGGGCTACTTGAATTTATCCTGCAGATTAATTATTTATGATACTTCCCGGTGTGTTTGTGTGTGTGTGTGTGTCTGTGTGTGTGTGTGTGTGTGTGTTTAGGATACTCTTATGAAAAGACAGCATGGACAACTATGATGCACAGAACGATGTGAAAATGTAGCTTGTTTAGTGACTATACAAAGCCAGGGTTCAAAATGTTATTATATTCGTTGTATTCTTGTTAGTCATGGAAAGAAAAAAAAAACTAAAAGCATTGTGGAAGCGTTACTTCTGATCAGATGGGAAATACATGCATAGCGTATGAAGTGTTATCCATATGAGATATCTCTGACGATGCAAATTGTGTGATGTCACATGTAATATAAATAGGCTTTAAAACGGAAGTGGCTTAAAGACACGGCTACGCTGGCTTTATATGTGCAAGATACAAAAAGGTTAACAACGGTTCAAAAGATTGTTCTTGAAATTAATATAATAGTGTCGTTTTTCAAAAACTCATGTTGAATTTCGACAGGTAAAGAAAGCTGATTTGAACTCCTGAAGCATCAATGTGCCATCACCTTTATGTAAAAAGGTGCATACAGCTTTTCACTTTAGCATTTTATTAATAGCTAGAATTGTTGCTTTCATCAGACGGAAACGGCTCCGGCTATCAGTATTCACTGGACCGGTGGGGTGACGTTTGCCACCGGAATGTTCTAAATGAGAAGAGTGTTTTATTTATAGTGTTTTAGGTTTACTGAAAACCAGCACCGGAGTTTCTGAAAGTATTCTCTCTGATAGTCAGTAACAATCTAAGCATATACTAGGAAAAATATTAAAGAAATAAATTAATTATAAGATGACTCGTAGAACCCACTCAATCTGGTCACACCCTTTGCGCTTGCACTCTCGGAAGTCTATCAGTTCGTCCGCCATGTTGGACAGTGTGGGTGTCGCACTGTCTCCTCAAATACGGACCAGACTAGCGGGGCCAGCGCAAACGGCGACGTGTAGCCTGCCTGCCAGCAAGCTTCATACACAAACACTAACAGAGTCCCAGCAAGATACTTTGATGAAGTTGAGTAAATTTAAGAAAGGAAGCAAAATTTCCTCATAGATTTACCCGGTGCGTAAGCCGGGTATTGTTCCCGGACAATTAGCGTTACCGAATCTTGATTTAACACCACGGAGGGATTGGTAAGTTTCTGTTTTGTTATTTTAGGATAGTGATGGCTCGCTAACTAGCAAGCTTGGCTAGCTGGTCCTGTGTGTTTGAAGTGCTAGAGAACTACGTGACCCATGACTAGTTTGTTTGTATCTCCAAAAAGCACCGATCAACCATTGTCACTGGCGAGATGATCAAGTTGGCTAACTAGATTTCCAACAAGCTCGTTTTATATAAAACAATCTATGGTAGTTTAGCTACTGGATGGTGATTGGCGCTCTAGCTAGCTTGCTAGCTAATATTAGGAAATACCTTTAAGACAGCTTGATAGCGACGTTCGTCAAGTTGTGGCTAGCACGACAGCTATGAAAACCTGCTGTCTTAACGACGCTCGTTTACTTCATTTTTATGTTGATTAACGCGTTAGTTAGCCAGCTAGTTATATTTTATCATTTGAAAATTAAATATTAATTTATCTTTATTTTAAAATCTCGACTAGACAACGTGTTGGCCAACTATCTGACGGGATAGAAATAGTTCTCGAGGCAACTACTGCTAACATTGTCTTAACATCTGCTTGAACTTTTCATGCATATTCTGTCACTGCCTTGCTTGCTAACTAGCTAAATGTGTGTAATATATATATATATATATATATATATATATATATATATATATATATATATATATATATAATGTGTATGTGTGTGTGTGTATGTATGTGTATCTGTTATCAACATTTTGAACACTAATGTTTAGCTGTGCTGTTACATATTTTGTGGTATTAATTAAACGTTGCAACATTACATGCAGCGTCATTTCAGCATTATGTTATCTCTGCTGTTTTGCTACATGTATCTAACTTGGTTAACTAGCGTTGGTTAACGCTAACTAGGGTTAGGTCACTCAAATTATTGCTCCGTAGTAGGTTTAACAACCCAAGATAGTTAGCTAACGTACTTGCTAGCAAACAGGCTAACGCTAACTAGCTAATTTGGCTATCATATCTAGCGTTAGCTAGCTAGCTAACTATATGCGTACGCCCAGACGGTTTCTGTCATTAAAACACGTTCACCTAGCTAATATTCAATAGGAAAACGTGATTTTGTGAAATCAAATTAATTTATGCTTCATATGGTGTCTTATTTGTCATATTCGTGTAATCTAGCGAGCTAGCGAGCTTCGTGCAAGTAGCCAGCTAACGTTGTTTTAATTTTATAATTCCATATGAGAGCTCTAGATTCGCTGGTTAGATATTTGCTTAGCTTTGGCTCGTTCAAATTTGCTACTAATACTGAACACAACATTCCCACAGATTCACAAGTTGCTGTTCATTAGTTGGATGCATATTTTGAAAAAGTTTTATGTAGGCGACATTCGTCGTGAAGTCTTGTAGAGTGGAGGGGTATGTTTAACACTAGTTATTGCATGTGACTAGACCAACATTGCCACAAGAAGCGTTGCTTAATATGTAGCTAGCCTATTGGAGCTAAATTATTCTGAATTTACACTGTGAAATAATATAGGCATTCCATGAGTTCCCGCTCCGGTCATCCACTGGGTCACTGAGTGGACACACCCGTGTATGGAGAATATTTTTCTGTCGTGTGACCAGGGTCCGTGACCCATGCGTAGTCGACACGATCCCATTCCATGTTCTGCATTGTTTTGCATGGCATGCGGGGTCTGTGGAGGACAATAGAGCAAGCGGTGCTCATTGTGCAACACAACAGTTAGGTTATATAAATGCAGAAGCTACTCGGCTATTAATTGACAAAGCTATAAACGCTGAACTTAAGATCTATTTTTGAAAAGTTACAGAACATCGAACTGCCAGAACAGGTTAATTCTCGTTTTTTCTATCTAACTCATGCATGTTATCAGAATTTTATGCTTGTTTTGTTCTAGGAAACGCTCTTGCTATTACTGTTAGTAGTAGCAGCAGTAGTAAAAATAGAGGTATTATTTAGGCCTTCGTGGCTAATGTTTTAAAAACACCTATAGTACCTTCTGGTTTTACTGGTAATGGGGTGTGGTGCAGACGTTTTAAGCAGAACCCTCTATTCCCTTCTATATAGTGCTGCTTCATTCATTTTGCCCCATGTGTTCTTTTTCACTTCTTGTATAATGAAGCTACTAAAACTCAGGGCTTGCTGGCACATGCCTCCCTTTTTCCTTGTCAAAGTTCAACCATATCAGGACATTCAGCTGCACACCTGTGCAAGGGAATTGCACTCTCACTCCCATGGGTATGCAGTGGTTTAGCCAGAGATATTAGTATTCACACTGCCTTACTTGCAGGCAGTTATGGATTGGTAGGGATTCAGTTCCTGTGGAGTAGCATTGCATGATTGTTTATGAATAATATATCAAATTTATTTTAGATGACCACCAAGTTGAAGATTACTATGATTACTAAGTGTTACTAAGTAACATTTAGAAAAATGATTGTTAAAATGGATTTTCTGATATTTTCTTTTCATTTTTTCACTTCCTTTGTCATCAGTCTTAACAAAAAAAATCTGTGTTTGAGTGATCGATCTTGTTTCTTCTGTTATATAGAATTTTACTTGAAAATACAATTGGACAAAAGTGTTCTTTGTCCTTTTTGGCCATGCTATGTATACAGTCAACACACTCACCTATGTGTGAATTATACACAACAGTGTGTAATAACTCCCAAAGCACTCATTCCCACATCAGAGCTTTTAAAGACCGGGGGCCTTAAAAACTCCAATCAGAAATTGGTGCAGGGAATTGGTGCATGTAAATATTGCAGAGAATGACCCGTTGTCTGAGAGTGGCTCAAGGATGGGTTATAACCCCCCCAAAATTATTTATTGATTTATTCAAAAAGGCCCCTAATTATGGTTGCCTCAACTGATTAACCAACCATTTATGGCAAGTCTGTCAATTTATAATAGTGACAGAAGTTTCTAAATGATCAGCACAGAGTTAATAATGGTTAAAATATAGTATATTCAGTATAATACCCATTAAATGCAGTTTACCTTGGCTTGCTATTTAATGAACTTATTCATGTTTAGATTGTAGAGTTTTCTTTTCATCAGATCACTTCATGAGTAGTATTAGTAGCATGCAGAATTCATTTTGTTCATCTGAAAGCAAAACCCATTATGACTCAGCAAAAACATGAAGCAAAACAAAAGGTCACGTGGGGTACTTATTTTTTTCTGTTTGTCTAATTTGCTTTAAGGTAGGGAATCTGAATTATGCTGTTCTTTTAGTCTTTAACGAGTAGACCGGATAAATTAATTAGAAAAATGGCATGTTTTGTTTTTCATATGTCACCTGTTAAACACCAGCAAGTGGAGGTGTCTTATAAATGGGTGAGATGCTTAAAATCTCATTCATTTGAAAGTTCTCTCAAGTTCAGATTCCCTTCCCAAAGCTATGACCCTGGCAACAGCAGCCCCTGGTTTATCTGACAGTAAGTGTTCTAGTTTAGAATTCTCGCTTCAAGATTTTAATTTGGTCATTTGGGAGCTCAGTCTTGCAACAAGGAATTCCTAGTCATAGTTCTTTGGTGTGAAAGTAAAGTCAGTATAGCCAGCCACTCATTCTCAATCTGCTACTAACTGAACCCGTTCTGCCTGGTGCTTGGCTTCCGTTCAACGCCAATCACTGAGTTGCCTTGATATTGGCAGTGCTCAGACCTGACCTGTTGTTTAGTATGGTAGAGGCCACTGTGTGGCCTAGATCCTCAAACAGACCCAGCCTGTGTGCTGGCTTCCTGGGCCCCCGGTCACAGCGAGGGCTGCTGGGGCTTTGTTCCAGCACTGATACAGTCGCCCCTCTCTTCCTCTTGTGTGCTGGGCCTGAATAGGTGATTAAAGCAGCAGATGTTTCATTAGGGCCTGGCTGTATTCATGTGTATGCAGACTTGGGGGAGGTGGTGCTAGTAGGGTGGTGGTGGGGTGGTCTGCAGAGAGGTTGTACTGCAGTCACATTTCAGTAACTTTTTTAATGAACTTATGGGACATCCCAAATTGTTGTTTGCTACTGTTCCACATCCTCTTCAGCTTGTGGCTGTAGGATTAACATGTCATTATCATTGCCAAGTGGGTCCTTGTTTAGTAAAATACTGAAGTGTCTACAGCACAGTAGTCTGAGAGCTAGACTTTTTAATTTAAATCTGGAAAGTAATGTATTGGAATCATGAGAAGTATAGGCTTAATGTAAGCTTTGAGAAGAGCACACTGACACAGTTAAATGTAAAATGAAATAAGAAGGACATGTTTACATAGATTTAGTAATTACTGGATGCACTGATGCATTTTTACTTAATAATGAACTTATGGCGGTCATTTCCATAGACTGATTATGCATGCTTCTGTCAGAAAAGGAGAGCACAGCATGGTGCAGTTACTTTTGGGAAATGAGACTCCCCACATGCCGGTAGTGTCTTATTACCGTAAGATGTGTAACAGGAACCACGTCAAGCCTTGAGCCACCCTGTGATTCTCAGTGCTGTAATGTGAACTGTGTGTGTGCGTAACTGTGTGTGTTTGCTGGTAATGTTCCATTACCTGGATGGGAGCCTACTACACATTCTGTGTTTGGAAAGTGCACAGCTGTGACCTATTTCTCTCTATCTGACTATGGGGAATGTTTTAAAGGTGAGGTACAGCAAGTGCTGTCAGGAAATGTGCTTGCTAGACTTTGGCTGCATATGCATCTTTGATGCAAAGGGCATATGGTTCAAAGAATTTTGCCCTAAGGTCATAAGCATAAATCCTTTCCTGCAAACATCACTACAGCTGTGGAATATTTCTTTAAATGGTGTGTTGGTATATGGTGTAAATAAGTTACCTTTAGTCAAATAACCTTTAGACTATTTCAATATGTATTTAACTTTTTTTGTTCCAGGTAATGGAGGAATTCGCCATGCTGATTTCCAGCTCTGTGTGGAAATGGTTTTAACAGGCACCAAGTGACCCAGGGAATTGTTGAAACAGGAAGCGCACATTTGGACTTGTTAAAAGCTTTCATAAATCTGAACTTCTTTGAAAACTGACAGAAGAGCAAGAGCTACTTTATTTTTTGTTTTTTGAGGAATAAAAACTACTTTCTTTCAAGCATATTTTTCTTTTTGCAAGGATTTTGACGAACGATACCACACTATGCCGAGCTCTACAATTAGGAGACAAATGAAAAATGTTGTGAATAATTACTCCGAGGCAGAAAAAAAGGTCAGGGAGGCGACTTCCAATGACCCCTGGGGCCCGTCCAGCTCTCTGATGTCAGAGATTTCCGACCTCACGTACAATGTGGTGGCCTTCTCTGAGATCATGAGCATGATCTGGAAGAGGCTGAACGACCATGGCAAAAACTGGCGTCACGTGTACAAGGCACTCACGCTGTTGGACTACCTGATCAAGACGGGCTCTGAGCGTGTGGCGCTGCAGTGCAGGGAGAACATCTTCGCCATCCAGACGCTCAAGGACTTCCAGTACATTGACCGTGACGGCAAGGACCAGGGCATCAATGTGCGGGAGAAATCCAAGCAGCTGGTGGTGCTGCTAAAGGATGATGACCGGCTCAAGGGTGAGCGCTCACAGGCGCTCAAAACTAAGGAACGAATGGCCCAGGTGGCCACGAGTGTGGGCAGCAGCCACCAGATGGGCTTCGGCCGCGGTTCAAGCCAGCCCAACCTGTCCACCAGCTACTCAGAGGAGTATGGCCGCTCAGAGGGCTCACCAGCATCCTATCATGGGTGTAAGTTTGCTGACCAATGGAATGCACTGTGAACTTATTTTATGGCCTATGTAAGACTGAAAAGCATAAAACATTTTAAACAGTCAAGTAGGAGAAAATGCTGGTTGTTTTGAGAGAATTTGGCTTAATGTGGTCAGCTGTTGCTAAGATACAGAGGTGTGAATTGGTCTTTGTAAGGCAGTAGCAATGTGTGATTTGTGTTATGTTTCTCATGAATGAGGCTTTACAATAAGAAATGTTAAATACAACCCACATCAGTTAGGGTTTTCAGTCCATTCCACGTAAACCTTGTAGAAAGAACAACTGAAGAATTCGGTAGATTTATAAGAGTTTGTTGAGTCATTCTGGTTAGAATGCTATTGTTAGGATGCAGAGCACAGTAGTGTCCTCTTGGGCCAGCCTAGCCTCAGATTAGCATGGCCTCCACTGGGTACTCTCATGGCAGAGCCTGCATGAAATAATCCTATAAACTGGAGAGTTGAAAGCCATGTGTGTGCTATTGCTTTTTTCGGCCCATGGCTCCTCAGCTACGCTGCCACACTTTTCCCAGCATTACTGGTCGTGGGAGTCCTCTGAGCTGCTTTGTGCCTTCCATTTCATTTGTCATGTCCTGCTTTCAGCAAGGCAGGATTCCTGAACTCTCTGAGGTGCGCTACACTAATCTGTGCTCTTGTACTTGGCAGAGGAAGTAAGATCCATCTCTCTTCTGTCCCGCCCCACTCCCAACCCATGACTAAAGAATTTGATAGTCTATCTCAGGAAGCCAGTCTCAGAAGAGTTTACTCAACCTACAGAAAAGGAATAGGTGAAGGTTGAACATGGAATACAGTCATTGTGTTAACATGTGGTGATGGGAGGCCTCCCTTCAGTCTCATCTTTTTGACCCAGATCAGCTTTTGACCAGTTTTGGGGGTTTTGGGGTGGAAGTCAGTGGGGGAGCTAGTGTTTCACTTGGTGTGCTTTTCATAAAAATGGAAATGCAAGTAGCTGAGTCATTGATTAAAAAAAAAAAAAAGATGAATACAAGAAAAACCAGGGTGATAACAGCGGCATGTTTTGTATTCCTGTGGAAGTTTCCTGGTATTGTCCTTCCAGAAGCTGTAAATGGGCCTTCTGTTAAGTCTAATTCACACTTCATTGCATTCATTTAGGACAAAAATTGCATTGAATATGAAGTTTAAAAAATGTACTGTTACATAATGAGGGGCACTAAAATGGCATAAGATATAACTGTATAATCTCTGGACATCTGGTGTGGCACATCTGTGAATGGTCTGGGGGTAATCATAGTTTACTGAGCCTTTAAGGTAGCCATATCTGGAATGTAGGAGATAATGAACAGTATTCCAGCATCATGACTAGTGTAACTAACTAAATAAAGCAGTGAAGTCTAGGTGAGCTGCAGTAAACTATTCTAGCCTTTATCTGACATTGTCTGGTATCTGTCAGTTATCATAAGATACTTTTTACAGGGATTTTATGGACACAGTGACCGAACATGTATGCTTGCTCATAAGTTAAATAATATATCTAGTGTTGAATTCATTCAGTTAGTTTGTTAGGTATTTAGTTAGATCGTTCTGTGTTGCCTAAGGGAATACATAAGTGTAGTAGAACAGCTGATGGAAATATCTATAATAACATTTACATGTCTCATTTTGGCTTTGAGTCATTTTATGATGTCAGATTTCCTCTGTAGTTTCCACTTTATCTTCAGTATGATTTTCTAGAACATTTTCAATATGAGTTGATTTGCCCTTGTGTTAATCTTATTGATTCATATCAAAGCTCAGTGACCTCCTTTGCTGTGTGTGTGTGTGTGTGTGTGTGTGTGTGTGTGTGTGTGTGTGTGTGTGTGTGTGTGGGGGGGGGGGGGGGGCACTTTGGTGCTTTTCTAGGTCTATAAACTAAAGGCAATTATTAGAAACCACACCACCACTGAAATGTCAGCTGGCTTTTTCTTTCTCTTAATCTTTCTTTTTGTTCCACTTGTAGCTGATTGACACGGCACAAGCTCACTACCAGAAGCTTCTACAGTTGGACATCTCCAGCCTTTCTCATTCAGCTGTTTTATTCTTAGCCAGTGGTACCATCTTGGTCCCATATGGACCTTTGAAATATCCTTCCTGAGATTAAAGGCCTGCGTGTCTTGTATTCACTAACACAAGTTCAAAGCCCCTTCTTTGCATTTGAATGTTAGCAGGTTGAAATGTGTATAATGCAAGAGGTATCTGTAGAGAGTCTGGGATATCTGTGGTATGTTTTTGTGACTGTAATAGCTGATGGAATCCTCATTGTGTCTGATGTGCTAGTCATGTGGTGCAAAGGAAAAAGCTGATTTTGCTGGATCTCAGGTGGTTTAGGAAGTTTGCAACTCATCAGTGGTATCAGAGTTTGGTTCCACAACTATTCATGAACAAAAGTTCACAGTTGTCTATGCTTTTTACTGGGTTCAAATCACAGGTCAGATCGAACCCTGCTGATTTTACTACCCATCCATTTACCTGGGGGTCCAATGTAACGGGTGCCCAACCATTTGCATTAATCATTTAATCAATTGTAAGATATTCCAGAATCCAGGAGTGGATAGGGATTTAAGGTCCAGATTTGAATATGACTGGTATACAGAATCAGGGAGTTACTACTCTCGCTAAAGTGTACTCACCTGTCCAATGATGCCTGAGTGACGCCACACACTGAATTTACCTGTTCTGATGGAATTCAATGTTACCTGTCCCCTTCCCACACTAATAGCAGTTGTACAGTAGTAAAGTGGGTGAAATGGAATTGGGTAAGAATTAGAAAAATGAAAAGACAAGGAAAAAGAAGCAGTTACCCTTGCTGTCAGGGAGGAGTGCTGTAAGTGCTCGTGGTCAGTCAGCTGCATGTGAAGGTGCAAGGTTGCCCAACTGACTGGGCTCAGCTCCTGTCTTGAGTCATATTTCCAGTCCTAACGTGGGCGGGGCAGAGAGTCGCTGGTGACGCAGGATGGGATGTTGCAATGCTCCACGCCCATGTTCCCTCAGTGACCTTGCCTCTGCCCCTGCTCCCACACAGATGGACCCTTTGCCGGTGGGGTTTGAAACCAGGAAATTGTGCCCAGCTGCTTTAGCACACGGTGGCATGATGCTCGCTCTCTCTCTCTCTCTCTCTCTCTCTCTCTCTCTCTCTCTCTCTCTCTCTCTCTCTCTCTCTCTCTCTCTCTCTCTCTCTCTCTCTCTCTCTCTCTCTCTCTCTCTCTCTCTCTCTCTCACTGGTCAATAGTGAGGAAAGAAAGGGATCAGGATGGACTTGAGTTATGGATAGGAATGCAGTTTATTGATCACTACTGCTTTTCAATCAGCCAGCTCAGGCTAATGAGGAAGCTTTAAAAGGTCAGAGCCTTACCAAATATTTTCCTCTAACCTGCACTGGCCTGAAATGGCTCTATAAATAATCCCAGTAATTTTTCTTTAGTCAGGGTTAAAACCATTTACATGAGTTTGCATATCTAGTAAGAATCACTGAAGTTGCCTCAGTATGGAAAGTGAAAACTTGGTTCCTTAGAAGTGGTCTGCACTGGTTTTACTGTAGGCCTGTAATCCTTCACTCTGGCCTCGCCAGCGCTGTCACGCCATAGGTCCAGGCCTCAATACCACACACTCTGGGCCAGAAGATGTGATGGACAGGCTTCGTCCACTCATTCTATCCATGTGGTCCAGTACACAGAAGATTAGATTGTCTTGGCAACCTTTTAATTTCTGTCTTGTTCTTTCCTGATCATGAATATTTGTAGTTACAGTGCTGTGGAATAATCTGGAACATCGGGTGTCGGCTTTATTTATTAATTATTATTTTTTTTGTGTGTGTGTGTATATGTATGCATGTGAAATAAACAAACAAACAAATAAACAAATAAATAAAATGTTTTTTTTTAAATCATGTGTTCAGAAGGCTTAAATAGTTTAGAGAGTGACTAATGTATTTTTTAAAAGGCTGATAGAAGATTATGGGTCTTTTGGGATAATTACAGACCCATCAAATATTCCAAGCTCTTTTTTGGGGTATGTGCCATAACTGCCCACTCTCATTATGTTCCATAGTGGGAACAACAGTGCAAGAGCTAATAACTGAAAACAACCTTTTGTTCCTGTTCACATCACTCTTGCTTATAATGTGTGTTCATTCTACAGTTGCTTATAATGTGTGTTAATTGTGCAGTCTACAGTCTGATCTTGAGTTGTTTTTTTTTTTTTTGTTCCCCCCCCCCTTTCCTTCAGCCACATCACCCAATGCATCATCAGAACTGGAGCAGGCCCGCCCACAGACCAGTGGAGAGGAGGAGCTACAGCTGCAGCTGGCGCTGGCAATGAGCAGGGAAGCAGCAGAGCAGGTATGCTGTATGCTCACGTACAACTGATCCTAGAGCAGGGTTAGGGCTGGTCTACACACATCTTACTAAAGCAGGAGCTATGCCACCTGACTCAATATGTGGTCACTGTAGCAGTCATTTACCTGTTACATTGAACTCTTCAAAAACAATTCAAAAGGAAACAAGGTTTCATATGTCCTTTTTTTACATTTTGGACTTTTGTCTGTAGAAGCAGATCAAAACACAGTGCAAAGAATGTATATTTGCCTATAAATGCATGTAGACAATGTATATGTTATGGTGTCATCAAATGCTGCAGTAGGTGTAGCGCACAGGTCAAGAAGACAATTACATTGAAGTTGGAGTGGACAAGTCCACACAGGCACCAGAGCGCAGATGATTGCCCCCAGGTGTAAAGAGCTTTGAATAAAAAAAGCTCATTCTTGCTTATTCCTTGGAACTTTGTTGGCAGTATGGCACTGCTGATTTAGAATGTCTATGCTTTTGGCAGTTCTGAGGGTTTGGTTTTGTATGTGTATAGGCAAGCAACTACTTGCATATTGATGGCACATTCTACCGCTTCTAGAAAACGCTTCATAACATGCGTATAGGGTAGCACTCAGACTGCTTTACTGCAGTTCAGGTCTGTTCTGAGAGTGAGACTTTAAAACATGAGGCAGTGTTTGAAAGAAATATGACCTCCCCCATCTGCAAGCCTCCTCTTCTTGCCGATTACTGATTACACAGATCGGCCGACCAGATTTCTTCTCCTCTGCTGGAGCCGAGTGAGCGTGGGGGTATTGTTCGCTTAGGATAGAAGCAATGCATCCGCATGTCTTGCTGGGTTTAGGGGCAGTGATTACACGTGTTGCAGTAGTGATGAAGTGAGGGTCAATCGATAGCACGGGAAGTGTAAGCTTCCCTGAAGCCCTGAGGGCAATGGTAGGCTGGTCTGTTGTTAGTGCTCTAAGAGCTCTGTGCAGGAAGTGTGTTCAGGGCCTGTACATCTGGGATAAATTTCCATATAAAAATAAGAGGCAGGCCCCGTTGGAGGCTTCAGCAGGCGAGGGGCTACTCGGAACCTTACGTGTTCTGTTGGATGTTCTACTCTAAGTCCTCAGGACCTTGGTTTTCACGGCACCTAGAAGCACGTAGCCTTTGGTTTGGACCCTTCCCTGCAAAGCATGCACTAATTGTCTTATTTGTGTGGTTTTGAGTTCCTTGAGAACTCTGTATTAGGAATCCCTGTGGTCTAGCATTTACAACATGTAAAAGAATGTGTGAGCCTTCTCACTGAGCTCTGGAACAAAGCACTCAAAAGTGGCTTTCTTGGGTAATTCTGTCAGTCGTCCTCATACTGGCTTGCTCTGAATTGTCATGTGGGTTGCTTGCTCCTTAGATATTGCAATAATTCCCCATGCTCAGCTAGGAATAGCACTGTCTCTCTTTCAGGCCAGAAACTTCCTGGAAGCTGTAATGGGTTCAGAGATGGCTTTCCAAATGCTAAGTGGTGTACTGCTCCATCTTCAGATAAAGACTACATTAGTGCCTCCTCAAGGAAATGCATCATGATTACTTGGCAAGATCTTCCTTTGTTTCCTCATATTGTAGTTGGAGGTGGGGGTCGATGGCTGGGTGTGCCTAATTGTGTTGTCACCTTTTGATTGGCTGGCAGTTTCATCATGCTATTGATTTGTGCTTGAGGCTTAAGTGCTAGTCAAATGAAAGTGATGTCATGTATTATTCAGGAGTGCCTAGACATAATGTCATGATTATTTTAGTACAGTGGTTATGGAGTGATCCACAGCCCTTAATTGTGTTAAACAGATGTAATAGAATGTATATTTATAGCATCATCCAAGTGTTTGCGCCTGTGTGTGCTTAGGAGGAGAGGATGCGCCGTGGTGATGACCTGCGGCTCCAGATGGCCTTGGAAGAAAGTCGTAAGGACTCTAGCACAACAAAAATGCCCCAAAAGAAAAAGCAGGTAAGCGCTGTCTTCCTGGGCCCACTAAGCTATTGATGAGCCCTCAATAAAACACCTTCCTTTGGGCAGCTAATGCATTTCTGCTCATTGCTATTATCTTGTAATTTGTCCAGATTTGTTTTGAAGAATGTATATTTTTATTAATTCAACGAATGCTTTCCTTTCTTCCCCTATTTGTTTATTTGGTTATTTATTTGTTTATTGCGGACTTTCTGTGTCCTGTGAGTATACTTACTTAGGCTGTGGTTCACTAGTCTTTAGTCTTATGTGCAGCATTCTGACTTATTTATTATAAGAACTCAGCTGCAAGCTCTAAGTGTGTGTGTGTGTGTGTGTGTGTGTGTGTGTGTGTGTGTGTGTGTGTGTGTGTGTGTGTGTGTGTGTGTGTGTGTGTGTGTGTGTGTGTGTGTGTGTGTGTGTCAGCCTCCACAGTCATCTCTGATGGATCTGATGGACGCAGTCCCTGACCGCCCAGTTGACCCATGGGGGGCGGGGGCAGGGGCAGCAGCCGCCCCTGCTTCGGATCCCTGGCAGAGTTATGGTATGATGTTTAGACACACACACACACACAGCATTTGTTTAGTTCCAATAATAGGATATTGATTTATGTTAACCCCTTGTTAACAGCATTTTGCATCAGGATTCTGGAATAGTTGGAGGCATTCTTTTGGCCTGTTTTTAATTCTGGTGTTGACAAATGGTTTCCCCTCAGGCTCAGCAAGCCCTCCTCTCTTTGCCTACTACTCTCTTTCATGCTATCTCTCACTCTCACTGTTGGTCACTTGCTCTTTCCATTCCCCTCCCGTGCCGTGCCTCTGTGTAGCTGAAAGCTGCAGGGAGGCTGAGAAATGCAGCTCGGCTGGTAGTAGTGCATTCCTGTGTGTGCTAAACAAAGAGGCTCAGTATGCAGATTTGCAGGTGCAGTGCCTGGCATGCCTGTTAAGAATGCCTCTTCCTCTGCTTGCTCTCTCCACTCTCCCGCACACAGCATATGTCCTAAAGTTTCAGGAGTGGAAACCAACCACTTTAGGTTTTGCCAACAAAACTCCTGGCTGAATCACACATTCCAGAGCTATATAAAAGAACATGTTGTTTTCCAGCCTGCAGTCATAACAATGATTGATTCGTGACTATTATTTTCTAAATATGTAACTTTATTTATTTTTCCCTAGTTATCCCATTTAAGGGGTATGTGAGGAATGCCAGACTACATGACCAAACAGTTGTTGTGTGCATTTCTTTTTGTTTGTTTATTATTGCTAGAGTTTCTTGTCTATGAATTCCTCTGTTTTTGGTTTTAGGACAAGTAATAATCCAAAAATGACATTTTCATTTGTGGGTGGGAGTCAGGAAGTGGGTAAGCATTGGGTCCTTGGTTTGTAGAATAAAAAGAAAATGAGTTGTGAATCCCTGACTGGACTGGCAACAGATTTTGTAGCACACTAAAAAGGTGAGAACCTGCCAGCTCTTACCAGCCAGAACGCGGATTTGTGTGTGTCTGCAGGTGCTACTCCTAAGCCAACAGCGCCTGTGGATCCCTGGGGGTTACCCACTGCAGGGGCTTCAGTCACTCCCATAAAGAGCAGTGACCCCTGGGGGTCAAGCCCTGCCTCTGCAGCTGCTGATCCCTGGGGCTCAGGGCCTGCCACACGCCCCAAAGCTTCTGGCCCAGGTAGATGCATGCTTTAGGCAAAGCAAGTGAACTGAAAATGAAAACAAATGGTACCAGTGTACATGTGTGTGTACCCATATACACAGTACCACAGTGTTGTGTGCGTGTCTTTGTGTGAAAGGGGGGCTTGGGGTGTTCTGAACATCTGTGGACAGATGTCCTTATTATATTTCAAGGCATTATGATGCTGAAAAAGTCTTAAAAAAGAAACTGCATCAATTTTTAATTGTACTGGTGTTTGTTAGTGTTTTAGATGCAGGTTAACCCTTGCTGCCTAGTTAAGTAGTTGGGTGACAGTACTGTATTTGTGGAACACTTCTCTGGTTTTTAGTTGGTTCTGGGGTAAATATAAACCAGTAATTTTGTTGTTGTCAAGCTCTTCCTCTTCTATTTTATTTAATTTTTTTATTGTACCAATAGGCTCTTTTGATCTTTTTTCCACACCGAACGGTACCTCTAAGGAAGACCTCTCAGAGTTTGACAGTCTGCGTACTTCATTGATGACAGGTAGACCATTCATCAATATTTTTTTATGCAGGTCCTCATTTTAGGTTATTTTTCAAAAAGCACATTAAACACATTGTTCTACATGACTTGGTGTCTGTTAAACACTGGTTTGTAGGAGATGGCAAAGGAAGTTCATCATTGCCCTTGCAGACCAGCAAGTCTGCTAGCCCCGACCTTTTTGATTTGCATTCAAGTGCCACAACTAGAAAAACCCCTGAGTCTTTCCTGGGTCCCAATGCTGCCCTGGTAAACCTAGACTCTCTGGTCACCAAGCCTCCTCAACCAACGCCTGCCTCCAATCCTTTCCTTGCTGGAGGTACATGTTCACACACCTTAGTTACTGACTGTAAATTGAGTTTGTTTTTACCTTTTCCAATTACCTGTTTTTATTGCTGAAGACTTTCAAAGTGATTGATGCACAAAATGTCCTCTTAGTAGATTTCTTGGGCAAGACTCGGAACATGACAATAGTCCTGAAATTTTGCTTTATCTCATGGCCTTTTTCCCTTGTCCCTCATTTTCTCTAGGAGGGGCTCCTGCTCCTGCAGCTCAGGTCAACCCCTTCCAAGTTAACCAGCCACAGCCACCCACCCTCAACCAGATGAGAGTGAGCCCCATGATGGGTGTGAGCAGCTCGGGCTTTGGCAGCCTGACCCCAAGAAGCAATGACCCCATGCCTCTGTCTTCTCTGCCACCTACTGGCTCTGTCGCTATGGTGCCCGTGGGTGGAATGGCACCCCTCGCCCCCATAGGCCAGATGATGCCAAGTATGGGTATACCAGGCTCCATGTCAATGCCTCAGTCCCTCATGAGTGGACCATTGCAGCCTACAGGCACTGCAACCCAGGCTGGTGGCACCACTAACCCCTTCCTTTTGTGAAGAACAATAAAGGCTATCATTGCCTGGTCCCCAGCCCCATCTCTCCTGTGATATAGACAGCATAGTCTGTTGTGATTCCCAGACCGATGTGCTATTTTGAGAATTTCTGGAGTAGCACTGGTGTTTACACTTTTTACATTGGCAGCAGATGCTCACTTCTGCCTGTTGGAGGTAGGTACCATAGAATGAATGGTATTTTATTTTTCTAAATTTCTTCAAATGGACTGTCAGCGATTGATTACTGTGTTTCTAGGTGTGACTTCTCACCACTCTTAGTAATGCAGGTGCTTTCCAAAAGACAGCCTCGCATTCAAAGAGGTCCCGGTTTTTAACTTCTTTTGATTGCATATTTTTCTTATTGGAGGAGTAATCTCTAGGGATTCTGGTTTATTTTTTTTGTTTTTCTAATTTTAGTCTTTTAAAGCTGTATAATTGCTAAAGCTAACCCTTTTTAATCAAAGCAGCCTACATGTTCTACGCAGTGCATATACACTATGTGTATTTACAGTACGCATAAGTAGACACAGTTTAGAGGACACTATCAGTTTACATGGTAATGATTTTGATGTTCTAAGCAGGGATTTTGCACATGCTCTGATTTTTCTTTTTTCTTTTCTTTTGACTGTTGGCTCACCATTATTCCTTAGCTTGACAAACAATGATCGGCTGTTTGTAAAAGACATGAACTATGTACCAGGGTGTAAAAAAGGAAAAGACAAGAAAAAGAAAGGGGGGAAAAAATCCCACGTGGCACACAGTTTGGAAATGCTAATGTTTTGGAGGCATTGTCACAGTAGCATGTTACAGTGATTCCAAATCTGATGTATAGAAAGATGAACTTCATACTGAAGTTGAGATGTGGGTTGTTTTTATCCGTTTTTTAATGCATGATGGTGAATGTTACCATATCTTATTATGGTTACTTTTAAACAGAAGCCTGTTTTGTTACTTTTTCATATCCTTAGAGATCGTCAGTTGGTTGAATGGGTTGTTTTGGTTCAGTACTGTGTAGTACTGTTGTAAAGCTCACTCTTTGCACAGTTTCTCATCCTATCCTTATGGTGACAGCTATTCAATACAAATGTAATTAGTCTTCAGCTGACTAGCTTTTTTGAGTTACTCTGCAGTGAGTACCCAACAGTCTGCATTGTTTTCTGTTTCATAATTTTTTTAATTTATATTTCTGGAAAATCTATTTGAACAAAGGGAACTGGGAAGACGGGGGTAAACTATTTTCATCAGGTTCAAATGCATCTTGCTGTTAGCTGATATAACCAGTCATTGCTGCGTTATACCATCAGTTCATATACACTTTAAAAAATAAAGCATTTTATCAGTGCTTGCCATTTCAAAAACACGTGTGACAAATGTTCAGATAATAGTGTTAGGATGAGTTGGAACATTTTAAACATTACATATGATATGACCGGGGGGGGGGGGTTCTTGAGTAGGCATAGGGCATTATTTTCGCTTTTTTTTTTTCCTTTATTGAGCTGTGGTCTTGAAATACATTTGAAGGTCGTCATCTATAAAAGTGATGGAAGGGGATTTACAGTGTAAACTACCCCAAATGCTCAGAATCTCAACCCTCTAATCCCTTAGCTCATAACTGGCCCTGATTTTATGTCCAAAGTTTGATATGTAAACTTTAAATGAAATATTAACAATCTACTTTTGAGTCAGATATTGATGCATTTTTATGTATACTTTGACATTATAGATAATTGGCTTGGTAAATGAAAATACAGAAGTCTAATAATTTCCAGACTTCTATATAATTTTTAAATATTGTTTTCATCCAGTGGCAGTAGTACCAGCCCACAAGCACAAGAATTCAGTCTTTTGCCCAAAAGTAGTTACCAAAGTCAGTGCTTGTGATCTATCTGCTGTTGCAGTTTTGTAGATATACTTTTTAATTATTGGCCCAACCCTTGCTGTTCCTGGTTTGGATCATCTCTGATGTATATAAAAACACTTTTGAACTGTCCATTTTATGTGACATCTGCTGGAAATGCTGTGGTAGCACTGCCTCAGTGCAGCTGTGTAGCAGAGCCTGGGTGTACTCAGTCATCAATCCACAACCATACTCAGGCTTCCAGGGAAGGACAGCTTTAAACTATATGGAGTGCCCTTGTGATGGACACTATGGCTAAAGCAGACCCAGATTCTGCAAAATCAGACTCCTTGCTGATGAGCATCACAAACAATTGGTTATCAAAATGGAAATCTTTTGTTAAAAGTTATGCAAACTAGTTTTGCCATGTTTTTGCTTTTACTGACACACAATATCGAGCTCAGTTTGTCCTGTCATTTTGCTGTTTGTGTATTGTTTTCTGTTTCCATATACTCATTATGCATTTATTGTGGAGGACTAACTTTGTGAACATGCATAAACACCCTTATTTGTTTCATGTTGTCTGTATATTTACTGTCTCAAACTGTCTCATATTACTGGGAGCAGGCTGCTTTTTATGGATGTGCTCAACTTGTTGGCATTATAACTGTATAATATAATTTATCATTTGTTCTATTGTAACATGTTCTGTACCTTATTTCTGTAATGGTTTTGTAGGAAATTTCACATGAGCTGTGATGTTTCAATGCTGTCTAAATCACAGCAAGTGCTAAAGGACCTGTAGCTGCAATGGAATAATAAACTGCATCACTGACATTTGATTTCAGTCTGTTAATACTATTAATAAACACAGCAAATGACAACTGTGTATAATGGTAGATTCTTGTTACACCTGAAGTGTTTATTACACATACATAGACACCATAGTAAAATATCTATACCTTTCATACATTTACAGAAATAACTTAAAGGAACTAATTTGGAATAACACTTTGTACATGAAACATGTTAGCGGCTGTAGCTCACATCAGCTTCCATAAGGTTGCTCTGTTCTGGACAGATGCATGGCAGGTGCTTGCTCTGTGGAGGTAGTGTCATAACCCAGCTTCTTCATGTCCTTGGTAACAATGTTGAACTGTAGTGTTACAAAGCCCTGGGAGCGCACCCTAGTTACTGAAAGTATAAGAATGCAGCACTCTCACTGAGCTACATTACAATGCAGAAGAAACTGCAGCAAGTTATGGTACATGAGTGAGGAAATAAAAAGTAAAGATGCATGGCATGACCCTACCTTCTCTGCCCTCTCCTTGGGCAACAACCTTGGGATCTGTATACTCTGGACGTCTGCCCATCAACCAGCTAAGGACAACAACATTTTATATAATGCAATTCATATTTAAGCATGTAAATCAACGATGAAATTTACAATATGGGACTGAAAGATATGAGATTAAACCCAGAATGTTCATACTCCTATTTGTAGCCAGGATTATAAACAGCTATTTGAAACACTAGCAGCAATAATTGGAAAGATAATAGATGAATGTTTACATCTCACTGAATTGTGTAAATTCTGCTCAAATGAAACGTTACAAGTTCTGTTATGCAGTGTGCTGTGCTTTAAAACACACGCAGTGTTTCAAGCTGTCCTCTGAATTTCATTTGTTGTCAGCTGCATTCAGTAGTAGTCAAAGTGTGCATACATTTGACAAGAATAAAGGCTACACCTTTTTCCTACCTTGTGAATTTCTGCAGTCTTGAGGTGGATTCAGGAACAAACATTGGAATGGTCCTTGTGTGTCTGGAAAAATAATTTGTTACCCTCGCATATAGCAAATAGACCAAATATGATAATGCAAGCTTTTCCCTACACCAGTATAGGGCCTACTCACGTTCCAGGGCTAAACGGAACATGTACTGCTCCATAACCTCTGACAACATCATTTCCAAATGAATCTGGGCCATACACACTGACCACAATCTGAGGCCCTGAAAAATCACACAGAAGAACATAGTCATATTTGTTCTAAACTGCAGAAAAGTAAAGTATATAATAAACATGACTTTAAAAAGCCACAGCAATATAAACAATGCCATTCTACTGTTGTACTTTGATGCAGATACAAAGAAAACTCAGATATAGTAAACATACAGCCAAATGGGTTGGTGCTTTTGAAAGTGATGTCCAGTGGAAAGTTCCACACCAAACTTCTAGAGGAATCCCTTCCCTTTGATGTTATCTGAGATATTCCCTCCTCCAGACCCTGCAAATAAAAAGAATAAACTATAGCACTCTTTGTAATGACTAAGGAACTATCCGTTCATTACCAGAACCTGCTAACTTAAAAAGAACCATGAATTCAATTAAAGCCTTTTTCACTTACTGACGTAGGTGCCCAGTCGTGTCCGTACACAAAACAGTATTTGCAGTATAAATCATCGTATTCCGGGAACTTGAATCAAAAGCAGAGGAAATATAAGACAAACATAAGTTAGCTTTTAGCTACTTCGTGCAAATTCACGATTGTCAGCAAGCCAAATAACTTAGCTAATGCTTAACTAGTAATGTTAGTTAGCTAGCTATTTAGCAGATCTACGGTAGTAGCAAATAATTTACATTAGCTCCCTCGATTTGCCCATTGACCATGAGAAGAAAAACAGATGGATTGTATGAGGTCATGTTTACGAAACCAACAATACAGTCAGCACTGAAAGGTAAATGCTCCTCTGTTCATAGATTACTAGCTAGATTATTAACAGGCTAGCTATGCATAGCTAGCTGGCTACTACACAAATAGCTACTGGTTGCTAACACCATCTCTGATGCTAGGGTGGTCTTACTACGGCAGGTTGTAAGGAGCAGACAAGAAGAAAGCGCTTTGTAAATATACTCTACCACTAGGTGGCTGTAGAACAGCGTTGTAACAAGTTACTGTTTCGTTGTAAATTAAAAGAATGTAAATAAGTTTATCTTCTGTTCGGCAAAAATGTACGTTTTGAAATAAAACTCTGATCTTAAAACGTCTTATTTTCTGAATTTACACATTCAGTGCATTGGCTATGATTTGTTTGGATTTCACCCGACAATCAAGACACCGAATGAAGTTTTGGAATATTGATCTAGCTGAATTTTAAATTCATAGTTTGTACTTGGTATGATACATGGTGTGAGTGCAAACAAGCGTGCGACAGGTTTGGCATAAATGCTGGAATTACATTTCTTCTTTTACAGGTGCTCCGTTGCGATTTCATTTCCGTTCGGATCGACCATATCGGTTTTTTGTTTGATCTCCCGAGAAAATTATAGACCGAATTAACTACTGGTTTCACCTAACTCATTGATCGTCTGATAATGTTAGTCCCACGGAGAAACAAATTGCCGTTACTTTTCATGTCCCCTCGTGTTGAGAGAATAAGATTTTTGACTGCTGCTCGTATTTTGGCTATGTTCGCATTAGACCCCACACTGTTAAGTTACATTTGCTCGATCGGATTAAAAGAAAAACTGGATTTGAGTCACGTCAGATTGGTAACGTAAATGTAGTCTTCATGTTTGACCGAATAGTGACAAATCGTCTTGCTGAAACTGGCCTGGACTGAGTTATCCACATTGTTCTCCAAAGCCTGCAAAAGAAGTACTTAGCCAGACCTCTTACCACAACTACAACTATCAGCCCCGAACTTATCTGAAAGTACTCAGGATGTCCTGCCCCCCACTCATATAAGGGTCACTGCTAGCTGGGCATGGGTGTGACATGCCAGGCTAAGCCCTCATTGTGATGTCTGTGGTTGTTCTTTTTCTCTGCAATGGCATATAATTCTCCAAATCCAGGTGAACATTATGTCCACAAGAAGTATGCTAGCCTCCTAGCTCACGGTTCCATGAGATACTCTTATGAGGCCTGGGTGGAGTCCAAGCTGCCTGAACATCAAGCTGAGTGGCAAAACTGATGTAGCTTTTGCTGAAGTCAAGGAGATAGCTAAAAAGGTTTCCACTCTTGAGGCCCATATTGTGGGGACTGAAATGCTAGTCGGGATATTACAGCAGCGAATTAATGACCTCAAATCTTTTCCAGACATTGCCATTTGAAATTTCATGGTGTTTCTAGAAATGAGAAATAATGTGTGTTTGGAAAACATTAAGAATTGTCAGACTGTCCTACCTGTAGAATCCGTTTTGCTCTCACAATGTTTATTGCTTTGGATGAAAACATACATCTGACCTCCACACATGACCGATCATAGCTCAGTTCACAGCTTGGAGGATGAGGAGTGCAGTGCGAAGGCAGGCCAAGAACTGTGTTTACCTCAAATCTTTCAAGGAGGATTTTTAAGCCTTCATTGAGGGAAAAGAAGATCCACTGAAAGAACAGATTCAGTTTGCTGAACTGCATAATGTGTTTGATGAGATATAAGTCCAAAGCTGAAGGTACTTTTGTTAAGTCCACAATTAGGTGGCTATAAAAAGTGAGCAGAACTCTTCATAAAAAAAAATAAAAAATCTAGATCAAATAAGACTCCTACAGCTAAATGTTAATGCTTCTGTTACTAATGACCTATGTAGAAATTCCCATTTTTAAAAAATTAGTGCGAAGCTTTACAGGTCTATTTATTGTGCTTATTCTGTAACTGCCAATTCTCCAATTAGTCACTGCAACTGACTACTACTAGAGGAGATGACTACTGCTATTAGAAAATAAATCTCCAGGTAATGAAATTTTCTAAACAAAATTCAGATATACTTGCCCCCTTTTTATCTATTCACTGAAAAAATGGTAAGTGGTTATTACAAACTTTAAAAATAGTTATTTTTTGATAATTGTCCAATTAATATGTTAAATAATGATTACAAAACATTAGCATCAATACTTGCTTTTAAAAATGTGTCCTTAATTCTATAACCAATAAGTCACAATTAGGCTTTAAGAGCAAAAGGCACATTTCAACTAGCATACATTTAGTATTGGATATTTGAGATTATTCTAATTTGATCACTGACGAAAGCTTTCTTCTTTTCTTGGACTTTTATAAGGCATTTGACATGGTGGAGCACAATTTTAATTTTAGTTGACTAGACTTTATAAATTTTTTTTTCTTTAGGAAAGCCAGAGCTTTATATCCTAATGGGAATAGTTCTATTATTTTGAAACATGAAACTTCCTAGAGATTCAATATAAATAGGAGTGTTAGGCAAGGCTGCCAGTTTCCCCCATCTGTTTTGCTTGCAGCCTAACATATTTGCACACACACTAAAGCTACTAATTTAAAGTGAATTCAGATTATAAAGTGAGAAATCATCAGCCTGCTGATGATGCCTCTCAATTTCTTAAAGATGCCACTATACTTCTGGCTATTGCTATTATAGAATCTTTCTCAGTTGTCTCAGGTCTCTGACTATTAAGAAATATAAACTTATCGGATGTCTTTTAAAAGTAGTATTCCTGGTTAGGATCAGATTACCTATTTAGATCTACTGATAGGTGTTCCTTAAATTTACAATTATTGTGATACTAAAAAGTCTTAAGGTAAGATTGAAAACAGTGAAAATTCGAAGAAGTACAACTGACAGACCCCTCCCCCCCCTCTCAGTTGAGATCCAGTCCCACATCCACAGGATTACAGGATACCGTTATTTAATGTAATGTGTCATGATGAACAATATTTTTACTATTCAACCTGAAGTTTGATGACAGGTGCATCAAGGTAGTTAACTTGGTTAACTAGTTAGTTGCTTTACTCCAAAAATGTCAAACTGAACAGTAAAAATTATTAACATAATGAAAGGTAAAAAAAAGATGTCAAGTGAATTTTAATAAAACTGCCTGTATTGATTGTCAATCAACACATCTAATAGCTGTCAATCACCTCATTGCCACACCCCTTTAAATATAATCAAATAATTTGTATAAATACTGTTCATCGTAAAGAAAAATATTTGGAGATATATTAACACGGGGGCACATTATAGAATTGACGGAACACAACTGTCAAAAAATTACTTGATGTGCAATTTGAAATTAAAGTTTGTCGTCTGAGCTTTTCACTTACATGGAAATGGGCGGAGTTAAAAGTTGTACTGTAGCTAGCCACTAGAGGGCATCAGACACACAGCAGCTTTACTTTTCACCAGCTGTCCAGTCTATGCCACTCACTGATTACGCCTGACCGAGAACGAGTTTACACAGCAGTGATTGACACTCCTCCTGACTCTGACTGGTTGTTTTTATTCGGGCGGGGTGGATTCTTGCAAATGGTATTATGGGAAATAGGTGGAGCCTATTTTTTCACAGATTATCTATCTGTATGGACATATTGATCATTTTAGCAAATATGACAAACAGTAATTACTGTCTGCTTAATTAATTGCTGCAGGGGATTTCTGTTTGGGTGGTACAGTATTGTTTGATAAGGCTGAAGGATTCTCTAGATTGGCTCATACAGAACAGTATGTTTATCTAGATATAATACTGAGTAATACTAGGCCTATAGACCAGACCAGGTCTATAGACTTTTTAATGTTCTATATGGAAAAACAAATTCACTATATCAGGAATTTTTTTTATACTTTTAAAATTAATTTTCTTACATATTGCAGTAATTCCATAGGGATTAGATTAATCAGATTATCACAAATCTCATGTTTGTGATATTTAAAACCTATCTACAGAATAACTTTGAAAATATTTTTTTTTTTCCAAAAATTTGAAAGTATTGCAGGCTGTGACCATAAAGGTAGCTCCAGCTGACTCGTCTGACCACACACATCATTCATGTAATTATCCAATCAGCCAATCATGTGCCTGCCCCACAATGCATAAGATCATGCAGACATGTCTCAAGACCCTCACATATCAAACATCACATCAAACACATTACATTTACAACAAACCTTACAGTAAACATTGTTTTTAATTTGATCGATTATTTAAAGATAACAGATATGCCTCAGTAACTCCATTAAATCATTCTTTACAACTATGATGAGGAACAAAAAGGATCTCAGAACATACAACACAATCAGCATTTGAGGCAGACTACAGTAGCAAAAGACTATATCATGTTCCAGTCTTACCAAAACTGGACAGGACTGGAAAGTAATTTTATAATGTGGCACATCACAAAGCTTATCTAAAAGTGTTTCTGTGACCATTACAATGATTTCAGTGTACTTCTTTGGCCTCCTGAGTATACTTGGAATATAGCAAAATAGGAGAGTTGCAGTATGAATGTGCAGACAAATACACAGCAACTGTGTGATGCAATTGTGTCACCATGGACAAAAATCTCAAATGAATGTTTCAAACACCTTGTGGAATTTATGGCATGAACAACTGAGGCTGTTATGAGAGCAAATAAGGATCAAACCTAGTATTAGTATGGTGTTTCTAACAAAGTAGCTGGTGAGTGTATGTTTTTGTTTATCCTCTTCAAATGGCTATGTATGTATACGGTATATCTGGAATACTTGTTTACAATAAATAAATATTTGTCCATGTGATCAGGAAGAAACATTCTAACCTTTCCCATTGACCACATGATGACTATCAGTAGCCTATATGTCCTTTATAAGTATTAAGTCTTTTCAAAGCATATATAGCAAAGTCAGTGGATGCTAGTTTTCTGCCATGTATTTTGTAAGGTCACAATGGAAACAGACAACAAATTTTGTCTGGTTTATCTTGACATATTAATGTTCAGCTAACAGTTCATTGTAACACACTATAAAACACTCCAAAGTATATTAATCTAAAATTTTCACTAATGGAGAGCATTTGGAGAAACAAATATGGCCAACAGCTAAATGACTGATAATTGACTCAAGTCTCAGCTTTTTTTCCTGAAACTCTCAGAAGGCAACACCCGATAAAAACAACTACATCTTAGATTTTTTCTGAGATAGAGTCAGAGCTCGTTTGGGCCATGCCCTTGCTGTGGGGAAAAACAACTCTGCACTTTCCATTGATTTGCATTGTGCACCTTTCTTTGTTGGTTTTATTTTAAAATTGAAAATATGCCAAAAACTTGTTGCAGGGTGGGTTGCATGACAATTAAGATTTAAAACACAGATTTAAGGTTTTGCATGATCCCAACATGCAAAACAGCCAAGAAAAGGTTACAGTTGGCTTAAAGCTATCAAGAGAAGGGAGGTCTCCATAGCCATGGGTATTTTATGGGCTCTTGATAGTATGCATGTCTATGTGTGCAGCAGACATTTTGTGTCAGGTAGCTACATCAAAAAGTTGATTAATTCTCTGTTATATTCTAGTCTAGTAAGTTTGCTCTAGGTTAGCTCACTACCTATCTACAAAGATACTTGATACTTGATCTACAAAGATTCTTAATGTTTTAATGTCAGCTAAATGCCATAAATGTAAATGTAAATAAATACATTTAATGTTTAAAGCCACTAAATGTAAAGACTGAATAGCTTATCCTCACCTTTTAATGAAACCTGAAAAGAGCATGTGGCAGTTAACGTTGTAAGCAGGGTTTGACATTAACATTCAGCTAGCTACTTGACACAGTAGCTAATGGTGATCGACAAGTTCATACATATTTGATTCAGACTAATACAGAACAGTGAGGATATTGATAATACTAGTGCTAATTATGTGCGGCCTAATAGTAGGCTAGAAAATTTGAACATTTTTATCACAATGTTAACTAACACTAGAAGACAGTATTGATTATCTAGTTGACAATACTGACTGGTGATTTGATCAGTGATGACTGTCCACTCTGTGGGGTCATTTTTGCAGACTAGGTTTGGGGTAGAAAATGGACACTGAGGTTTTCCAATCAGATTTAGTTATTCTCTATGTCTGGCCCTTTATTCGGGCAGAAGGGTATCCAAATAGGCTAGTGTTGACATTTTATACTACAGCTGTTTCAAGACACAGTGTCCAGTTTCCCATTCACTCCCATTTAAACTTTGCAGAATATTTTCCCTCAAAAGGGGTGTGGTTTTCTTTTGGATTATGTGATGTGCTCTGTGTCTACAGTTTGATTAATTTGGACAAGTATACCACTACATTTATTCTTAAGACAGTTCATTTAAATTTACCATAAGAACAGCAATAACAAAACAAAGCAAACAAATAAAAACAATCTTAGAGTCACCTATTTACCTAGTCAGTGCATTTGGAATACATATACTGGGTAAATAAACATTTATTATGTCACTCTATCCACAGAATTAATCAAATGCTTACATTGCACTTTGCTGCCTAAATTAGCTACTATGTAGAATTTAGCTTATTTTATCAGGCACCTCCACAGGGTTGTAAGATTGTCCATAACGGAGATGTATTAAAGCTTAGTATCACAACGGCGATCCTGAGAAGTAAAGAAAAGAATAGCTAATAGGCTGCAGCAGCACCTCGTAAACTTGTGTAAAAGAGAGAGGCAGGTTCAGCCAGACAAAGCGCTAATGTCCAATCGACATCAGTAACAAATTAGAGGCCCATGAATTACTTCTGCACCTGGTGTGTGGATCTTTCCTTGTCATCAAGGGAATGGTGATTGACTGTCACTGTGTGGCTTAAGTGTGTCCCAATTTGAGCTGTCCTCATATGTTGCCAACTGTCCCTCTCTGGGACCACAGGTTCTCTGACTCTCAGCCACTAATAATAGCAACAGACTTGTCTGCACTACATAAAAGTTGACTTCAAAGCCCAAAATGTTATGCCACACAGAAAAAAATGCTAATAGCCTTTATCCAGTGTGTGTGTGTGTGTGTGTGTGTGTGTGTGCAGTGTGTGTGTGTGTGTGTGCAGTGTATTGTAGTAAGATATTCAAAATTATAGTGATGTACAGAAGGTTTTAGAGAAACAGGACATTTCGGAAAGAGGTCCTTCATCAGTCGAGTGGTCAAGGTGATAGATATTTGATAATAGAAACTACATAAGCAGTAAACAACATTTAGCTTTGCCCAACCGGTACGACTGCCTGAGCACTTCATAAAATATTTTTAGCAACATACAAATAAAACAATGCTAACCAGTAGCCTAGGTTTCAGAAACAAACTAACGTTTGCTTAAGATGTGTTGTTCTGCAATTTCTGCTCCCATCTGTCATCTCATTAATGCATCCCTTACTTCAGGTTGTGTTTCTTCAGCTCTCAAAACCTCAGCTATCACTCCCATTCTTAAAAACCTGAACTAAATGCTGCACTTCTTGATAGTTACCAGACCATTTCCAATTTCCCCTTTCTAACCAAGGTATTAGAAAAAGTTGTAGCCTTTCAACACCAGTCTTTCTTAAAAGACTATTTGAACCTTTCCAAGGATGGTTTCCGTCCTATGCACAGCACTGAGACAGCCCTCTTATGTGTCCTAAGGATCTTCTTTTCTCCTCCTTCTAGATTTATGTGCTGCATTTGACACCATTAACCATAACATCCTCATTGCCCGCCTCTCAACCATTGGCATCACTAATACGGTTCTTGAATGGTTCTCATCCTATATTTCTAATAGAACACTTTTTGCTGTTTTAGACAAATTGTACACCGTCACTCAAGGTGTTCCCCAGGGATCTGTCCTTGGCCCTCTCCTGTTCATTATCTATATGCTACTCCTTGGTCAGATTATCCGCAGGCAGGGTCTTCACTTCCACTGTTATGCGGCTGACACTCAGATTTATATTAACACCAAGGCTGACACTACCCTACCACCTCCTGGTTTATTCTCCTGTATCCAAGATCTGCAGCAGTGGATAAACATAAACATTGTAAAACTAAACTCTGATAAAACAGAATTTCTATTTATTGGCCTGAAGTCCAAAATCTAAATTTTCTTCAATTTTAAATTAAATCTGTATGGTATCTTGATCAGTTCCTCATCCATGGTTAGGAACCTTGGTGTACTTTTTGATTCCTCAGTCTCTTTTGAACCCCACGTCAAGTCATTGGTCAAAAATGCCCCCTTTTCACCTCTGTAATATCGCTAACCTTAGGCCCATGCTCTCCAAACAAGATGCTGAGACCTTGGTTCATGCCTTCCTTACCTCCTGTCTTGACTACTGGAACTCTGTCTTCATTGGTATCCCAAACAAAACCATCTGCTCACTTCAATATGTCTAAAACTCAGCCGCGAGAATCCTCCTTCATATAAGGAAATCAGCCCACATCACCGCTAGTCTACATCAGTTACACTGGCGCCCCATCCTTGAATGCATTCAGTTTAAACTCCTCCTTCTTGCATTCAAAGCTTTGCATGCTCTTGCACCTCCTTACCTGGCTGAACTCCTACACTCATACTGCCCCACCCATACTCTTTGGTATTCTAATGCAGATCTCCTCTCTGTCCCCGAGTTTAGATTGGTCTCTGTAGGAGGCAGATCCTTTAGTGTCATGGCCCCAAAATTATGGAACACTCTACCTCAGTCTCTCCGTCTCTGCTCTTCACTTTTCTCCTTCAAATCACAACTTAAAACACACCTCTTTTCTCAGCATTTCTCATAACTTCTCTTCCTATTTGTATTTGTTTATTAATTTGTTGACTGTGTCAGTTAATGCCTTTTTTCTCTCTCTCCAGCTTTGTCATTGTAAAGCAACCTTGAGTCTGTGAAAAGAGATATATAAATTAAAATTCTTATCATTATTAATGGTAGCCCAACTGCAACATTACAGTAAAATGAGAAATGAGAAAATGCTAAGAAGTGCTATTGAAACCACTACCATCTTAGCTTTGTGGTTATTATTATCATTATTGACAATCACATAAAAATAAATCAAACAGGGAAAATTAGCTATCTGTCAAGCAGAAATGTGGAAAGAAATATGGAATCCAGAACCCCTTTGTGCAACAGGGCAAGCAAGGTCAGATGCTCATGTTTGTGAAGTTTGTGGTGGGTGAACAAGCCAGGGTCAAAACCAGGAAAGCCAAGTCAGGGGTAATCGAAATCATTATGGTAAACAGTCCAAGTCAAAAAACCAGAGAGCAATAATAAACCAGGCAAACTCTTCCAAAAAAAAAGGGCAGGTAAAAATCAGAAGTCAGAAGAGCAAAAAACACAACCGATACACAGGAGAGAAATCAAGGAAAAAATGCTCGGTAAGCACAGTAGATACCAGTGGAAATACTTCACAATACTAGTAAGTTCCAGGCAGGTTTACATACAGCTGAGTGTAGAGAAAAAGGTGATGGGGATCTGAAGGAATGTGTAAGATTGGTTGTCGTTAGCCATGTGACGAACAGCACGTTGGGTGTTCTAGTGTGCTTGGGGTTCGGCCGACGTGACACTTTGGGGTTGCTATAGGATGGAGTGATGGTGAAAAAAGATTCGGAGAAGTAAAAGTGAGTTAGTTGTTTTCACCCCTTCCACTGTGTCTGTGTACATTCCTTATTTCATTACATATCAAGTTAATTAGGCAAACCCTTGTGAAACTTGGTTACAATACAATGCTTTTTCTTTAATGTTTACGGATTAAACCCTGATGATTCTAAGTGTATATGAAAACACTTAAACACTGAAATGGTATGTCACTCTTTATCTTTCAGTTGCCAAAATTGAGTGGTTAAAACTCAGAGTGCACTTCGTGTACAACTGCCATAGATTTATGTCACTACGTGTGCCATGTTTGAAAGTGCAGTTTATTATCATTAATATTGCTTTTTTGTTAGCTGGAGGGCAGCTACATGATGGCATAATGGCTTTCAGACACAAATGAGAGGGCCACAGAGGATCTGGATGTATCAAATTACCAGGACAGGATGTGGTCATTTCTCTCAGACCACTCCTTAATTATATATGCAGGGTAAGTGTGTCTTTCGATGCCATTAGGAATTTTCGATTCAATAAATAATGAAAGAAATAATTTTTCATGAATGCTTCTAAGTGGTTGTGTGTCAGATTTTACTGTAAGTGATGTGAACTGACAAGATCACAGAAGACCATTGATGATCAATTTGAGAGAAGGGGTTGGGAGGGATCTCACTACCTCTGCCAGTTTCATTAAATTCACTTTTGGCCTATAAAGACCAGCAGTACTGAACATATCCAATTTGGGTCAGTTTATAGGTTTGCTGATTACTAACTTCCTTAGAGTAATATTATAATCTGAGGACACACAGCATTGTCAGGTACTTTTTAGCATTTCCTGTCATGGCCGCACTTGTAGGAAATTGGATCAAAATACTGGCTAACATGAGGATCCAAGATGGATGACATGGTAAGTGAATATCAGTGAAGGGCCATTTTGTGGTAGGTTTCCGAAAAGGTATTTTACACTTATGTTCAAACATTTAGTCAAGAAATTATGCTGAATGTAACTATGTCTCTATGAAATAAATATATGATAGAAACAGGGAAATACTTCACTATATGGCCAAAAGTGTGTGTACAAAAAAAAATCAAACCCATAGCTATGCAGTCTCCATAGGCAAACATTGGTAGTAGAATGGATCAAACTGAAGAACTCAGTGACTTTAAATGTGGCACTGTCATAAGATGTCACCTTTGCCACAAATCGATTTGTGACATTTTCAACCTGTTAAATCTGACCTGGTCACTGTAAGTGCTTCCATTGTAGGATGGAAGCATCTAGGTACAACAACAGCACAGCCATGATGCATTAGACAACACAAACTCACAAAACGGGGCCACCAAGTTCCGGAACACAGAGTGCACAAAATTGCTTGTCTGCTGTTGCATCACTCTGTTGCAACAGTCACTCACTGCAAGTAACATCCGCACAGGAACTGTGTGTCAGAGCTTCATGTAATGGGTTTCCATACGTGAGCAGTTCCACTCAATCATTCACCATGCACAATGCCAGGGGATGGCTGGAGTAGTGTAAAGCATGCCACTACTGGACTCTGGAGCAGTGAAAATGTGTTCAATGGAATGATTAACCATGCTTCACTCTCTAAAAGTCTGATGGATTAATCTGTTCATAATATGATTTGTAAAACGTGTGCTTGAGAATGACATGTGTTGGTGCAATGGTACAGTGAATTCTTTGCAATGACCCATGATCAGTAATATGTAATTGGGGAAATTCAGGAGTACAGTTTGATGCTTTGGCCAGAAGAAACAATAATGTCCTACATGTGTTGAGTAAGTGGTTTGACCTTCCTATTAGCTAAATATCTATTTATGTACTATAGGTGGAAATATAACTATGGAATTCTTTTCCAGATGACCTGAAGGCTCTTGACAATTTAAATACTTTCAAGAAAAAAGTTAAGACTTTATTTTCTGAGGCCTTAAGTGCTCTGCCTTGACTGCATTTTTACCTTGGTCATTTAAAAAAAATGATTTTTAATGATACATTTTGTTTTACTTGCTGCAGTTACACTTTTATTTCCTTGAATGGGTTTTTAAAATGGTCTTTTACTTTAAATTATGGTTTCTCTTTTACTTGCTGTGCTTTTATATTATTTACAATGCGATATATGCTCTTTCTATTAGCTTTTTTTTCTTTTTAATGTATCTTTTTATTTTTACACTTTGTAAACTGTTTTAAAATTCTATACCAGATGTATAGAAAGTAGATCTGAGAAGAAGAAGCACAATTCCTGATGATAGCTTCATTTCCGATGAACTATGTTTTGACTATGACTGTGTCTGTCACCCATCATTTAAAATAGAATTTTATTATGGGGAAATCATCTTTGATTGCTTGGATGTCTAATTTGAATGCAAAGTTTCATTTTGAGCACAACAGACATTTTGATTGCTGCATTTGTTTTTGTACTGGCTCTGTATGGATAGCTTTTTATGTTCAGCTTTTAAAAAAAAAATTTTTTTTTTTACATTATGTAGTTTCAGAGAATGTTCTAACGAGTTATGGATCAAGGAGATAGACACTGAAACATTCACTAACTGGCTTTGTCTTTGCTAGATAAGCATATGAAGGAAGGCAATTTCTCAGAAGAAAAATAGGAGTATTTTACCTTTCAGCTTAATAAAAGCTAGTTTCAGATAGGGCTGAACAATTCTTCCCTAAGCCTTTGTTCTTTGTCTGTGTGTGTTATTGTGTGTGTGTGTGTGTGTGTGTGTGTGTGTGTGTGTGTATACACGCGCATACATGCATATACATCTGTGCATGTTTTGCTTGCTTGCTCTTTGTGTTTGATCTGCGCTTTTGAATGTGTGTGACCTGACAGTAGCAATCCAGAAGATTTTCCCTTGAGAGAGCAGACTTTTTCAACATCCTCCTTTCTTTCCCTTGTCCCTGTGCTACTACTGAAGAACTGCTGTAAATCATCTCTCTTACTGTTTGACTTCTCTGAGCACCTCACATTAGCCAAAGCCATCAGGACATGGATACATGTTAACATTAATGTAGGAGAACTGTTGTAACATCCCAGTACAAATTTATTTATAAAAAATAATTTACTGTAAAAGCCAATTTACCTGTCTAGAGCAACCTATAAATGTATTTAAATAATTCCTGTGCCTTGAATATTTTTATTAGATTTCAAACCATTACTAAGGCAGGCAAAACCTTTAAAAACAGCACATTCATATTGCACTCATCATGTATAAATATATCCGAAAGAATCTTGAAATGTTGTTTTATTATATGTTTTTTGCTGTAAGAATGCATGTAAAGCATCTCAATAGTAAAAGACCAGCTGAAAGGAGTTACTAAGTGAAATTAACAGAAAGACCATGTCTGAATATCTCCCTTATCTGATCTTAAATCCTGCATGAAACCATTGATATTCTACTAAGTATTTACTGATATGCTACTAAGTAGAGTCAGTCCTCTAGCTAGTCATATATCCATCCATTTGTAGTGCACCCATATGTCATTCACACAGTCTTAAAATGCAATTCACATAAAGGTTTCCTAATATTCTGTGAAGATGAAATAATGCGCTGGTAAATTCTGTCTTATAAGGCCCACCCAACCCCACCCTGCCAACAAGGACCTGCCTTAGATGATAATCATTTCCTCTCCTCTCCATGCTTGATAAAAGTTTCAGCAGTGCCACAAGTATAAGAGTTCCTTTCACAAATCATCATGGTTATGTAATGCTTTAGGCTGTCTGTTACAGGGGTCAATGCCTTGACATGTCCAGATCTGCTAGAAACAGATAGGAGGATGAAGGTGGATCGGCAATGGAATGGGCCAGAGGTGTTGATAGCAGAGAGTTTTGATCAAAATTCTTCTGTATGACTCACATCATTACTTCTTTAAAGGTTTCATTCATGGCTTTGTGTGTCCTTCTTAAGTGTAAAAGGATGCTGGAAGCTGCTCTCTGTTTTACTGCAGTCTATGACGTGTGTATGCGTGTGTGTGTGTATGCATGTGTGTGTGTGTGTGTGTGTATATATTCTTCTCTATCACACCAAGAATACTTATTTGCAGTGCATGGTAATTATTTGAATATTTATTATTTGAATACTGAATATGATATTGTATTTTATGGAAAATGTATAGGAGCTATAACTTAAATTATAAGAAAAGGTCTTGTCTTAACAAACAGAATGGGTTTTTTCAAAGTTTCAAGTTTTAAGTTTGGTTTATTTGTCACATACATAGTCATACACAGTATAACTCGCAGTGAAATGATTGAGAGTGCTCTGTCCAAACTGAGGAAAAAGAAAACAGGGGGGCATAGAGAAATATATATTCTATATATATACAAAAATATATTACAGCGTATGTACAATATATGTATATTATGTTTATATACACAATGAACAATGTATATATGGATATTTAAATATGTATGTTAAATATCTAAGTTCATTGTGTATTGTGTGTATGTGTGTGTGTAGGGGGTTACAGACACGTCGTGCATTCTATAAATACAATTCTTTCACGTCACGACGCAGGTAAACCATAGAGGAGGCTTCAACAGAGGATGGTTAACAGAAGATGGATGTCTCTGATGTAAAAGGCTTGATGATGGTTTCTTTAGGTCCTCATGTGCGAACAAAGACTAATTCTGACAGCAACATTTGGCAAGTCCTTCTGTCTACTCTCTGATGTATATTTTAGTGGGGATAAAGATGTCAATCGTGGATGTGCCTTTTAATTTTGACTTTGATATACAATATGTACATTGTATATATACATATTATACATTCCCTCTTCATCCATCATTACATATTTATATGTTCATCAAACCACATCCATTTCCCTGTATTTCCCTGTATTTCCCTGTATCTCTCCTCAGCTTGGACAGAGCATTTCACTGCCAGTTATACCATGTATGACTATGTACGTGACAAATAAAGTTTGAACTTTGAACTTCTTTGAAAATTGCTTAAACTGTTTAATCATTAGTATTATCAGTATTAGAGTAGTGTTTGTTACCACAGGACCAGTGGTACTCTGTGTTTTCATAGCAGCAGCTTTCAGTACTGTGAGGATGGCAATGCTTTCATACAGAATCGTCTGGTTGCATAGCAACTAACTTATCAGTCTGCCCCCAACCTCTCCCTCCCTTAAATGCTCAAGTACATGCTGGAATAAAATATCTTTACCTCCAGCTTTCCTTTACTGAAGCCATTTGATACAAACCCCAGAAAAAAGTTATTTCAGCCTAGCAACAGCTATAATTTTTGCTTCCTCTAAATGCAACAACTCACACTTAACCATTCTGGGCAGAATATTATTAAGAGGCAGCAGTTACAACTGCCTTGGCTGTGTGGAGAGGCCAAGACAAACATAAGAGAGAAGCCTGTTGTAGAAGTTGTAGAAGTGATGATTTCTGTTTTCATGGTAAACTAAAATTAAACATTTAATTTTTACACGTGCAGTTCTGCTTATTCAGTTCTCCTCGGTCCACTGCACTCTGGAACATCAGCGATAATTAGCACTGCTCTCAGCCTTTTGTCTTCCATCCCCCTTCTTGGCCTAATTTGCCACAATATCCTCTCGGCTGTATGTTCATTTGTACATGCAAACAGCTCTGCAGAGTGCAGCCTATATACATGGGTTTGGTATCATGCATCGGTTTGGCGAGGGCATCTCTGGCTCCTGGGGCTGTACTGTATTGCCACTAAGTAACACTTTAATTGGGATTTTAACTCTCCAGTGATAGACTTTTAGCAAATATATCTCCATCAGCTCTCTGTGAAGATGGAGCATCATTACTCAAGCTGTGCATTGAGAAAGAGGGGGTGGGGGTGGGGAAGATCCTTCTCCACCAAGTGAAATATTGTTGTGTGATCCTGCATGACACACCAGCCCACAGCACACTGCCAACTCTCAAGTACATCTCCTGACAAACTTACTTTACTGGCTCCAGCCATTATACAGACCCAAGCATATACTATTGAGCATTAAGATTATGAAATGCAATGATAGGGATGATATTCGTTCATATTAAAACATGTTGGCATTTCCTTTGCACCAAAGGGTTAGTCAGTCCAGAAAATGATATGTATTTATTATATGTAATTTCAGGATCTGATAGACATTTAGATTTTAATTTTATTTAAAATAGGAACTATTACTTTTAAGGCTTATTACTCAACAATTACTATGAAATAATATGAAATGTGTTTGTTTTTGACAGTAAGAAATGAAAGTCTGGAACCACCCACATTTCTACTTTCTACTAAGCAGTGAGGTGTGATCAACATAATATCCTCAATTCTACAGTCTGATTAAAGCTTGTTTCAGTGTGTCGCCCATGCTCGTCTGCAGCATTTGGCTAACTCCAACCCCAACTGACTGTGTCTGTCACATTAGATAAGATCAGTCTTTTGACCTTTGTACAAAGTGAGGCTATCCCCACGATATGATCATTATAGCATTATAGGACTTATAGCTTATTGAATTATATGGTAGGTCCTGCAGATAATAAGTCAATGCAGGCATAAGGGTCAGCATCTGCTGTGTATTCCAGATCAAAGTTTTATCTGATCCAAATTAATGCTCATAAATGAGGAAGCTTCCTGTCAGTTCCACTTCAGTATTTAAACAAATACATTACCAGAAGTGTTCAAATCTGGCTTAATGATTCTGAATCTCTGCCAGGTCAGTGCAATCCCTCTGCCTTTGAAGTGCATGGCATTCAAACCTCGAGTAGTCTTTAGCTGATTATGTGTATGAATGGATAAGTTACGACTGTGGACTTCCAAAAGCAAGTTGATGCCACCATACCTATTGACCCACAGGTGAACTGAGGGCAGCTCTTCATATTCTAAAACAATTATTTTATGTTGGAGAAAGGTGGTGTTGGAATGGTGGGGGGTCAGATGGTGTTGGTGATGTCTAGGTTCTTTTAAACAGCACCTGCTCTTTGAGGTCCATTTAGAAAGGTGGGTTTTTTAAGAGTTTGGATACTCCAGTGCGGAATGGATGAAGAGACAAGAGAGAGAGTGTTAACAGGGCTCAGCGCTTCATGAGCTCCTAACCCCCAGTACACCCACGCGCTGTCTTCTCATATCTGACAAGCCATGGCTTCTCTCAGCTCTCTCTCCTGCTGTCTTGGTTCCTCTCCACCCTCCTGCGCACCATGGATACACTGCAAAATAAAGCAAACACTACTCTACTCTGCATAATACAATCTATTTCAAGAAGATGTTTCCTTTTACATGTGCATGCAAATAGTCACCGTTATATGCTAAATATATTTAGATATTCATCTTTGGTTTTTTAAATAAAAGATGGGCCTTCAAATGGTAAAGTCTAAATGTGCCGGAGGGTGAGAGGAGGGGAGAAGCTCTGACGTGAACACTGCACTCATATGCCAGTGGAACTGCAGGAATGGCAGTAGCAGAAAGGGGCTGCCTGACCCATTTTGAGTGGGGCTGGAAAAAAAAGATTTGCGCACTGCATTGTGCATGCAGGCAGGGCATGGTTTTTAAGACCACTCTCAGTGTAATAAGCCACACACACATGTATTTATTCACACACACACACACACACACACACACACACACACACACACACACACACACACCCACATACACACACATACACACAAAAGACATTCTTTGCTCGTGACATGTTCCTGCTGGCAGACAGGAATGCTTTTCATGGTGCCATGTCGCTTCTCATCATAGTCTCCCTTGCCACGCATTTCCAGTGTGCTGAGGGAAGCTTCCAAGAAACATCAAGAGAGTAAACAAGTGGACCACTGACTGCTGCTGTTGGCGTTCGTCTCCACCTCCTGCTAATGTTTCTGCTGGGTTAAATCCTAGAGGAAAACAAGATAGTCTTACTCTTAAGATGATTACAACTAAATAGTGTATGTGTTTGAAACCACATATTAGTTTGTTTTAGGTGAAAGATATTACATAGATCCAGCTGCATTTTGGAGTGGATGGCTAGCATGGAGGGAGGATTGTGTATAAAGACAGAACATATCCTTAGCTGAGCCATGTTGTCTTTGCACCACCTTTTTAATCAGTCTTCTGTCTGCACATTGGATGCAGCAACCCAGATTCTCTTTGTCAGCTGTGTCTGTCCTCACCTAACTGAAATGCTCAAACAGTTGCACACATCAACAGCAATTAGATGTCAGCAAATGTACAACTGTGCACTCTAAAAGCCCTGTAATGCAGCATTGACTCACTACACAATTAGAAAATAATGTGTCCCATGGAATATTAGAATATTTCATCACTTATAATTTTATTTTGATGTTTGTAATAGACACATAGACGCCCACTCCAAAGGTAGTTATTTTTTTGAAGGTTGCTAAGTAACTTTGGCTTCGCCCTTTTTGCTTGCTGTAGCAGTCACAGTAGTGGAGGCAGTGTGACTAGGTATTATTGCACCTTTCACACTGCAAACTGCATCCCGCTCTCCCCTTTAAGCTCTCAATACCATTAGAGACCTATTCAGCACATGCTCCACTGTCTCTCCCAGCTACAGATCTAGCCAAGTGGCAGCAGAGTACATACTCACTGGCCCAAACTGAGCTGAATTAGACTTGATATAAAACAATCATAGTGTAGGTAGGTCAATATTTGATTTGCAGTTCTCAAAATGGACATGGTGGCATGACATACCATTTAAAGAAGAGTGAGGAATACTTCATGTGAATAATACTGCAGAGAGAGAGAGAGAGAGAGAGAGAGAGAGCGAGAGAGAGAGAGAGAGAGAGAGAGAGAGAGAGAGAGAGAGAGAGAGAGAGAGCTCGTCATGCCAACATCCTGATGATCATGGTAGACAGCCCAGTAAAACTCTTTTACTAATTATGTTCAGGCTGCCCTTTACAAAATTGGTTAAATTCCTGCCCATATATTATTGAGGGCTGACATGCTCTTTTCCCTTGGGTGCAGCACTACTAACCACAGACAGTGCATACAGCTACCATAGTAATGCAAACTCTGTATTTATCACATTGCATTTATATGTACTGTATGTGTCACCAAGCAGGTATTAGTTAGTAATCCACTCCACTGTGGTCTATAATACAAAATATTATAAAATAAGTTGCCCTAAATAGTGTGTCCTACATTATGACAGCCATTCTCAACAAGACAATATAGATAGTTGTATCTCTGCTAAAACACTGCCCTGAGCTCATGTAAACAGAGGCACTTGTGTTCTAGAAACTTATGAGTGATGGTGGATGTTTGTAAATGTTTGTTGTGGGGTCCTGTCAAAACACTTCACAGATCCAATGCAGTGGTACAAGAGCTGTAGTGCTGAGTAAAGGTGAATGGTGAGAAGGTCACCTACTAGCACAATAACTTTGCTTACATGATGGCATGCATGCTTTTCCAATGTTTGGCTCCAGCTGGACATCACTCTGCTTGTGAAGTCTCTGACCTCAGACATCTTGGAGAAACAGAGCAGCTCAGGAAAGCTTGCTGTCTCCCTTCCCATTCTACATGACCTTTAGAAGACACAACACACACACACACACACACACACACACACACACACACACACACACAGAGGAAACTCTTAAAAGCACTTTAAAGCTATTAAAGCTCCCTTTTAATGCAATATTGTTAAAACAACTTATCTATCTCCTTATATTTAATATTGCTTGAATTACTCTGATTATTTAATGTGAAGGAGCAGACTAGCATGGCTCAGTCTGCCTGGCCTGGCGAATGGGGGGCCACTCTCGGCAGAATTCCAACATACTAGGGCAGTCCACTGAGTCAACAGCTGACACACAGGCACAGGAGCAGATGCTTGCCTAGGTCTGCCAATAGAGCAAATCCATTAAGTACAGATGATCACTGTCACTACTCTGGTGCTTCAGAGACTGGCACTAAACTAACAAGGGGGTTTTGTCCCCAGGGAGATTTAATCCATTATTGGCTTGAGAATAAAGCTTTTGTGGCATTCTGCAGCATTTTTCTACAAAGATTTGGCATATGTCTGTTTCCTGTAAGATACCAATTTACACTGACTGACCAAAATGCTCTTTTGATAAATATTTATAACTGTGTTGAGACCTTGTTTGTGTTCTGCTTGCATCCTTTTTTGCCAGCTACATGCAATAGCCATCTCATGAGTCAACATCCAATCAACTCACAAAGACTATATGTCATCATTATGTTATTGCTGTGTTGTTGCATCATTCTTAGCAAACTCTTGTCCTGCTAATGCTGTGGATTGCAAGATGGTATCACACATTTAGTGTCATACAAAGTGAATAGTACTGTCTTGTGTCCACGTGACAAAAACATTAGAAAACCCCAGTGTTGAATTAACACCTGCAGTGTTTATACGTCCAGCCAGGAAAATAATTCAACACTGTTAATTCAAAACTATACAAGTTAATTCAATACTGTAAAGGTTTCTTCAGTGCTGCAGACATGAATGCTGCCTGGGGGCTTTGAAGTGGGCAGAATTCGTCTGAGGCCTTCATGTCACGCAGCACAATAATGCTCTCGGCAGGAGCACCACAGGGTCTGGCAGATCGAAGCATCCCCAGGCCTTTAATGCACACAGTGTTGAGTCTCTCCAGCAGTCATGCTTTTCACTAGTAGCAATGGAAATGGGGCAAGCATTCATACAAATGACACACTGACACACTCGGCTTTGTTTGCTACCATCAAAGAAGGAGTCCACCTTTATTTGCTGAGCTTCCGTCTCTACTTGGAAGCTTTGGTGCTGCAATTTTCACCAACTTGCTGCAGCCTCTGCTGGAGCTGACTGTGCCAACTGCTGTGGTGGTTCTGAAAGCCCTGTCCATCCGAAGCATATGGGCACGTGACTAATACATTTCTCTGCATATTTTTGCATGCCACTAATTTTGCAGTAATGTCATTTCTTCTGCGGCACAAGATGTAATCATGCTGATAGAGATTCCATCAATTGTCTGGAAAACCCTCCTTATCTCTGCTTATTGTGCCCATGTGCAATTCTGAAGGCCTAGGGGTTGGCGGTGGTGGGAGGTACTGAGTGTGCAGAATAAATCACCGCCTCTCTTCGTCAGAGTGAAGTGTACAGTAATTCATCTTATTAACTGGGTAGAGGCAGAATGGTGCATCCTTTCCAGTTAGATGTGCCACAGACAAATAAACACTGCCATACTATTCTGCCATATTAGTCACTCCCGACAGGTAAGGAAAGGCTGTTGATTGGGCTTATTTAACATACTCTCTACGCAGATGTACCCTCCTTAACATGCATTGTCACATGACATAATGAAGATGTCATGCAGATCATGCTGAGCATGGGTGGGATTGGGGCCAAAAACATCCTCAGTGACCCTATGAAATAATTGCGGGACTCAATGTTTGCAGACACTTTAATAATGACCCATCCAGTGATATAATGACCCATGAGTACTGTTGAGATTTCTCTTTGGATGTCAGGAAGCTTAACTTCCAGTAACTAACATGAAGAATTATCCCTGGTTCTTGTAATAAAGTGTATCGGTATAGAGCATTTTACAATGCACGTAGCTTTCACTTCTACTAGACTTTATAGCCATTTCAGCTGTATAACTGAAGAACAGAAGGAGATATAAAATCCAAGGACTCCTGGGCAGCACAATCGCAGATTTGCTATGTAATCGCCATTAGATCCACTTGCTGTGTAATAGCAATCTGTGCCAGGCAGTGTGATTATGCTGTGACCCATGGTATGATTCACACATTTTCCCCATTATGGTTTACCCATGAATTCTTTTCAATATATTATTCATTCACTGTTTAGGGTCCAATTTTATTCAGAATGTACTTTCTCAGACCTCAGATTTCTCTAAGGGGGCAGGTCCTTCACTGCTCTGGCACCCAATCTATGGAACAGTCTACTTTGGTGTCTCTGAGATCACCATTCCATCTCATCCTTCAAAACTGAGCTGAAGACATGGCTGATTACAAAATAATTTCTTCTCTCTTCTTGTTCTTATATTCAAAAGCTGCTTGACTATGTGGACTGTGTGTGGTTTAGTATGTGGAGTGCACATTGCTTTTGTCACTGTTGGTTGGCTGGCTAGCAGGAAGGACACGCCCAGTCCTGCTAGGGATCACACCCTTACCTGCCCTGCTCACAGTCTCCTGAGTACTGATTATGTTTACTTGTTCCTTAATTGCTTTCTACCCTTAAACCCACAGATCCTGGGAAACGGGGCTGCACATTAGTGGACCATCCATGTAAAGTCAAGTCTAGTAACTGCGTTCATATTACGAAGACAATTACTTCTGTTTTGTGTTTTGTCAAGTGCTTCCCATCATTGTCTGATGGATAGTAAAGAGCACTTTTTTGCAACCCCACCTCTCACTTCCTCTGTGCCAGCCATGTCACAGTTTTTGGTAGACAAATGTGCTATAACATTTTTGTTGTATGAAATTTATTTATACATATAATATTTATAAAATTTTTAGCTTTTGCATAAATTGTTCAGTTGTTCTGTAATTGCTCCTACTATATAATACACTATGGGACTGAAAACAAATATTTTGGCCTTTTTCCTTACTAATTTTCAGATAGTTTTAAAGGCAAAGTTTTTGGATTTTGATTTTTTCTCCTAATTTTAGTATTTATTTTCTGGAACTAGTTTACCCTAAGGCCATTTTAATCTCTAAGGTGCCATAACACTAGGGCTAGCTAATGCATCATCCTCCATCTTTATCTGTCACAGAAGTTGTGATTAAGCCTCAAGAACCAGTTGTGCATTTTTTCTATTCTGCAAGCAGCTTTGATAATGTGCAGCACGTGACTTTAGCGGTTATGAATATGCAAAACCACTGCATGTCTGACCCTTCCATAACTCCCTATCTGACAAGCGTGAATGGACCTTGACCCTGTCCTGCTGTGGCTTGGCAATTGTATCATCAGCAGCGCTGTAGGAGCAGACTCCCATAGCAGAATGATGTGACTGCATTCAGCATCACTATCACAAGATGGCAGGGTTTGGTGTGGCTCTGTCATAAGTGGAAGAGATAGAGTATAATTCATCTCCACTGCTCCTTATCATTCTACATCATTTCTCAAGTACCCTGAGGAGAGGTTCATTGTTGTTCTCCCTGTCACAAAATGTCACAAATGTGTTTTACATTATGAATGAAAAATGACTGTTGAGAAATACTTAGCTTTTGCCCTTCCAATACCCTGAACAAAAAAATGTTTTTAAGCACCATAAAATTGCAGCAATTTTTTTTCAGAGTACTGAAACAACCTTATCTTCTAGTCTGTCTTAAATAACAAATTTATCTTGTACAAACAAGTCTTCTATGTTAGTTTCCAGAACTGTGAACAACATACACAAGATTTTGTTAGTATAGTTAATGCAATGCAGGTATGACTGTTTTTTAAAGTGACAAGAATTCCATACAACTGAATGGTAAAACCAGCAATAGTGGAAAGGCATGTTATCTCAATTTGCCATATTCATTAATCCATTAATCTATGGCAACAAAATGTCATTTTTATTTGCTTCAGGAATTTTGTTATTCAATGGTAATTCTGTCTTTCTGTCTCATTTTAGAGAACAGGAGCAGCAGACATTTTGTATGTTATGGTTTAAGTGATTATTTTAATTATATGCGCACATGGCTGACTGGGCCTACTGTACAACCTGTTGGGTCAGTCTCTGTCAGAATGTCTAACCTGGCTCATTAGTCTGTGCAGCTGGGCAAGCCTCTGAGAGGATATTTTCTTCTGCTTATCAAGGATTCTGTGATTCTGCTGCTCTCATTAGCAGTATGGGCTATTTTTTGGTCTCCTGATAACTCAAAAATGTTTCTGACATTTTGCTTGAAGCATACAGAAGATTGAACTTTTATACTGTCCACGGCATTTCATCTTCGCTAATGGTATTGTTGAGTTCAATATATTGACTGTCTCTTGTAGATTTCTGTGGTCCAGACAACCAGTGAATCAAAACAAAAGCTTTCTGAAATCCTCCATCTGACTTATGCATTTGTCTTGAAGAACTCAATGTTCAACCACAATGTCTGCAAACCGCTCGACTTTGACAGACTTTCCAAAGGTGTTAAGTCATTTCTCCACCTCTGATGGTTTTCCTTGCTCCATGTGATCCTGTGAAGTGAGGAAGGTGTGTTGTTTGCAGTTATGAGGCCAGTCAACACTCAGGTGTGCAGGTAGGGGAAGCGGTCTGCTACAGCCTCATCCTCCAATAATAGAAGGAGCCTCAGACCATGGTTCACCCAGTCATGCAGAACTTTATTTGCACTGTTACACACATTTTAAGTGATTTACCACTTTTGAGGTGAACACACCATGCACCAAATCAAGTAGTTCTATCGGAATGTGATGCTCAGCTGATGATCTTGCAGATGTAGTTGTAATTCAATGAAAAATCAATGCATGCTTTCCATATAGCTCTCTTTTTAGCAGTCATTGATGTATTCATCATTCTGCCTATGAAATGAATGGGTTGTTAGTCCATTCCCATGTCTAGATGTTCTCTTAGCCACTAGGATGATGACATACATTGTCTGGGGAATTAAGTCTAGATAATGGAAAGGTTAAAGCAACTTTATATAGCAGAATGCACAACTGCTTTATAGAAATTCCTACTGACAAAATTTTCCTAAAATATATTAGAGTTCAATCTGATTCAGGGCTGTATAACAGCCTCTTGAATCTTATAAAGTACTAAGATTTGTATTTATTTTTTCCTAAATGTCAGTCTAAGATTTCTTCTTTATCCTAGACACCCAGCTGATAAAATAAACCTCCAGTGACAGTATCTAAACAGTTGAGTATCTTACATGCATTAAACACTGATTGCAGGTTCATCTCTGAAAATCACCTAAAACCTAATCAGGCACTTGTAAGAAGATTTGCACTTGACTTGTTCTGATTAGCAATTGCTCTCAAATTGTGTTGTATTCTACAGTATTGTATTGTATTCTTTGTATTGTATCTCTCATTCTAGGTTTCAGCACTAACACATGGCAGTGTCTTGGTTAAGGGTATTTTTGGACTCTAACCTATTTGTGCCACCTAAGGATACTTTGAGTAGACAACTAAAGCACTTTTTCTAAGTCACTCTGGATAAGAATGTCTGCTAAAAGCCATATATGTAATCTCTCTGTTGACTTGTTGGTTTTGCATCATTCTTAGGTGACATCATCCATAAATTATTTAAATATTGATATATTCTGGGTGATCTTTGTTACAAAATGTACAACATGATTCAAGTAAGCATCATTAAAAATTATATATATTATTATTTCCGAACTGCATGTTATAACTTTAGTCTTGTACAGGGGACAGCTCGGAGAGGATGAGTGGACATGGGGGCGGGGCTTAGCGCAAACTCAGCTGGCATGCTGACAGTGTTGCCGGCATGTCCCAGTTTGCGAGGTGTGGCCTTGAAGCCTCTCACTGGAGAGATCACAACAAATGCAATGTATCTTCTGGCTCCCTCCCAAACTGCTCTGAGCCCCTTATAGCCTCAACCATTAGCAGAAATTCTGCAGCATTAACCAAGACACCCACACCTGTTGTGCTGCCAGGACTGGGCTGCGGAGCTCCTCTCCACAGCCTCTCCAGTTACTGTGGTGCAGGAAGGCGCAGGGCGGAAGCCAGATTGGCTAGTCATGATTGTCAGTGATTGGTGTCTACACCACCATCTCTTAGTCATTCTGATCAAATGTCAAAATTCTGACGGTGGAACGCCCGTGCAGAATTTCAAAGCGCTGCTCATTTTATCTGCAAGCAGTTGCTGAGTCTGAGATAGAAGCATGTTTCATTGCAGTGCGCACAAGCACAGAACATTGAAGTATATGAGAATGCAACTATGCTAAATTATCACAGTATTCTGATGCATGACAATGGTGGAACTATAACAGATAGGAAGCACCCTGCGATGTTCATTAAAATAAACATTGTTGCTCTGCTTTTTTTTACGTAGTAAGTAGCATGATTATCTGAGCTCAGAATAAAAGCTTGTATATGGCCATACACCCACTTTTTAAGACAGGCATTAACAATGAATTTCATTTAATACCTAATGCATTTCATTAGAATTACATTATATTCTACACTTTTAGGCTCTGGTTCTTGTTAGGCATCAAGTGTGACTCTTACAGTTTTAAGAGGTCATTCTCCTTGGAGCACTGACTGAGTATCCCAGAAAAAAATCTATTGAACTGTATCCAATTTTTTTTTTGATAATTAATTTTCTGAGTGATTCACATGCCATGGAGACAGCTGAGGGAGCTGTACTGAAAATGCCTGGATTTCCCGTGAGCAGTCTTGCAGTTCTGTGATGACGCTCAGTTTATAAAACCACATTTGCTTCTTGTAATCCTGATAATGCTGTAAGAAAACAACGACTACGCCGAGGAAGTATGAAAGCACCATTAGCATGTAGCACGCTGACTTTCATAATTCATATGTGTATCTTGTTCATAGACGCTGTCTCAGAGTTCGACTACATAGTACCTAGTCGCTTTTAAACGTGGCCGTACTACATTTAGTTTAATTTTACATTATTTAATCTAGGCCCTGTGATTTTGTTTTATTGCTTTTCAAGCTTCCTTTCCTTCCAATTGGCGCGATGGCCAAATCTATTATGAACACAAGCACGATCATTAAAATAATTTCCACTCCTGTGACCATTTTTTCCAGAACATATGAGATTACTTACAAAGGAAAAAGCGTTGGACTTTATCACTGCGGTAAGAAAATATTGTGGTGAAATGTACCGCAGACAAATGCGGTTAATAATGTATTGTACAAAATGCATATGTCAGCTAAAAAACGAAGCATAACTGTAAAAACAGCCTAAACAACGACACAAATCCCAGTGCCTACGGTCTAAAATAATGCAAATACGCTACTTTTACGGTTTCAGTAGCTTTGGTCTCGGATGAGGCGTCACGTGTTTGCGCTCCCGGTACAACAGAAGTTTAGTGTGTCAGATCAAGAGAGGATCTCGACCAAGACAGACGCGCGAAACCTGTTTGCCGCCTTTCGACAATGTATATATTTTCGGCATTTCTCAAGAATAACCTCAAAGATATTTTCACATTTAATGTTTTTGAATAACTACTATTTCTTCATTCTAAAGAAATTTTGACTAACGCACTGCTAAGAGGTAGAAACAGCGTTTGGAAAAAGCAAATGGACTGTAACGGGAAACAGACCCTCTCCAGAAAGGATTTGTCTGCGGTACACTGAAAGTAAAGGAGATGCTTTTGGGAACCTTCAATTCCTTACCTATAAGGTAACATGGGCTACTTTTTTATTAACTGCTTAAACTACACCACTAAGTTTAAAGTGTTTTGATTTGATTGTCTCTACATTAGATTCTTTCGCACGCATACCAGTCTAAGGCGCTATTGTTCACGCCACGGTTTTGCGCATTATTCTCGTTGGGGAAATGTAATTCTGTATGTCAGTTAAATTTTCACTTTGTGATGAACAATCGACCGTATTCACATAAAAATGGTGAAACCAACTATAAAGCACGATCTGAAGCGTATCATGCAGTTCGCAATGAATCCTTTTGAAGTGGTTATTTGCGCGTATTTTAAATCTACCTCCTGTCAGTCTGATTTTGACTTAATTTCGCAATTGTAGGATATCATTGCCAGACGCTTTATCATGACTGATGGCGAGGGGAGAGAACACTTTCACTACTTGGAGAGCGAAGAGGTGAGAGTTCCAATTTCAGCCTTGTACCGGGCGCCCGGTCAGGGTGAAGACGTTGAGTATGAGGAGGGAAAAAGAAGCACATGGATTCCTGGCCCCGAGATCTCTCAGGCGCAGGGGTCCAGTGGTCGCGACCCAACTCCGGATCTGGTCTCAGATGAGGAGGAACAGCCCCCCTATCCGGCGCTCGCGCCGGTCGTATTCTTCTGCATCAAACAAACCACTCGTCCACGTAGCTGGTGTCTCCGGGTGGTTTGTAATCCATATCCTTTGTCCACACAGGTTTTAATTTTCACGTTCCCAATGGATAACGTAGGCAAACCTATTTCTTGAAATCCGTAGCGTATTAATCGGACACCTTTGCTTTGACGTATCTAAAAATAAATCTGGCCACATGATAATCAATATACAACTTAACTCCCACCATAAATAATAAGTATACATTTTTGCCTTTGGAAATTAGCTTTTTGTAAGTTTTGCACTTAAAGGTTTTTTTGTTTGTTTGTTTGTTTTTTGGGTTGTTGTTTTTTGTGGGAGGTAATGAGATCAGTATCTATTAGACTGAGGTTCACTGACCTTTCATATTCTGACACTCAGGGTGAGAGAATAAAAATGGCAGTTGTCCATAAAATAGGTATATTTTTAGAATAAACTTCAGAGCGTTGATGTTCACTCTGCCACTGCTGTGCATTTCCTAAAGATACATTCTCTTGGTAATGTTGCAATTAAGTGTACCACATTATAAATAGCCTAATTTAAAGGAACATGACAGTAAAGGAATATGACATTCTCTTTCATCTCTTCTCAGAAGTGAGGCACAAAACTTGATCTTTGTAGGTTCCAATTTATAGTATAGAAAGAGATCAACTGAAGCAATATGTCCATGATTCTTAGTTGTGGTAATTAGATGAGTACTTAGGTTTGCTGATATAATATGCTGGTCTTGTAAACTCCTACATTTTATTTGTGGATTTTTGCTTGTTAGAAGAATGACCCAATGAACTCCAACTTGACAGTCTTACAGTCATCTTGCATTTGCAGTAGGTACATTCTCTTGCATGGTGCTTTGTAAATTGATTTCATTTCCTGTTGAGTAACAGCTTTAAGTAGTACAATTAGATCAGTGATTTGTGCACATATTTATAATGAATTCGCTGTTGCTGTCATATACTGAGAGCAAAGACATCACTAGCTGGAGCTGTAAAGCTCAGTGATTTTTTATATTGTCTGAGCTGTGAGATACTCTGAAGTGCTATAACTAGTCTTATGCTGTCAGATGTTCGGATTTAACTGCCTGCACTAGAATGGTGTTTTTAATTATTTCAGTATGCAACGCAATACTGTGTTAACGTCAATTAGAATCTTTTTACAGAAAAACACAGATTCAGAATTGTTTGAAGCACTGAAGAAGATAGCAGCTAAAAATGAAAAACAAAGATATCTGTTGCATCACCTTACTGATTGCTTAGCTGATTGAAATGAATATTAGGAAGAAATAAAGACAATTACCCATAAGCAATGAAAGCAATAAAGGGCATTACCAAATTCTGAAAACCAACAGTTATTGAATTACTAATCAACGGTTAGAGATCATTTATATTCTCAGTTTCCTCTGCCATTTGGCACCAGATTTTGAACTAGCAGTTTGGTCCCCCTGTGAAAATGGCTTTTGTCTTGTCAGACATGTTATTCTAGTGATTTTTTGGCTTTGGTTATGACTTCAAGAGCATGACAGATTTTATTACAGTATTATAAAAGCCACATCCAGAGGTGTACTGTGAATTTTGTAGAGATTACACTGTATATTATCATTATTCATTATTATTATTATTTTTAGTGCTGTACAGTTAATGTTTGGGGAACAAACCTGCAGTGTCAGTTATGTGAAATTTGAGTGTCAAATGGGAGGATGTAATGTTATAGTTAGTCATCCATAAACTCCTCAGAACTCAGGCATGTTATTTGACACAAAGGGTTATCATGATACAGCATTTAGACAGCTCATCTCCAAAGAAAGGCTGGGTGAATTTAATTAATTAAGCAAAACTCTTTTGACTTTATTTTGACTATTGTGGTTTGATATGGAGTTCATTCAGTGTAAGATCATTTTAAAAGGAAAGAAAGAGCCATATTTTGCTTCATTTATTCTGATTTTGGGTTTGTCATTTTATTGTGTACAACTGCCAAACAGTTGATGTTTTTCTTTCACACTCATGCTAGCTGTTCATGTTTATAATCACGTTTTGGACTGAACATGGTTATTAGCTCTTAGTAGCCATACAAATATAGAGGCTACATTCCCTTTACCGTCTTTACCTAAAATGCATGTTATGTGTGTATACATGGATGTCCCACGTTGTGTGCAATGGTGATGCGTGTTAGGTAAAGACCCTGCGGAGAGTTCCTCTTGGTCCACAGCGTCTTTCAACGTTCCAGCTGTTGACTGCAGGCATTTGCAAGTGTTTTTAGACATGTCTCACATTTATTTGTGGGAAAATACCTGTTTCCTGTAAATGGATGCAGAATTTTTGGTTGGTTATAATTTGGTAAATAATACACCTTGTGTAAAGGCAGAAATTCTGAGTTGGCTTATTCGCCAAAGATATTTTTCCAATGCGCAGATAAAAAGTTAACTTTTCTGAAGTTTTTTTTTTTTTTTTTTCGTTGCTTTCTGGCAATTAAATTGTCCCACTGGCACGAAACCAGTTTCAAAAGGTTTACGTAATGCAGGTAAAATCCTACGTGCCATTCGCAGTCCGAGCCGTTAAACGTAAGCATGTGTTTGTGAAATAGATGAGCTGATTTGTCAGCGTAGGAGAGGCAGGTCTGGCGATGTGCGCTGGGTCATGAGCTGAGCATCGCTGCAAAACCAAAGAGAAACTGTTGGCAGCGTGCGCTCAGGCGCCATGAGCGAGCATTCTGTGGAATCTCAGCAGGCGCGCGTGTCTGGAAGCTCACACAGGGCACAGCACAGAGGAACAAATGTGTCTCATTTTAGGAATGCAAGCATACCGTACCTTATGGTTCAAGTTCATATCTATTGTTTGCTGCGTAATGTGTGAAATCAGAAATAAACTTGGAGAGGTGATCCTTCATTATTTATTAATGGAAATGTGTAGCACAAACTTTTGTTAGAGCCTAAATTGCAGTCATGCAATCAAATAAAGGACAGAATGATTTAACAGTTGTAAACTTTTGAAAAGATCGGATCAGTAACAGTTAAGCGCAATGATTAGGGACACATTGAAGGATTAAATTCACTGAAGTAGACTTTCCATATATCCCTTGGCTTCCAGTTAATTCCTTTTTTAGACCAATGACATGGGACTAACGAGGCCTTTACAAATGGTCGTCTCCTGCAGGCTCCTTGGCATTTTAATGACTTCAGATGTGCGGGTGTGATAACGGCGCTACTGCCTTCCAAGGCATCATAGAACAGCCGGTATGCGTAACAAAAACGAAAAAAGTTTTGTTGTTGTTGTTGTTGATATATTCCAGAAAACGCAGTACATTTATGGACGTAAATTAACTTCAGGTCTAGCCTGACGACAAATTTTAGTATCTTTCATCAGTCTGAAAATGAGAGCTGAGGAGGGAGTGCTTAAATGTTAACTGGCACTTATGTGGTGTATCTTTGTTATGACAGTGATACATGATCTTGAAAAGACACTGCTGACACATCCGTTACTCAAAGATAAGATGGCACCTCGTTGTAAGAAGAGTTTTGATTTTAGGCTTGTTTCTGAAGCTATGAAATAATACAGTAGGTGGCAGTCTGATCGCCAAACTTTACTGGTAAGAAAATATCCTTCCTGCTTAAGACTGTTCAGAATTTACTGCTGTTTGTAGTTTCTTAAGTTTAGTCAGTTTATTTTACTTTCGAAAAAGTAAAACTGGTTTGCACAAAAAGTACAATGGTTTACATGTACTGTTTTGCTAAAACAGTCCTGTGATTTTAAAATAACAATAATTTTATATGCTTTGTTGTGTAAATTGAATTTATGTCTGTACTGGTGCCTTTAATGTAGAAGTTTATATCAGAATCAAAAGTGAAAAATAGTTGCTGCCAGGATGTACCTTTGCCAACCCCCTGTACTACATTTTTAGCTAGCTGGATCTGATATATTTCCTCCTTGTCAGACACTCCATGCTACCATGTGTCTCAGTGGATATTGATTAGCATAAGGTGTGGTGAAACAGACTTCAACAAAAGAGATTTATTTACAGCTGACAGTTATAAACAAAAGACAGAGAAGCAAAGACATAATTGAAAAGCTAAATGGCCATTGATTTTAAAAGCTGCCCTGGACAGATTCCTTCAGTGAGCATCACACGGCCCAGGTCCTGTAAGGCATCTGTGTGGGGTGTGAGCAGAAAGGCTGGCATTTGTGTGGGCAACAGGAGGCAGCTGCAGAGGTTGCTATGGACCTTCCTATGGGAAAGGTGACCAGTGGGAAACAGTTGAGACTGGGGTAAGGTGACCAGTGGGGAAAAGTCGAGCCTGGGGTGGAGAAAGATTTTTTTGCTGTGTGAAAACAAGAATGTGAGTGTAAGCTGTTTTTCCAGAAAGCCATTTTAAAAACTGCAGTAAAATATGAAATATGCCCTTAGAAAAGCAAAGGGATGTGTCAGTACTGCACCAAACAAAGACACCATGTAGTTCAGGAGCATGTGGCAAAGAAGAAAACCCTTTTGTGGAGCCAACAACAGCTTGTATCAGAGCTTTGTTCAAAGAGCATTTTTTTGATTTAGAACTTCACTCAGAAGTATCTCAAACGTCTCCTGAGGTACTAGGATCACTCTAATAAGATGTGCTCATCATAAATGGCAAAGGCATTAAAGGTGCACCTACCCTTTATGCCAGTGGAATGTTGGCTGTGTGGAGTTTTGGCCATGTGGAGTTTTGGCCGTGTAGCTGCTGCTAATGCAGCTTGGTGCGCATAGGGTGGCTTTGTTGCAAGCTGCAGCAGATGACAGAGGTCATGCCTCTGAGATGTCTCGTCACACTGTTGATTCAGCTGCCGTCTTGGGCAGTGTGACTTTAGACAACAGATGACTGTCTGCTCAGAGTTGACAGTCAGACCGAAATAGCAAATGGGTCTGAGAATACAATCACTTTTCTGATTGACTTCTCATCTTATCAGAATTTAAAATTTATTTCTTACATGGGGGAAGACATTAAACCATTAATAAAACTAGGATAAAAGATCAGTTGGATTATTAATTGAAATTAATGATTAGATAATTAGATAATGCCAGTTAACTGTTAACTGTTAAGTTTCATAGTTGGCTCATGCCTGATTGAGAGAATACAGAGAGAATCAGAGTCTTATTTCCTATGGTGACAGATACTTCTGCCCATTAGTTTGTAATGTTTTATCAATTTTGAAGACATTGTCCTGTCAAAATTGCCTTCCTTTTTTATTTTTGTTCATCTTACATTCTTCTCCTGCATAAATGAATGCCATAGGTGGGCTGTCCAGTATTAAATATGTTTATGCTCATGCTGACATGAAGAGGGCAGTTTTAAATTCTCCAGCAGGATCCACAATTATTCAGTATTCATTCAAATATATATGAGTCATTGGCTTGCACATTTATTTCTTACCCTCAGAATGCATAGAGTCTGCCTTTGATTGCTTCTTTGCTGTGTTGTATGGAATCCCTGATTCTGTTATAGCTGTGTCTATGTTCAAATCAATAAACTCAATACATTTATGCATCAGAGTTGTATTGAGATTCTGAACCGCAAAGATCTGAACAGTTTAGTCTCAGATTGAACTTTATGAGACAGATTGCATCTATGGTTTTGTTTATTCATACATTCATCTTTATTAGGATTTCATTTCTCTTAATCAGTAAAATTACAACTTAATCTTGAAAAACAAAAGTGAATTGTTGCATTCTGTGGCAGACTCATGATTCACAGATGGAAGCCGAATTCAAAAGAAGCCTTGCGCTGCACCTCTGCTCACCTGGCTCAGCATCTCCTGGGCCTGTGTATGAACGGATGGGCTGTCACTCATTCAGGTGATGCAAGTTTGTCCTGCATTCTCTGCATTCTCTGCGTTCTACTTGTTCTATGCATTCTCCATGGCAGATGAAAGAAGAAACTGATGAATAAATGAAGAACATGCTGGAAAACAGACACTGTCAGTAACGGCTTCGTCAGCCGTAGCCAGGGGTTGTCATGGCAATGCAGGCAGCAGGCTTGTGTGGAGCTTGTGAGGAGGGTTTTCTGTGAAGGCAGAGCACTTTGCAGTGCTACAGCAGTATAACTTCACCACCCAACTCCATACTGGAGGGCTCTGCAGTGTTACTGCAGTGTTACCACACACACTACCCAACCCCACGCTGACGGGCTTTGCATTGTTACAGTGGTGTTACCCACACTGGGGAGTTACACATGTGATGAAACAGAAAATGTCCTGAGTGTAAATTTATCCTGAGCCAGGTTAGCACTTTTATTACTATTTTTATTAAGAGGTTGCATTATATACTCTTAAAAAAGAAAGCTCCTGTTTATCCCTTATGATGGAAAGAGTACCAATGGAATTACTGGTAACTCTAGGAAAAGTGGAATAGGAATAACACTACAGAGACAATATTCAGGTTTGAGTTGAGATTATTTATATCTAGATCTATAAGTACCTTACATTTTCTGACTGGTGATTATATTTACATACCAATACATATTTTGTTTATATGTAAATTATAAGTGACTTTAAATTCCAAACCATTATCAATCCATACAAGGATTTGATGACTGCCAAAAACACCTGTGTTTTTCACAGGTATGAAAACACTTGTGTACTGTGGACCTCAGATTTAAGCACATAACCTAAGTACAGTAACCTAAGTATGTAGCTAAAGTTGATGTAATCGGTTACTTTTTATCACCCGAATGGTTTTATATGGCCCTTGTATGTCTTATAAATGTTTTGTTAAATCTTAAGGACTTTTTCAGTAGGGCACTGACACAGTTAAGTGAAAAGTTGGGAATATGAGAACATCTGGATTTCTTATGTCTGTGGTGTTCCCTGAATGGGATATAAAGCTGCTACCTTGGGCTTCTGGATTTGAAGCAGCCAGAACCAGTCCCACACCTCAGTGTACAGTTATGTATTCTGAATGCATTTACTTTTGTCATCATTTCTATGTCGGCATTGTTTCTCAAACTGTGAAGAACCATTGGTTTTTCATGTGTAAGTAGCCTCACAGAGAACCCCCATAACCTCACCATATATGGTGAGTAGGATGAGGGAGGCTCTGGGATCCTGGTAAATTATAGGATGAGGGGGATTTCTCTGAGGAGAAGTACTTACTAGGAATTACCTGGTTGCCAAGCAACAGTCGTGGGCATGCCTCATGCTACGAGAGAGAGAGAGAGAGAGAGAGCGAGAGCAAGCAAGCGAGCGTGAGAGCACCACTCCTCCATTCTGCTATCTTGTGCACTGCTGACTCAAGATTATTCATTATTCATGGTTTAGGTTATAAGGGGCTGTGGAGCTGGGGGTCAGGGGAAAATGGGGGACTACGGCTTGAGTCCTGATAATTACTTCACCTTTAATGTCCCCTTATAGTCAAAGGGTCCTGTAGGCATCATTTCTGTGGATAAGATTCATTTTTAGAATTTTTTTTTAAAACTTTGGTGTCTATGGCACTGTGCTGGTCTTCAGTATTAGTAATCAAAAATGCTCAAAATGAAATGGTCTAATCTCTTACGTGACTAATCCAGAGTCCTCAATGAAGATACACTAAGGTGAATATATTACAGTCATACTTTTGCCCAAAATTATTTTGAGGTTGCACATTACTTGAACACCATTATTAAAATTCTATTATGTGTTTAGTCAAAACGCTTACTTGGCATGAATGAAGAGATGTAACATTTAACGACCCAGTGGCTTGCCACGTTATGAGTTTCCTTCTGGTTCGGTGCATGCGACTAGTCAGGGTACTGCTTAAGCATGTCTGGCTGGGCTATCATGGGACCTGTCTTGGGTTTAAAAACCCTGTTAAGTTATTACCCATGTCAAAAGACTGTGAATGCTCATTACTCTTCTCAGCAGGTGTAATGGATATTGATTATCACATAGCAAGGCAGGTTTCATTTGCCAGTTCAGCCCACCTCATTATAAACTCTCATATGCTAAAAGGTTTCAAAATGACCTTAAACATATGTAGTACTTGTATAGCAAATGGCCTGTTTTAGGGAAGTGACTTCCATTCCATTACTTTTAAACATATGTTTGTTGAAGTACACAAATCTCAAAAAATGACCAATAGAGTATTTCTTGATGGATCATCTGGTGATGCAGCCATGCTACATGTCCCACAGAATACATTAGCTTATCTGACATGATATTGTTTGAGGGCCCTGATGTCAGGTCAATGCTGCGTGCCCTGCTTCCAGGCCCTGAGTTGCCTGAGCTCCTTGCCGAAGAGTCGGAGACCCAGTGATGGTGACATATCCTAAAATGAAGTGAGTGCTTGCTCATCTCTGAGTTTGGCTTTACCATAACAGGCACCTGTTAGACTTTTAAAGGATGATTATGTATGGCAGTAGTTTAACTATACATTGATGACATTACATGTATGATTCATGGAGAATATTAACTTTATGTGTGTGATGTGAACTCCTAATTTAATGTTCCACAGAGGAAAAAAAGCTATATTATAAGTGGCCCTGTTGGAGAGTTTGAATGTGTTCTATAAACTTCATCTGTGCGGTGCCAGCGGCACAACGTATACTCCACCAGCACCATACTGTAAAATCCATCATTGTCATTCTGCTTACTCCACCAGTGCTACACCGTATAGTCCACCAGTCCCACACTGTATACTCCACCAACACAATGCAATATATTCCACCAGTACTATGCTGGATACTCCACCAGTTCCATGTATATTCCACAAGTGCTACTCTGTATACATAACCAGTGTCACACTGTATACTCCATTAAGCTTATACCATGTATTCCACCATTACCATGAAGTACACTCCACCAGCAATACACCTTTGATCCCACCTGCACCACCCTGTACACTCCACCAGTGACACACTGTATACTCCACCAGTGACAAGATGTTTACTCCACCAGTGACAACTGTATACTTCACCAGTGACACAATGTACACGCCACCAGTGAAAAGATGTTTACTCCAATAGTGCCGTACTGTATACTCCACTGGTATCACACCCTATACTCCACCAGTGCCATACCAGAGATCTGAATGCCATATCCTTGACTATGCCATCAACCGGCACAGACACCATAATGTAGAGCCCTTATATAGTTCCACCAATTAAATATTAGGACTAATTTGTCAAATAGAGGCAGTGGTAGCTCAGTGGATAAGGTACTTGTAATTGAATTGATTGCTGGTTCAAGTCCCACCACTGCCAAGTTGCCACTGTTGGGCCTCTGAGCAAGGCCCTTAACCCTCACTTGCTCAAGTTTTACTCTGTCATAATTGTAAGTTGCTTTGGATAAAAGTATCATATGTAATATTTTGTGCACTGTCACTGATTTAGGAGTGTGTAGTGCTGGGGGGTCACAGGGCCACCCAAGTGGCGAAGCTGCTCAGAGGGACATGCTTACAGCCAGAGAAGTGTGACAATACTATATATCAGACCACCCGGACCTCAGGGGAACCACAGCCAGGGGCGTGTTTGCAGCTGCTCAACATGGCAACTGTATTTACATGCCACTCTATGCTTTTCTCTGGCCTATGGAGTCTAGTTCTCATCTACCCCCACTGTTATGCACATGGGTGTGGTCTCACTCAAACAGAAGGCTGATCACACCACAATAGTCACGTTAGACCTGCCATACCATAAATAGTCAGTTGTTACTCAGGACTGTAAACCAGTGTCCTACCAGGTGTGAGATCTGGAATCTGTGATATCTGATGGTTGTCTTATGGTGGGAGGGTGCTTCTAGTATGTGGTGACTTTTGATTGGTCAGTTTTGAGCAAACTGTTTATACAATACTACTTGTTCAATTTGAAACTGAAGGAATTGTTTTATCTTGAACAACACTGAGGGGAGTTCGAGTTGAACTGGAAAGAAGAGTAGAGCTGAGACAGGACTGATAGACTAAAGATTTAGATTTGGAGAAATCTCTCTGTCTCTGTCTCTGTCTGTCTCTCTCTCTGTCTCGCTCTCTCTCTCTCTCTCTCTCTCTCTCTCTCTCTTTCCTTATCAGTGCATTCAGTATACATTGTATTTGTTATTGACAATATAAGGTGTATAGAAACATTTCAATATCTATCCAATTGTATGTGTAACTGGCTCGAGTTTTGCTTGATATAATAAATCTTTTGTTACTTTGATCCCACAAGAAGGTCAGCTTTTTTCAGCATATAATGTAAATTCCTCAGTATCAGTGAACTAGGGCAGAGTGGACAATTTTTACACACATTAAGTTCACTCGATCCCACATTGGTTATAGGCAAGCAGAGTATAAAAACAGTAACAAAAAATACACTACTGTTTGTTATTTCCTGTCGAGCATGTGTTTGTGTGAACGATGGGAATTGCTTCCTAATTAGGTAAATTATAGGCGGGTGCTGGCGCTGGTTCTAAACGCGAGGTATCACGGGAATAAATCTCCCCCATGGTGTAAACGCTGTGTTCCCTTACTGGTGCCACACGGGGCCAGTGTTATTGTTTTGTGAGTTCTGCAACCTGGCACTGAACCATGCAGAACGTGCAAGCAGAGTGGAGCGCTCGGCCTCTTGGGCATGGCCCAAGCTGAGAGAAATGAGGCTGTGACTGTTTAAGTGAAATATGATGTGCGCTGCTGCAGCGTGCTGACGACGACTTTTCAATATAAGGTCACCTTGTAGACTCTTTTATGAAGCGCACTCCTGGGTGGAGAGAGCCTGTCATGCTTGTTTTGGACTTCTGTAATGGAGGGGAGTCAAATCAGGGGCAGCATTTGAAACTTGTGAAAGTGTATAAAGAAAGACAGGAACATTCTTGCTGTGTTTACATCCTAGGAATTATAGGGTGTTCATCTTTAGAAAAAACAATCTCTGTTTCAGCCAAACATTTGATTTTGCATTGTTTTACATGGCCCTCACTAAAAATACACAAAAGCACTGAACTGTGGAAAAAGATAGTTTAAACAATTACAATTACCATTATTTACATTCATGCTTATTTGAATGGCTCTGCCTGCAGTTTGAATGCATTGTAGCTGAATCTTTTAAAAATAAGGAGAAGCTCAAATAATTGTTCCAGGTTGTAATGACAGCTGGATCTTAGCCCAGAACAGGGGGCTGGTCTTGAGAAAGGCATTATGGATTAGGTCATGAAAAGAAGGCTGCACACATCCAAGGAGAAGGTGGAAAACAACATCTTGATTGATGGGCTGACTGCGGGAATCTTGTTTGCTATGTGTGTCAGCAGGGTTGAAATGTCTGTGTGTCATTGGTGTGGATAGGGCGAGTTCTGAAGAGTCAGATCAAAGCCTACAGTGGATAGAGAAGTGCATCACAACCCCACAATTTTAAAATAGATAGGCACTGGAAGCTGGAACACCAAACAGGATTTTTCCCCCCCAAGATACTCAAATGAGGTCTGTTGTGGAACTGAAGACAAAAAAGCAGCTTATTCTGGGACAGTTTTTACATATGAATTAGTGCAAAGTGAAAACGCTATTTCTTTTTCTTACATAAAATAGGTCTTTAACACCTTCCCCACTTAAAGCATATTGGTTGCTTCAGAGTTTCTCAACTATCAGGACAGAGCCATCTTAGAACCATTTCAGTATTTGCTAGCCTCTTTGATAACACATCATGGGGCAGGTAGACTGTTCTTATTTATGTCATTGTCAATGTATTATTCCTGTGTAAACACTTTAAACTGGATTAGGGAACTGAATTAGTCTATGGCTGTATTTTTTATGCATACAGGGATGTATTTGCTCTATGTAGGATTCTTGTACCTTTTGATAGGCAGCACATGAAATGTCATCCATGCTGATTTCTGATTAGGAGTTACCCTCAGCAAACAATGAGTCTGATTGGGATATTGCCCAGAAAAGAGGTTAATTTGCAGAGCAGTGAAACAAGCAAAGGAATGACAGGAAAACCCCTCTTTGTTTAACAGATTTGTGTGCAGTGTGGTGAAACATCTGCACAAACTTGTTTCTCTCCACAATGGAAAAGTCACTAATAGAGCAGAGTGTCTTTCACCGGTGCCCTCACAGCTATATTTAATGCTCAGGTAGTCAAAAGCATTTATTTCTCTAATTACATGCAATAAGGGAGGGTAACAAACACAAAGCATCACTTTAGTCTTTGCAATCACTCTGAAAGTGTTTTACTGTTATGCCATTGTTGGTAGGTATGTTGATATGTACAAATCAAATGCACAAGTTGGTTGGTTCTCTTTTTGATTGCATAGTGCTTTGTGCACTTTCTTGAAGGAGGGTTACTTAAAGGTACTGTTCCATATACAGGCTGACTGGCTTCTGTCCTCTGTCTCTTTTTATATGGTATAAGTCTGGTATTGCAGTTGACAGTTCAAGCTAAATGATTAGTTGAGTCTGCTGTTTTCTTTTTTGATCTGCTCTTTGTGCATGTGGTATTTGCTATAGGTCATACCACAGTTGCATTATATTTATTAATTTAAAAAGCCAAATTTTTGCAGTTTACCTTTAGAAATATATTGTAGTTATCCAAGTCAGTGACTTTTGCAGCTGTTTTATTATGGGTTCTTATTATCATTTGGGTATAAAAGTTTCCTTGTCTACTTTTTTTATGAGATAGATCTACGCTGGTGCCTAATTGGTAATAAAAGAGCTCCCTTTATGAAGTATGAACTATCATTATCTATTAATTAAACTATTGTGTACATACTTCATCCTCTTGCTCCCTGATGGGACATAAGTAGCCATTAATATTAAATGGCTCACAGAGAAGCATGTGCCAAAAAAGAAAGAAAAAGAGGGAGTATATTTTGTGACTGAAAAAAGCCCACTCATGTCAAGTATTTTCCAGGCTTGTGGAATAAAATAATGCAATGAAAGTATAATTTGAGCAGGGTGTTTCCCAAATTTAAGGCTGATTTTAGAAAAGGCCATGGAATGAAGTGAGATAATATATATGTATATTGTGTGGCCTGTGAGTAGCTGATAAGATGTGGTAGTTCGATTTTTGACAGTTTTGATTTTTAAACTTAAGTAAAACTATGTTTCACCTGATGCCCTTTGTATTTTAAAAGACCCTTTAAAGGTCACTGTGCTGAGTGTGTTGGTTTTTGTAATGTTAGTGTAATATTCAAGATTATATAGACTTATAGTCTTCATAGTCTTCATGCTAAGGCTTTCTTTTGGGACTCACACATCTGGTACATATTTACTTGCTTGGTTATATTCAGCTGAATGGTGGTCAAGAGTTGTAATTCAATAACCATGCATCACATTGTTGAGAAATGTGAGGTACCATCATAAGTCCCAGAGTGAGACATGTATGGTTTGTCATTGGGGTCTTTAGCTGTGGATAGTGAGTGGGTTGCCTCTTAGTGCTGCGGCCCCGTGCCACTGCTCTTCGACAGGCCTGTTGGGGCTCTAGCGGTGGTGGGATGGCTCTCTGCTCCCATGCCACCTCAAAGGCAGCTGTTTTAATTAGAACCCAAGTGAGCACATGGACGAGTGCACTCCATTCAAACAGCTCTGAGGTGGCACTGCTGCCGCAGACCGTAGTTTCTGTAACTATGGCAACGTTCGCCCAGGAAAGAAAAAACAACCCACAGAGCAAGCCAGTGCTATAGTGTATACACTGCCTCGAAGCTCAACTTTGGCTGCGATAGCCACGGGGGCTCTGCCTGTGTTTGCACTGGAGACGGAGGCTGCAGGCGAGGCGTTCCTGGGCTCACGCGGTATTAGTCATGGTGCGGAGAAGCTTGTAAGCCTCATACTACCTGGCTATGGGTGTCAGCATGCCGGTTGGGGGAATGTAGCAGAAGAGCCTGGATCGTTCCTCAGGCAGTGAATGAGCATGCAGCCGAATTCACAGAGCAGCCCGCATCACTTTTCACCCCATGTCCATAGTGACCTAGTCATGCCTGTGTGCTGGGCCTGGGTTTGCTCTGGATATGCTCAAATCCATTTGAAATAAGCATGTTCAATTATGCATGCACCCTTCACCTTAGCCTCAGAAGGTGAGGCTCTTACACTCTTGCATGACGTGTCTTGCCCAACACCCATCACATTCTTGCATTCTTGCAAAGTGAATCAGTGGATTGAAACAGGAACTAAAAAAATCCCCCACAACATTGCAGTGAATTGTGGGAGCCTTTTCCAGGAGGGCAATGCCAGCTCAGACTGAAATTTACCGTACTGTGGTGCCATATCTGCAAATGTATCTCATATTAACAGTAGACTGGTCACAGACCTCTGCATCAGCCAATTATCCCTTATTAAATGAAGTCTGCAGCTCTTGTCTCAAATAGCAGAGCATTTGCCTTTTCTCTATTACAAAGCTATGGATATAGTACATTCGCTGTGGCTCACAGAGAGCCACAGTCAAAGGCAAATAAGTGAAATCAACTGTGCCTGCTGGCTGTTAGGTAATGGAGCTGACTGTAATCGCTACTACAGTCAAGTGTCATGTAATGATTTTGTACGTCTATGTTTTGTGCCTGGAGGGAGTTGTTCAGCACCGGCGCTTTCACAGGGGTCTGAGCCAATAAAAAGAGAAGAAATGTAATTAGTGATGTCAAATACAGCACAGTTGTGTTGTAAAGACATTGCATTAAAATGATTGTTTGGGAACATGGTTCTCACAGCAAAGGTGCAGTGAAGATGTGTATTGCAGGTCATTTGTGCAAAGTGTTCAGAGAGAAATTCAGTGACTGATCATATTAATCACTGGCTGGTTGGAGCAGGACTGACGTTTCTGGTGCAGTACTGAGGCTTTTTTTGCATTTCATGCTCAGTAGGGGGTGGGGTTATTCTGAGAGGAGGAGGGTTAAAGGGTGGAGCTAGAAAAGATGTTAGTCTGATATACTGTTGCCTGTGTCCTGCTGGAAGAGAGATGACTTAGTGAGGTTAAGACCTGTTTGCCAGTGCTTTGAGTCCGTCAGCAGGATGCAACCATGGGCCAGCTCTCCACAGGTGAGCTCCTCTGAGTCATCGTAGCTGTCCAAGGTGCTGCCAAGTGTGGGGGAGGATCTGGCACCACAGGCTGACCACACACCCATAATTAGCTTCGAAAAAGCACATGACTGGACTTACTATTAAGTGTGTGGGGTTGGCTTTGAAAGCTGTGACACCTGCAAAATGATGCTGATTCTCAGTTGAATCTGCTTCACCTTGCTGACTATTACTGGTTTTGCTGAAAGAAGAACTACAGTGCTATCATTACAGAAGGTGTTTAATGGCATTGGAATGAATGCGGCCATAGTGTACTATTAAAAGGAAATCTGAGAATATTCATCAATACTTACAGGAAGACTAGCATGGTGAATTAGATGGTCAATTGAATTAGATGTTAATTTAGGTTTGATTAGATGTGACTTAAATGAAGATCCCTAAGGCTTTAGGGGTTTATGCAGCATTACAGAATCATTACAATGATTTACAGAATTAAAAGGATAAACTTATATTTGTTAATGATGAGTTTGCATCTTTACTTGAAAATAATAGATTTCAGGAAGAATATATTTCAGGAGGTAGCTTCAACCAGAATGTTCATCAAAAGGTTAATATCAAAATGTGCGCTCTCTCTCTCTCTCTCTCTCTCTCTCTCTCTCTCTCTCTCTCTCTCTCTCTCTCTGTTCTCTTTCTATGAATTGTATGACAGATATAATGGGATTGGTTGATGTAACGATGGGTGAGATGTCACAGCAGGAAGAATAGTGTTTATGCTTGTCTAAGGGGTCTTGGTCACACAAATGGAGCTGCTTTGTGATGACAGAGTGGAAAAGCTGCCATGGCATCCGCTGGCCATAGCGTGCTGTCAGTACCAACATCAGAATCCCAGAGCCAGGGAAGGGTCTGTCCCTTTGAATACAGAACAATGTCTGTCTTTGCTTTGAGCTGCAGAGATTTGACACGTTTGTGGTCCCTGGTCTCCATAATCCCCAGCATGTGACATTGTTGAAAGCAGAACGTGTGCATATTCACAGACATACACATACACATAACAATAGACAGAGATGCACAGACGCATTCATACTAAACATACTAACACACAGTCACATTACATTACACACACACACACAGTGACTTGTGTATTATTGACTTTTATATGACTGTAATTAACTAAATGTATGCATAATACACCCTAAGCTTAACACCAGCAGCCAAGAGGAAATGGTATGATTCTTTTAGTTTTTCGAATATTAGTGTTTCAAATATTCTTTATGTAAAATAAAAGTCTCCAAAACATCAAAATTTTCACATTTTCCTATGATCATAGGGACATTTGATATCAAAGAAGAGAGAAATACATATACTCATATCATACATGTTGCTATATCACACTCCAGATCAGAACAGATGAAATGTGAATATGAGCGTCTGAGCTGAGTTTATCGCTGAATTCACAAAATGTCCCTTCACGTTGTTGGTCCATGTGGCTTGTTTTCCTAGCTGCATCTCATCTAGTTGCTAAAGTGGCTAGAATCACGCAATAAGTAGCGAGAATGCAGTGAAGCAAAGAGATGTAGGGATGAAACACATCCCTCCTTGATGCACAGCTGCTTGAGTGAAAATATTTGATAAGGGCCATAAGTTATTTATTAACCTTGTTTCATGGCTGTGTTCACCCAGCATTGTGATTCTCCTTGTGAACCAGGGCTGTGCTATTGAAGAGGCATTGCAGCTCAGATGTAGCCCATCCAGCCCAGAACATGCCTTGACTCAAAACTCCACTCCAGCTCCACTCAACACCACCCCTAACACGTGCCTTCACTCATCCCCAAATGTGCTTGGCTCAACCCCCCGCACACACACTGACTCCACACTCAGGGCTCTTGGCAAGGGTAGTGGATGTGGCGGGAGGGGCAGGTGCTGTAGGGGTCTGCTTTTCATCAGTGCTGTTTGAAACCAAACTCACAGGAGGCAGCTAATCTCTCACCTCTGACTCCCCTGAGAGTGAAAGTATAGTGAGGGGGGAGGACGGAGACCGTTTGAAAGCCCACGCAGACTCATGTGTTCTCTCTCTCTCTCTCTCTCTGTCTCTCTGTCTCTCTCTCTCTCTCTGTCTCTCTCTCTCTCTGTCTCTCTCTCTGTCTCTCTCTGTCTCTCTCTCTCTCTCTCTCTCTCTGTCTCTGTCTCTCTCTCTCTGTCTCTCTGTCTCTCTCCTGCTCTCTTTCTCCCTCTCTCTACCTCTCTCTCGCCCACTCTCTCTTACCATACTGTGCGCCTGGCAGCTGGACAGAAATGCAGAAAGCCATGCATCCTGATGTGCATGAAAGGGCGACAGTGAGGCCTTCCTAGGACATCAAGGCAGGACTCAATTGAAAATGTCAACAGTTTAACAGATCTTCTTTGGGAAGCCAAAGATCATCCCAGCCCCTATATTTGTAATTATTTTTAATACAATTATTTTGTATTAGTAACAAGATCAGTATAATGGTGCTATTTTAGTTGTTTCAAGTTTTGTGTGTATGTGTGTGTGTGTGTGTGTGTGTGCGTGTGTGTGTGTGTGTGTGTGTGTGTGTGTGTGTGTGTGTGTGTGTGTGTGTGTGTGTGTGTGTGTGCGAGTGCATGTGTGCACGCGTTTACATATGTCTGCTTGGTGCTGTTCCTCTGTTGTGAATTGTTTTGTTTGCTTAAAACAAAGAATAACCAAATGCCACCCCATTCTGAGATACTTTGCTGCTAAGTCAGAGGTACAGACTGCAAATTACTGCAAATTACATTTCACAAGATTTACAGTGAAGGGGAATGTAAGGAGAAACCTGAGGTCCAATCCCCCATTGCCTTTAGCAGGCATGCTGATACATCATAAGCATGTTCAATGGGGACAACATTCGGGAGAGTATGGGAGTCTGCGGCTGTGACAGCGCCTGTCAAAAGCCCCTCCTGGGTAGAAGGAAAATGTGTGCATCCAATGGAAGAGGAGCTCTGCATACCTGGTACTTAATGCAACCTGAGCCACTGTTAGCAGAGAGCCCCCCGCCTATTGCGGAGGCCTGTGCTGAAAGCTTCCCCCATGCAAAACTGGGAGATTGTTGAGCACCTACACAGGCCAGGCTCGGCCAAGCCGTGATGTGGCATGGGAGCGGAGAACCCGTGCAGCAGGACCTGCGGTGCACCTGTGGACGTCACTGGGTGTTTTTGCAAGATCCGCCTGCATGCAAGGAGCTGTCTACTCATTCCAAGCAGATGCGCGGTCATGGATCACCATGGCAACCAGGGCTCTTGCTAATTGTGTCTCTGTATGATTCCTGTCCGTGGTGGCAGAGGAGGAACTCTAGTCCAATCAGATCCAGCTCTGTGGAGGCAGCAGGCAGAGGGAGGCACTTGGGGGGGGGGGGGGGGGGGGAGAAGTTGTTCACCAGGCTGCTCTCAACATGACGTAACTGCTGTTTACAACTATAAGACTAGAGTGTACTAACAGGAAGAGCATTGATTGTGCATTGTGAATTCTCTCCAGTACCTGTCAGCATGGAGCAGAGTGGACACAACACCTGCCTAGCAGAGGGGATGTCATGACGCTTGGGTTGAAATCATAGTTTTCAATGTGGTCTTCTTCAGGGTTTTCTTTGTGACCTTGTCTTGTTGAGGGCATAAGCAGTGGACATCGTTGTCTTTAGCAAAACCTCGACATACTTCTTCAGCATGTCCTCATTTTTCCACATTACTGATTTATTGCTGCTCAAATGCTGGCACTGCAGTAACCTCAGCACACGATACATTCTGGCGTAGACGTGTTTAAATTAATATTAGTTTCCACACTGCTTCTTTTGACGTAGCCATTAAATATGCCATAGCACATCACATTAAACTGGTCTATGAAGCATCTGCTATTTGATATGTTTGAACATATCATTGTTGCACCTTCATGAATCCTTACTCTATGCTGTTGTAATTGTGTTAAACAGAATGCTAATTCCCATACTCATATGGCCAGGGTGATTGGCACACTTTTTGCTGTCTGCAGAGGACTGAAATGGGGTTTATATTCCTCTCCCACAGAGATTCTCAATATTATGAATCTACTTTATAGCTTCCTCTGTCTGTCTTTTTCCCTATTTCTCTCACTTCCCTCCTTTTCTCAGCAAGTGTACTCTTCTCACTAAACAGGGGGGATTTGGTAAGTGATGAGTCTACTCTCTGCCTAAAATTTTATTTCTGGTACAAACAGTTATTTCAAAGGGCCATATACATTTGTGTTTCTCTACACTGGATTCTCTGAAACTTGAAAAACAAGTGTGTGCAGAGGCAAGTGATTGGGAAGGGTGGAGTGCTGCTCCTGTGAGTGCTATAATGGCAGGTAGAAGTTATGCAGATCTGTGCAGGTTTGCATTAGTCCCTGCATGCCACGGACATTTTTTTTTTTTTAAGGAATGTTGATAGATGAACAATGCAAAGGACACATTTGATAGGAAAAAGTGCTTATCTTGCACAAGATTACACAGCAGTTACAGGAAATTATAGCTTGTGGAGATATCAAGTGCTATTGTTTACAAATTGGATTGATGTAATTTGTTGATTTAATTATGAAAGCAGAGTCTGCTGTTTGGCTCTGGGAAGACAGTCAAGCAGCAGTTAGTGTACAGAGCAGCGCCAGCAGGTCTGATGTGCGTTAGCCATAACTGAACATGAATATCTAGTTTTGGATTAGCAAAACAACTGCACCATTTTCTTTGTCCAGGATCAGTGCATATCAGCGAAAGGCCAGCCTCCAGTACTCTTCTTGACTGTAGACTCTGCTGTTTCTAATGTACATGTTTGTGTGGGTGTTTTGTATACTTTTATTTTCTACAGCAGTCTCAAGCTGGTATTTACCACTTAATTTATTAGTTTATTACCACCAGTGTCCAGTATCGCTACATGTTATCAACTAGTAACCTACAATCATTTAACAGATGGCCTTTATTTCAGTTAAATGATATTTGGAAGTTATTTAAGATAAATCATTATAATGCAGCAGATGTACACAGATAGGCAGTTAACAGGCAGAGCACAAATACTCAACAAAGTAATATCTAATTTATTTCTCTCTCTCTCTCTCTCTCTCTCTCTCTCTCTCTGCATCTCTGCTTTTTCTTTGAAGCCTTAAAGCATCTTTTCAATGAAAACAGATTAAAGTAGTGGCATTAAATAAAACGTCACACTTAGAAGTAAATAGTTGTCTTAATCTAGATGCATTACCATAAAGAATGATTACACAGTGTTTACATGCAGCTATAATTCTAAATGACTTTATTCCAGAGTATTTTCCTTTTGTTTTCAAAATTATTATGACAACTTCAGTGATAATATCTTAAGCAACACTGAAGTTTTTAGTTTTTATACAGGTGTTTACTTTATTCCACAATGAGCCATTACAAGAATTGCAAATGAAAACCTGGTATGCTTAATTAGACTTAGATTTCTAAAAAAGCTTAATTTTATTGGCCTTTGAAAATGGATCTCCCAAATATAAAAAAAAATTGACTTAAAACTTGACCCATTCTTAAATATTCAGGTGACATTAAATTAGCGGTGATTGTGTTTTAAAACAGAAAAGCCTAGTGCTTCCTGCCAAGTGCTTTATAGCCAGATTACATTTACCTTTGTGCTTATGTTAGAGGATAAAAGCTAGTTTGTTACTGTATATATGCAGTACTACAGAGCATAGCACTGGAACTGCACGGTTACCAAGACCACCACCAGCACCTGCATTGGGTGGAGATTCAATATTAAGAATATCTGAGACGTGCTAGAATATTACATCACTTCTTTTTCCTGCAGTGTGACATACCAATGTAGCAGCTGTGAGAACAGCAAAGTGCTGCTTGGTTTGTCCACTTCTGCAGGTCTCAGCCACCTGTCCCTAACTTCCCCACATGAGAGCACGGGAAAAAAAACTTGTGGGTGGCCAATCTGCTGGTCATGCAGTAGAGGAGGTGTTGGGTGGATGCTTTAGCATGTATACTCTAGGAAGTGGTGTAGCCCTGCAGGCGACAAAAGTGACAGGTATGTGACAATGAGGTTTAGACCTAGACTAGAACTAATATGTAGAAAACATCACATTGCTGTTACCACATTGATGTAAATTGAAGCATTGCTGCTTAGTTGAAAATGTGCACTTACAATTTCTTTCCCTCTCGTGACCCACTGAAAGAGTGTTACACATGGATTTGTTTGGATCCCTCTACTCCTGGGCCTTGTGGAGAGCAGGGGAAGGCCTTTGTGCTGTGCCCCATCTTTCTGCATGCCTGAACCTCCACCTGTGCTGCCCATCATTAGACAGTGAGACATGGTGAATTCTTGCCAGAGTGGGCCTGCAGCAGCTGAGTGGTGACAGTCATCTCTGATGTGCAGGTCTCATATAGTTAATCGGGGCCTCACTGATGGAGTGTCACGCCAGGCTTCCACTCTCCTTCCTCCATGCTCATCTTCCTCGCCAGAGCATATCACACTGCAGGTGGCCTCGCCAACTCAGCTGCTGTCCCTCCTGTTACTAAGCAACCAGGAAACTGTAAAAACTGTGTTCGCAGAGAACCTTACTGTATAAGCCAGCTAATCAGTGTAATCAAGCCCTTCTAAAATACATTGGCTATATACATGCTGGAAGCCCTTATTAAATTTGTGGCCCTGTTTGTTAATTGTTGCAGACCTAAAGTAACAAGTAATCCACATGTTAATATTACTATATATTTGAACTGAGTAGAGTAGACATTAAAGTGTTTATCTGAGAGGGGAAAAACTGACATTTTAATCCTCTACTCATTACTGTTTTTCCCATTTATGTTTTTAAGGGTTTAACATCTCTGGCTACTTGCATAAACCAGATGCATGTGTGCACAGCTGCCGGGGGCTGCAGTAATTCAGGTAAAATAAACTGCAGCTGAGCTCAAGGACACAGTGGTGCTCCACCACACAGGGCTTGTTTAATTGCCTGTGTGTGTCCTCTGTAAACACAGCCTTAGGAGCAGAAGAGGATGATGTAAATCCTTACTGAAGACAACCCCAGGCTCTGGGGCTCTTGTCTCCATGTGGACCGGCCTATACTATTGCTGGAAACATCTGGGTTAGTGCTCATAATCATCTGTGCATACAAATCACACTTTCTTTGTGCTGAAGACATTCTCAACATGCCTTTTCAGCTTTAGGTGAAAGTACATAGCTGTCCATAAGCAAACATGTCATCTTAGCTTGACCCCTCATGCCTCTGTTAAAAGATAAGGAATATCACATCATCAGTTCTTTTTCTGAAATCAGTGACCCAACAAAAATACATTTTCAGCATCATTTTAGAAATTATCAAGAGCTAATTATCCACATCAGTGAGTTTAAGAAAACATCTCAAGGGCATTCTGTCAATATATGTCAGTAGCTCATTTGTGATAGCCCTGTTTATTAAAGGTTGGATGGTAATCTGCGCTTTACTTTAAGAAAGTGAAAACTGTATTGTCAGATGCATGTCTGGTGATAATGGAGCTTTTGTGATGTCCAATCTTACAGACTAATTCTTAGAGTTTATTTATTTTGATCTCCATAAAAACTTTTCTAAGATGACATATTGTGTATACATCAGACACCACCACAAAAAATATATAATACTACCTTAGGCTTTTAATACATTTTAAATGGTTTGAATGCAAGATGGCCCAAGAAACCAACCATGACAAGAGATTAAAGCAACCATCATTTCCAAATGCCCCAACATTCTCCTCACTTTGTTACAAAGCCAAATTTATTTAGTAGAAAAATAGCATTTTCCCTCTTCCTTTGAAACCCTTCATGGATCAGTTTTGGAATATTACTCAGCACACATTTTCTTATTTCGAAATGATGGTATCCTTTAGGTGACTTCCCTCCCTACTCCTCTCTCAGACATGACAGAAAATTCCAGCCTTCCCAATTCAGTGGCTGACAGTTTGCAGCCCTTTTTGCTCTGGGGCAGGGAGGCTTCTGCTCCCTCTTTCCAGAGGCTGCATAGTTAAGGAGTGGCAGGCTGTGGAGAGTGAGAGGAACAATGATGGCTCGGATGTGACTAGCAGGTTTTCCCAAGGCCCAGGAGGTTTGATGCTCTACTGGGATCTCCTGGATTTGCCTCTTATAGGTGGAGGAAATTTGCTTGCCAGACAGTGATAGATGACTGCTCTCATACAAAAGGGTTTCATAAGCTTCACTGATTTATGCAACTGGCTCATTACTTAGAGCCATCCCTCAGCTCAGCAGTATTGGTAGTTTACTCCTTTCACTGTATAACTGCATATTCCTCTTCTTCTTTCTAGGGCTCTTACATAATCACTAATTTTTTTAGTTTAGTTTTTTTTTAACTTTTCTTATATGGCATGAGATTCATTTACAAGGTGGGATACTTCAAATTAACCTTCTGTTAGAATCTAGTAGGAAGAGTGAGCATCATTCCATATTTTTTCATGCTGTGAAAAGTTGCTAAGCAATGCAATATTTATTATAGTGTGTTTTACAGACAGTGCCCAGAAAACTGGGAGGAACTGATATTACGTCAGGATTCGTGTGGTTAACAGATGGCGAAACAAACACAGAAACTGCGTCTGGCAGCTAGCTCCACCAAGACATGTCCGAGATTTGTAAAGAGATTAAGGACATGAAGAACTGAGAAATTAGGACCACTGGGAGTGATGACGAGATGTCAAATGAGATGTCCTTTTATAATTATGCATTGTGATGTCATCATAGAACCTGCTAGTGGATGCCACTCACTGACTGCAAGCAGAAGCCCCCAGGGCTAGAGCCCCATGCTGACATAGGATGTTTGAATCCATGGACCTAATCCTTATTTTGACATGTAGCTCTTGTGCTCTCTGACATCCATGTCCCTGCAGGGTGTTCTTACTGTTCATGCCAAAGAAGCCTGTATTAAATCTGTGCTCTAATGAAAGAGGGAGGGGGACACGGTGCTGTAACGGAGCAGATCTGTGCTTTTGCGATGAGTCGGCTGAACTGTAAGGCCCAGTCACACTCTTGTTTGAGAGGTCCATTACTCTAGCTGACAGGCTGTGACAATTCGCCTGACTTAATCAATGGGATTGCTTCATTAATCTTTTTCCCTAAAGCCAGCAGCCAGTGAATGGTTCCTTGTGGTTACAGCAAGTGGTATAGATGGGCCTGCTTCTTTTGACACCACTGTGATCCTGCCAAGTTAGAGAAAAAACAAAGCCAAGAGAAAGCGCATTTGTCAATGTCATTTTGAGGGATTATTCTAACAAAGGGGATCGTAGGGGTTCATTTTTATGTAGCCTAATAATGCTTTAGTAATCAGAATAATAACTTGATCAGATTAAAATACCTTCATATAAACACCTAAATTGGAATAATCAGGTTGAGCTCAATCTGTAATTTCAATATGATCAAAAAGGTGGTATACACTTTAATAATTCATCAAAAGGAGGAGTGTTGGCCAGGCAAACACTTGACTCCAGCTGCTTACACCATCAGGACCACACATCTTTCATGCACATGTTTGTTTGCTTCAAATTAAGCAACAAAAATTGTAAGTGTCTGCTCTGGTGTAAAATGTCATTTTTACTACAAATGTCTATATGAACAAATGTTTTAATGTTTTAATGAACATTAATGAATAGTTGGAAACTATTGTAGCAGCATTCAGCTAATATGTTGAAACATAATGTGATAATCAATAGGCCACAGTAGTTTTTATTGCCTTTTAATGTTCAGCAAATTGTCTCCATAAAGAGTGCATTTGTCTGAGCCTAGCCTATTTTAAGAAATGTTAAAACACAAATTGGCTATATCACCCATGTAACATGCAGGTATGACTTCTAGGAGTGTAAATAAAGCATGTGCAAAAAGATTTTTTTCAATTATATCGACTGTTGATGTGCAATATTTCCTTACTATCAGCAGATACCTACATTTTGATTGTATTTAAACAGTTCAATGACAATCTTCAATCCAATTCAAACTGACAAATTTTTAATGACAAAAAATCATATACAGTTGAAAGTAAAGCATATACACACTACAATTGCGAGTTCCAAGTTTATTAAGTACACCTGTCTAGTAGCATGTTATGTCTTTTATGACCTTTGGAACAAAATGAATTGGCCTGAGCATGGATTCTACATGATGGCTGCACTGTGCACAAATACTGTACCTGTCTTGCTGCAAACCCCTTTTTCCAATTCCTGCCAGAAAAGTATGTTAGGCTGAGATCTGGGGACTGTGCAGGCCACAGAAGTTATGAGAATGCACTGTCATGTTCCTGGCAGCATTCCGTGATGATACATGCCTTTTGACACAGTGCACTATAATGCTGGAGGTGTCAAACTGAGATCAACTATACCTGTGAATAAAGTGTACCCATGAAGGGATGAACTGCAGCACTGTTCAGATACACCTGCAGAGTTCAGATATTGTGAAACAGCAAATTCTGAGACTTCCACCAGTCTGATGCATGAACGGAACCTCAGACAACTTTTTTCCACCTCATTGGTCCAATTTTGATGCTCCGTTGCCCACTGGAGATTAACTTTATTGTTCCTCTCTGACAACATCAGAACCCACCATGGGCTTTGAGTGTTGTAGCTGGTGTTTCATTCTGATGTTTGCTGTGTCACTGAATCTGTCACTGAATGATTCCCACCATTCTCCCTTGACTTCTCTTGACCTCTCTGGTCTACAAGCTGTTTTGACCCTCAGGATTGCTGATTACTGGTAGTATTTTACTCTGCAAGGTACTACATCAAAAACATCAAAAAAAGCCAGATTGGAGATGAGCCCACAATCATGTACATTCTATTATAGATACTGGTCTGTCTGTATTTATACCACTGCAGTCATGTGGCAAGTCATGCACTCATGACTCAAGAATATACCTAACAGTGTTATAATATACTGTTGCCTTCACCTTCCACACTTTTTCTAGCTCTTCTTTCAGCCTTTGGTATTTCTTAAGCTTTTTGTGTTCCTTGTTCCTGATGTTGCAATCACTTGGGATATTATTATTATTATTATTTTATTTTTATTTTTTTTTGCTGTTTGTCCATCAGTATTATGTCCAGTTGGTTAGCAATTACCAGTTTGTCAATCTGTATCTGGAAGTCCCAAAAGATGTTAGCTTGGTCATTCTCCACTACTTTCAGGGGTTTTTCCAACTTTTATCTTAGAACTTCTGGCCTTTACTCAGCACAGATGTTTTCGTATACTATGTCAGCTATGTGGTTATGGAACTCCAGGTATCGTGGCACAGCCTGCATCTGGGGTCCTGCCTGGTGTGGTAGATCCCAGCCTCTATTGATTTTGTATTTAGTGCTTTTCCTGTGTTGCTATGATTAGTGCCTCCATGCTATCTTTCAGTCCAGCCTTTTCCCGCCTTTGGTAAGATTTGTCCATATCAGCCACTTCCACTATTTGTCCATGGTACAAACCATGCAGAGGTATATCCTCCCATGATGGTTCCTGCTCCCCCTCTTTCCCATCCTTCTTGGGCTTCTGCTGTCTGAGGTATTCAATCACTTGCGGCCATCTTCCTGGTTTAGTCCTGGATCTTGGTTGTTTCCTTCCTGGTGTATTCTTGGATCTTGGTTGTTGTATATATGCTTAAATATATATTATATGTTTATTGTGAGACTTATAGACTGTCTATTGGCAGCTAATTAAATCAACTGTTTCATAGAAGTAATAACTAAAGTATTAGGAAAAGTCTGAATGGCATTGCCAAAACCTCACATTAGCACATAGGATGTGTATTTTTACTCCTCTGCTGATTAACTGTGCTTGCACCACTACTATTAACAACAATAGCTTAATGTGTATGCAAAGCCGTGAAGCCAAGTAGAATGATGGATCTCAGCTCTTGATGTTACATCACTGCTAAACCCACTACTTTTATCATGAGTCACAGACTTGTGTGTTAGTCATCATTTGATGCGGAGATGCAGTCACTGCAAAGAAAGGTTTGTTCTAACACACAGACACATTTTGAAACGCAGCCATATGGCGGGTGTATGGCAGGAGAGGGAGATAACAAAGACAGCCCACTAGAACCTCCTCCCACTTCACCGCTGAAGGGATTCCTGCAAGGGCAGGCCACTTTGCTAGAGACAAATAGGTCTACATGCCCATCAAAGTCAACTCTCTCATGCAATTTTTCACTGGAGCTCCCAAAGCCTGGTAATGTGCTGTTTCCAGACAAATTTGTAAAGGCATTTTCTGGGTCTAAAACATGGCTTGATGGGGAGAGAGAAAGGGAGTGTTGCCAGTGTGAACAGAGCCCCTGCTTTGTTCTATCAGTCGGCTGTCTTGATGACCCAGTGGATTTTGGGAGCTTTGGGTCCAGTTTAATGATTCTTTAGTTGTACTGCCTTAATTTTACTCATACCGTCTGTCTAATAGCAGCAACTCTACATCTCTCTCCATCTTTTTTTCCCCCGTGTACTGTGGCATTTACTTGTACTATCTGGTTAATGTGACGTGTACATTGTGGAGGGTGGGGCGTGGGATGGAGGACAAGAACAAATATAGATACTAGCTTTCCATCAGAGTTGGACAAGATGGCTGAGATGATGCTTGGGAAATTCTTATTTTGGCCTTGTGTTTCAGCTCTCCTTTTAAGGATATGGATGGATGGAGATAAGACAGCTGGGAAATGGGTTGTTGTTATATTTAAAAAATGTTATTCACCACAGTGACACCCCATCAATTGAATCTGACTGCTGCTCATCTGACTTTATTTTATGTGTTCACAATCATGAAGGCATCCCAGCTTCACTGAGCACCCTTCACTTCGGTTAACCTTTGTCATGATTTATTGAAGAGATGCGCCATTTATCTTGTTCCCCTGAAGACAAGAACAATCTTACTGTATGTCATAAAGTGTCAGGGGAGGTTCTTACTATTGGGAAGCCGGTCTGGTTGTCCGCTGTTTGTGTGATTGTGTATCAAACGTCTTCCTGCTGCAGATAGCGCCTCACCCAGGGTCCTCTTCTGCTTTTACCATTAATGCCTTTCCCTCTATCATCAAGACCAGAATAATGTTCCATCATTTCTCATTGTATCCAACTTAAATGTACCAACATATTCCCTTTAAGAATAAGCATCTGTCTCTCCCACCACCCATGTTTTTTGGCTCCATCCACAGACATGGTGACCTACAGGTCCTCAAAGCTCTTTGTCATCTGTGATTGATTTCGGTAAGACCCTCACAATCTCCAGCATGCTGCATTAGGGCCAATGACTTTTCATAGTTTTCATCCAGCCAAAGCACAGTAAGTAGCCATCACGTGCTCCGTTTAGAAGAGCAAGCCTGCATTAAACATGAGGCCTTCCATGGATCAGGCTTGCTGATCTGGTCCTCACATGCTGATTGCATCCTTCGAGGGTTCCATGTTTGTGTGTGTGTGTGTGTGTGTGTGTGTGTGTGTGTTTAATTGTGCTCTTTTGCATCACACGAGGGCTTGTGACTTCAGTGCATATAAAGATCTTGTTTGCCTGTTAGTCGTGAGCAGGCAGGGCCAGAGAGGTGCTAACATGTCTCAGGCGCTGACAGCGCCAGTGTCTGTGCCATCTGGGCTGGACATACTGCCCATGGTGCTTATGCCTCCACCCATCCCAGCCTGCAAAAGGGATGACAGTCTTGCATTTGGAAATGACAAAACCCTGTGCCTCTTGTACTGCTAAATATTTCATCAGATAAACACTGGGAAGAACATCTTGTGCCACACTGAGTGTGATTTGAAACTCTTCATTTAGAAGTCTGTGTGGTAATATTTGGCACATGTGGTTGTGAAGAGCCTGATTACTTTGTGGAACAAGGTATTGCAAGGGATGGAACATGATTTAAGCAGAAAGCCTCCTTTACTTTTGGCAGTGGAAGCCTTGTGTGGTCTGAGAGAGTACACTAGTCACATTCCTTTCCATTCTGCCTGTGTCCTTGAATAACTGCCCCAGCTGCCCCAAGATAAGCATAAAAACTACATTTCTCATTTTCATTTAGTAAACAATATCTTATTCACTGCTTACTTATTATTCAGCACTTTAGAATTATTCTAATTAAGACTCTGGCCCCAGGGTGAAGCATTCAGTGATTGGGTGGACACTCAGTGTCCCAGTATACTCACTGGACAGAAATCCACCTCTTCAGGTTTTTACAAAGAAAGTGATCTTATAAAGAAAGCAGCTAATGAATGTTTATTTACACAGTTTGCTGAATCATAGCAGAAAAACATGCCTTTCTACTATATTCCTCTTCTTCATTAAAACATTGTATCATAATTTTAAGTTTTACACAAACCTATCATTTATTATGTTTCCTTACTCCTAAATCTTGTTTACTGCCAGAAGGGATGCCTCAGTCCTTTCATACTGACACTGGAAAGCTAAATCAAGTGGGGAAATCATGAATTCCCACTTGTCATAGCTCATTTATCTGTTTGTGGCATGTACTGTGCAAGCCATTTTCCTTAACTCATGTGCACCTGGTTCGAGCATGTCAGCATGCTGGTCATCCTGCTCAACTGTGTGACCCTTGGCATGTTCCAGCCATGTGAGGATGTCAAGTGCCAGTCCGAATGGTGTACCATCCTTCAGGTAAGATTTGGTCAGCACCTGGAGACTTTTATGGTGGAGGATAATGTTGCCAAGCATACAATGAGCGACAAACAGCTGGCTGCAAAATGTACCATAAAAACATAGCCCGGGCTAGTTATTTTCCTAAACTGCATGATATAGCAAGAATACTTCACTGTTTCTAGAAACTGCTGGTCTGCTACAAGCAAAAATAGACAAAATATGTATTTATTTTAACTTGCCACAAATTTTACTGCTGTGCCACGTGCTGCAAACGGATGAGGTGATTTAAAATAGGAGCATATTGCTCATGTGGTGCAGCAAGTGGCAGGTTTACTGTGTGTAGTGTAAAATGGGCATATAACATTTTTCAAGCAGAGTTTACTTTTGGGCAGTACCATTTATAGTGCTTTCCCTTTTCCCTTTGTGACTTCAGTTCTTGGTCCAAGTCACACTGGGTACAGTGCCTGAGGGGACAGTAGAAACTTAGCCAGATGTTAGTGGAAGAAGTATGTTGTTTGTTGAGCTCTGTAACTCCCTATTATTCTGCCCAGTGCCCTGCCAGGCCCAGCTGGAGATCTGTGGGACTTTGGGAAAATTATGGGTCCAGTGGGCTCTGCCATTGGGCTCAGAAGCATTTAAAAGGCATGGGTCAGCCAGGGGGCAAGACAAGAACTACATTAACCATAACTAATCTCCTACCTCCTCTAAGGACTGGCCCAGCAGTGAATGTCTTCTGCAGAGTTACCATATTCTTAGTGATATAACCTACAGTCCCTAAGTGCCAGGCATGTTTACAAACTTGTGGATTGTTTTGGTTGTTGTTTGAAGAGCTTTGATTAATGTATTCCTTAAAAAGGAGAGCAGTAGCTACATTGTTTTGCTGCCTTGCTGTAGTCAATATGGGACTGCAGTCTGAATGTGTTTACAGGCATTTGATGACTGCATCTTCGCCTTCTTTGCTGTGGAGATGGTCATCAAGATGATGGCTCTGGGGATTTTTGGATCAAAGTGTTATCTTGGAGACACATGGAACCGCCTAGACTTCTTCATTGTCATGGCAGGGTGAGTCCTTCACCAGCTCCTTCCTCCTTTACCCAATAGCACTGCATTAAGCCAGTTAATTTAATCAGGAATGATTCACTAGTTATGGAATGCAAATCTCTTCCCCTGTGGCAGTGCAGGACTTTAAGTTTATTTATATTGCACCTTTTTGAGGTCATTCAAAGTGCTGAGGTCATAAAGTACAGAGTTGCTCTTTAAAGGGTCTTCATTTAATTCTTGTAACTGAATACATTAGTCAGAATCTCAGGAGCTGTTTGCTGAGACAGAGATTGTTTCTGATATAAGCAATAGTAGACACCCATAAGGGAAGATGCCTACATGGTTTGGGTTGGGGATAAGGTTGGAGTTGGGATTGATGGCAACAGTGTCCGGCACTGCTGCAAGTCATTGAGATTTTCCCATACTTTGTTCCTTTCTAGGATGATGGAATACTCACTGGATGGCCACAACGCCAGCCTGTCTGCCATCCGGACCGTGCGTGTTCTCCGGCCTCTTCGAGCCATCAACAGAGTCCCCAGTAAGCTCCTGCCCTTACCAGTCCCCACACTCTCTCTCTGAAACGCCCATTAACTTGACTCACCAAGACAGAAAGAGAGCTGCCTGATGTGATCAACAGATGGGCAATGTTTGTTAGCTGCACATATGATGAGGTTGTATGGGAAAGACCACTTCCAGAGCACTTAGAGTTATATACATTACATAGCCCAAAATCCGCTGATGACCGGAAGAAACACGATACCGAGCTGATGGAAGTATTTGTGGTGTTTCTTCCAGTAATGAAAGGCACAATGACATGTCATATTCCATCTCCTCAAACTCACTTCAGAAAAATAAGAATTGAGCAAGCAAGTTGTTCTAATGTAAACATGTAACTAAAGCTGTATGCATGGTACTGGTCCTCCCTGCCTGTCTCTTGTTACCCCAGCAGATGAGTCTCATGGTGCTTTCTCTTTCTTCTACAGTGTGGAGCAGGCTGTAGATTTAGTGCTTAGTTAAGTCTTCCCCCACTGGATTGGTTTTAATGGCTCCACTGTGGGGGGAGTGAGAACATGAGTTATGTGTCCAAGTCTCTGCTGCTTAAGAGAATGTCTTCAGATTTTATCACTGGCTGAGACTGTAAGTGCCTTTGTGTGTGTGTATGTGTGTGTGTGTGTGTGTGCGTGTGTGTGTGTGTGTATGTATATATATATATATATATATATATATATATATATATATATATATATATATATATATATATATATATATATATATATATATATATATATATATATATATATCCGATATATATATGCATATTTATTTGGTTGATACCGTTTGCCCTGGAGTACACACCTGTAGGCTAATCAATGAACTGGCCTGGGATAGAGTGACTCCATCTCTACCTCTGCATATGTATAATTGTGTCAGAGTGTGTGTGTGTGTGTGTGTGTGTGTGTGTGTGTGTGTGTGTGTGTGTGTGTGTGTGTGTGTGTGTGTGTGTGTGTGTGTGTGTGCCTGTGTGTGTGCGTGTGTGTGTGCTGGTCTCCACATCTGTCTCCTCTCTGTGACTGAGTGTTCCTCCTGGGAGCTCATTACTCTGGCCGTGCGACTTTGGGGCCTCCTCTGAGACGGCTCCATGCTGTCTTAGGTGGGAGACTTGGAAAGAGGCCAAGATAGGCCACATAGAGGATGTTTCCTCTCCATTCAAACACATCCATTTAAGGCCCTCTCCTCTCCGCATCATTCACTCAATTTACATCAAGCACACACACACACACACACACACACACACACAAGTACACACACACACACACATACACGGACACCCAGACACATTAGTAAGGCATTTCCGTCAGATGTATCCCAGCATTCAGGGTTTTTTTCTGCCTTGTCGTCTGGGTTCTTCTTTTTGTCTGTTTTGCTGATCTCTGGCTCTCCTTCAGGTGCTCAGACTGTTTTGTGGTTTGTGGCTACAGCATTAACACAGTACCTTTTACATCAATTAGCCCAAATGGGGGACTAGCCATTAACCTGTGCTGGTTGACACCTCTAGTGCCTCTTCCTTGAAAGTGAAAATGGATCAATGGTTTGGTTTACAACAACATACACAGTTACTGATCTATAATATCATCATCTGTTAGCTTCTACCTACGCAGCCTCAGAACATAGTGGTGGTTTCAGACAGGAGGAATCCATTTTGGAGCGGTCTGGATAGACTCTCTTTGGTTAATGTAGCATTAGTTGTCCCTGAGGAAGGTTATTTTCTATTGCTGATGTTCTCCTGCAGCATACACATCCTGACAAGTCCACTGGCGTTCCACTGAACCAATTTCACCCTGTCTTTGCATTTGCAGAGTCATGATTACGTAACCTGTCCTCTGCACCCGGTTTTAAACTTTTTTATTGTTTCCAATGGCAGTAAAAAATCTTTATGAATTTGATCAGATCACATGAAAACTATTTCATTTTGCTTTTTTGGCCAGACATTTCCATTTATTTATGCCTACTAAATTGATGATACCTGTGATATCTATAGAAATAGATGAGCTGTATGTTGTGGCATCCTTTGAAGTGCTTGTACTATAGAGAAATAATTCTGGACATTAATGGTCCCTGAATGCTACAGACAATGGCTACTTATTAATAGAATTAGAAATGAAATTCAGAAGAGAATTTCAATGCTCTCTGCTAAACACTGGCTGTTTTAATGGCAGTGTGGTTTAGCAGCATAGCATATTTCACATGCACGCTTTCTATGCGTGTAACAGTTAGATGGGTTCCTTGGTACTACTGCAGTGCACAAAAATGCACTGCAGTTAGACACATTTCTTCACTTAGTCAAGCATTACTACATGTGCAGCTGTTCTAGAGGTTGTGAGGCTCAGATGTTTGCCATCAAAACTTTGCATAAATCCCATGCAGGGCATGTTGTTATCCACAGCCTAAGCTTCTGTTAGCTGGAATGATGCTGTATAATCTGAGACCATCCTTAAGTGAAATGTCTCAGGCTCTGTGTGGTTCTGAGGAATTCACAGAAAGCTAAAAAGCTGAATGGCAGCACAGAGCTCAAAGCAGTACAGAGCATGGATTATGCCACTAAAATGTTGCACTCTCTCTCTCTCTCTCTCTCTGTGCGTGTGGTTGTATGTGTGTCTCGCTTTGTGGTCTCTGCAGGTATGAGGATACTGGTGACTCTGCTCCTAGATACTCTGCCTATGTTAGGCAACGTTCTCCTGCTGTGCTTTTTCGTCTTCTTTATATTTGGCATTGTCGGCGTGCAACTCTGGGCAGGGCTCCTAAGGAACAGGTGTTTCCTGGAAAAGGAGGTGAAGGAGTAAGTAGCTGTCCTCTCCTGTAACTTTCTTCTCCTGCTCTTACTCTCTCCACTGTGATCCAAAATGAAAGGCAACTGTTGCCAGTTTCTGCTGCATCCAATCTCATGAATAGCACATAGCAGCCTGGTCCAAATGAGGATTAAGCAGTAACCCCTGTCCAGTGGAGGTGCCTAGACCACTAATGCCACTTTGGCATCAAAGTCATTTTAACTCACTGACTTTCAGAGGACAGAATGAAAGCAGATCGGCCAAAAAAACACCCCCCATGTCCTATTATCTGTGCCACATATATCATAAGAGGGCAGCAGTTTATCATCTCGCTTAGCTCCAAAAGATGACTTTGAACTACTGGATTACTGTCTTATCCCTCTGTGGTGGAGTTGCTGGGGAGCCTCAGTAACCATCTCGATTGTAAAACCACTGTATCATGGCCTTTATTCCACTATGCATTGTATATGTTTGTTCTTCTGGCCAAATAGCAAATGCTATTGTTTATTTGTAATGCTAATCAATTCACCTCTGTCTCTGCTCTCAAATCTTATCATGTATAGCATGCTTGTGTAGCTTGGTCATGCATTTCTGTTCCCCCTTGGGGGGTTCAGCTGTTTGTTTTGATTATACGATTTGTGTCTCAGTAGCTCCTCTCTTCTCTTGGCAGCCAGTATAATCTGTCCTTCATGAGTCCATACTACATGCATGAAGACGGGGAGGAGAGCCCGTTCATCTGCTCATTTGAGAAGGAAAATGGCATGCTCCGTTGCCACGATGTACCCCCTCTCAAGGAAGGAGGGACCGAGTGTGCAGTAAACCCGCCCCTGGGTCCAGCCTACACCGGCCCAAACGGCTCCATCAGCAGGAGCAACTGTGTGAACTGGAACCTGTACTACAATGTCTGTCGGGCCGGGGAGCTCAATCCTCATAAAGGGGCTGTGAACTTTGATAATATCGGATATGCTTGGATTGCTATATTCCAGGTGAGTCATGTTCTGATCTTGATCGTGAAGCTTCTTCTGTTCTCTTGTGCTGAAATCAACAAAGTGGTAAGACATATATGGTTTAAGTGTTGCAATTTTCTGTTGAAAAGTAGGTTTTGGTTACAAAGTTCACACCTCTACTGCTCACTTTTTCTTCTAGACAGAACGTACTAGAAAGCTCCATTAGTCACTCCAGCTGCAACATGTAATTAAATATCCTCTGAACAAATGTAATGTTCACACTGTTATCCTGCTCCTATTGCCGCGTACAGTTCTTCTTTTTGAACTGTGAGCTGCATTGTCCATCTTTGTCAGTGGAATTGAAATGGTTCCTGGAATACCATAAAAGCACGTCTTCTTGTATAAATTCATCAGCACACAGGGCCAGGCCTCAACACCCTGCTTAAGGGGACAGAATATGCGCAGGCACACTGCTGGGTGGGGCTACGGGGTATTCAGCCATGCCATCTCATCTTGTCGATCACACAAGGACAGCGTCTCACTGTTCTCCGGTAATAAGCGCCCGCTGTCCTGAGGTCGCTCTCATTAGTTTGGGCACATAGCATGGGACAAATGGCTGCCCAGTCTCTTCCCCGGGTTAATGATAATGCACACTGGGCTGTAATTTAGGAGGAGGGATGACGACTGTTTCAAATATGTAAACATGGGAAGATGACAGGAACTCTCCTCGCATGCCAGCTCCTTTAACCCTGCACTAGACCTTCATTAGCTGAGTGACAGGACATGACTTCATTTGCAAAGATTGGAGGTGAACAGTGCTCTGCATGTTCTTATGAGCTGGCCACTGGACATACCCCACACACTGTGGTCCTGTAAAGACCTGTATGTGCCACCTGATTGCCTTTTAACTCTACTTGACACATATCTCACCATGAAATTTGCTGTGCACTTAAAAAGCCTGCAGTCCCTAGAAAGTGGTCTATTATAACTGCAATAATAGCATAATATATTAAATGATATAAATGGAGAACACCCAGGAGTGCTGTCCCACAAAATTTAAGTAAGCTTGTATAAGCAAAGTGCCACACTCCACAGACCTAAGTGGCATTGTTTAGTGTTAACTCAAATACATATTCTTGTTCTTTGTTTCATAAAATTGAACATGGCAGTGCTATAATAATGAACCATGTTCAGTAAAAATGTGCTGTAAAATTGTTTTGAAGTGTGTTTTATCTGAGCTAACTCTTTAAAACAAGATGCCTTGGTATCTCTGCCTTTCTAACTTAATATAAGCAGTCCACCTTTGGGTTTCTGTCCTTTTATCTTTCTGTCATATTTTCATCTGAAAAATCCCAGTGGTAAACAACATGAAAGACTCGCAAAACTACTTAGTCCCTCGACTATCTTTACCTGAAAGCGTGTAGCGTTGCAGGCAGCAACTGTGTGTTGATTAGGCTGTCAGTGAGGAGAACACACACACAGATTAACTGATGGCACTACAATAAGTCTAGCCAACTCCAATACACACATGCCTTGCAGTGTAATCATGATTCATCTCTTCATACCCATCACAATGTAATCTTTTGTTTTCTTCTCCCCCCACAGGTTATCACTTTGGAGGGATGGGTGGATATCATGTATTATGTTATGGATGCCCACTCCTTTTACAATTTTATATATTTTATATTGCTCATTATAGTAAGTGTGCTTCTTTTTCCCCCAAGTTATATGTGGTTTAATGAGAAAACTGCTTGCTGTGCAATCTAGTTTAAACCGTGGAGGTTAATATGCTGTGTATTTCCCAGGTGGGCTCTTTCTTTATGATCAACCTGTGCCTGGTTGTAATCGCGACCCAGTTTTCAGAGACAAAGCAGCGTGAGAACCAGCTTATGAAGGAGCAGCGAGCACGCTACATGTCCAACGACAGTACACTGGCCAGCTACTCGGAGCCAGGCAGCTGCTACGAGGAGATGCTTCGCTACATCAGCCACCTGTACCGCAAGCTGAAGCGGCGAGCCTCTCGCATCTACCATGGGTGGCAGAGTAAGCGCAGGAAAAAAGTTAACCCTAACAGCAGCCTGGCTGGAGGGTCCGGGGCAGGGCCTGGTGGCGTTAACGGCCACAGCAGGCCCAGGGGCAGTGGCTACTGGGCACGCTCTGTCCACAGCCTCGTTCAGCACCACCAGCACCATCATTGTCACATGAGCAATGGCAGCATCAGCCTGAATGCCTCCTTGGCAGGCAGTGAAACTCTTGAGATGAGGTCCATCACAGCAGGGGCACAGATGACATTGCCCTCGCGGCCAACCACTGGGCAGGATCTTTCACCAGTGGCCCAATCAGTGCACAGCATCGTTCAAGGTGACTTTCATGAGGCCCCGCAGATTCACACAGGCACTACAGCTGGTGTGACTCAACTAGGGAGGCTTAATGGTGGCATGAACTATCCTACCATATTGCCATCCTTCATCTGCAGCTATGCAGGCAACAACACTACAGCCAAAGTGAAGGTGGAGTCCAACAATGGCACAGCAGATGTGGCAGATCCCTTTGAGAAACTGCAGCATCTAACAGGAGACCATAGTAAGAGCTCTTTTTACTCCAGTCCACAGCTCCCTTCACCTCTTACTGCCCTCAGCTGCTGCAAGGAGCTCATAGTCAGAGACTCTGTCAGTCAGCACTTTACAGTGACAGAAAATCTATGACCTAAATGTTAAAGTCATTAACAGGATCCTTAGACCGGTAAGGTATCTAACCGTAGAGTGCAAGAGCGGAAAGTTAAAGACTTTAGCTCTGAAGATTTTTTACAAACTTGGATCAACATTAACTGCTCATCAGAAGGGTAAGCTCGTTAAAGAGGTGTACTCTGTCATTATGAAGTATTTGACTCTGTCATTATGAAGTATCTCATGGGTGGTTAAATTTAAACATTTAAGTTGATTTGTTTTTAAGTAATTACAAATGACATTCATGGACTGCATGAGGATTCAGTTCAATTTCAGGTTTGTATTATGAAACTTTGTATTTAACTTATCTCTCTTAGTGAATATGACTAATACATTTACCCAAGATACACTGTGCATGCTAATTTCTCTTAATGGTTAGACTCTCCTTCTGTTCAACTCAAAAGGTTGGTGCTGTATGATAATGTATTATGAGTATTCACCAACAATGAAGAAGAAGACCAGGATGTTAAAATTAGATGGTGCTTTTTTTAAAGACCGTGAGAGGAAAGGCATGAATCAAAAGGACAAGGCATGGAACAGACCGCTGGAGGGTTGTGTTTTTCATAAATGGTCACCTGAACACAGCTGCCAGGCCTTGTATCCTCTGTGTATGGCTGCTCTGCTTTGTTTTGTGGACTTGATTTAACTGTAACTGACACCTGGGCATTTGCCTGAACAGATTAGGTTAAAAATAAACTGGCAGTTGGTGGTAATGTTGTGTGGCCATGAATCATTTGATGACATTTGTAGTATCAGCCAAATGAACCTAATGGGGTAGATGATTAAATCATCAGTAAATTTGGACTGAAAATTGAACACACAAATTTGGTTGTCTCCTGGAACAGTACTTGCAAGTGCAAGGGAATAATGACACTGGGAGAACTAGTATAAACAAAAGGGTCCTTCAGGCAAGCATGCTATTGAAATCCAAAGTAGTCCACCTCACATTTGTGATTTCTCAAAATAGGTGTGTATTTATCTTACTGGGATTTATGAGACTTTATCCGCATCAGCTGTTGAAGGGGAGCATTGCTGAGAGCAGCGTTCTTCTTGCAGGTCACGGCCGCCTGCTGCAGCACATGGTTGGCATGGTGCCCACCCCACTGCTCTTCGAGGTGCTGGGCTGCCCATACTGTGCCTGTGCACTGAACACCATGGATCTGGAGCTGGCTGACTCTGAGTGCACCCGCTATGAAGGGGAGGTGGTGCACGAGCTTTCCCATGGCGCAGAGTTCAAGCCAGGCCATCCACGCCGCCACCACCACCACCGGCGGCTAGAGGACCGCGGGCACTTGTCCCGGTGCTGGGATGACTTTAGAGACGGGATGAGGCACATCGTGGATAGCAAGTACTTCAACCAGGGCATTATGATCGCCATCCTCATCAACACCTTGAGCATGGGGATAGAGTACCATGAGCAGGTGAGTGTAAGCTTGGGTCCCTTAGCCGGTGGCCGGCAGCTCTGGAGTCTCTCATGAGCACATGGCTTCCGCTCATCTGTTTTACATCTGCTATTGTCAAAGTAAGGGCCTAAGATAGCAGTAAGATTACTTCAGCAGCAATTGTTTGGAAATTGTTGCTGGAAGAGAAAAAAAGCAAGTTGAAGGAACAAAGGGCATTTTCTTCAGAAGCGAATTGGAACCATGTGGCCTGTGTCTGGTATATATCGAGAGCTGAGCAATGCTATCCACAGAAGTGCAGTATCGGACTGCTGTACACAAAGGGATTAGGTAGTTATTTCTTTTTCATTAATAAACAGTGAAGAGGGATTCGTGGCCTAATTTGTGGATAACAGGCTCATGGTTATGTAAGTGTGTGCTGCACTGCTTCATGCAGCAGCTCCTCTCACTGAGAACTGGCCTCACCCAGAGGGTGCAGCTCTCTGGCCAAGCAGGCGCCTGTGGCTTCAGATTCATCTGATTCAATCAAGGTCTCATGAGGAGGGACTCACGGATGTCGGACATCCCGTAACCTAGTTACAGCCTGACATTTGCTGCAGCTGTTATTGTGTGTGTGGGAGAGGCTTAGCAACATGTACACATGTACAGTGAACATGGATGAAGTAGACTAATGCTGAGATTTCTCCTATTATACTGATATATTGGAGTATGTTTCATGAAAAATACCTTGCACTGCATTTTTGATCATGAAACCTTTTTATGGACTAGAATCAAAATTTAGAACATGTAAGTTTGATATCAGCAGCAGACATTCTACAAGCAGACAGAGCAGATGAAGACTGGCTAACAATGACTTTGTTTATATTAGCAGTGGTCAATGCACACCTTGATCCTACTGCATGAGTTAATGATAAATCCACAGAAGCTGGTGTGTGAATAAGCCTTATTAGCTTCCTTTGATGATACCTGCTGATTTTTAAAAAGACTGAAAATATAGTCATTGGGTTAATTCCTCAGGTCCAGATTAAGGCTATAACTAGACTCAAAGGATTTCCAAAGGTTAATCACCAATGACATTGCATTTCCAAGACATTTCTTGACAAATGTCTGCTTGCATTTTTTTCCATGCTCAGTGTATAGTAGCCAAATTAGCTTCATTGAATAAGAGTCATAAACTAAATATGCAACTATTTTGCTGGCACTTTCTCTATTTTGCTCAGGACTGTGCATAGGAAAATATACATATGTTTTGTTACACTTCCACTAGTCACAGTGGGAGGGATGTTATTGAGTTATGCCTTGGCTTTGTGCAAGTATGCAATATAATAAATGTCAAGCTATAACACAAGTCCTTTGTCCATTGTGAAAATGTAGAGTATATTCCTCTATTTTAAATCTGTACCAAGCCCAGTCTTTGATTCGGTGTATGTAGTAAACAAAGACAATCACAGCAGCTGTTCAGTATATTTCCCCATTACTGTATTCTTGTTGCCAGTTCACTACACCTGCTTTGCATGTCAAAAAATTCCATTTAAACCTCTTACAACTCAAAGAAAATAGAAAGGTTGCTATCTTTAATAAAAAATAAAGTAGAACAGAAGTAGACTGGAATCTATGGCAGATTTGCTGCAAACAAATAACATACAGAACAATAATTCAGGAGCTACATATTGCACATGGTCTCCATAAATAATATATATATATATAGAACAAAAACAGTGCACAATACTGAATACCAATAAAAATAATCTAGAACACTGACCGCATGTAGAATAACAGCATGTAGAATAACAGCATGTAGAATAACAGTTTAACAGTTAATAAGTAGTTGACATGTAAATGCATGTAAAAACATAAAAATAATCAGGTACATCTTAAGTGTAATACAACATCAGAGGAGTTGTTAGCAGTCTAACTGGTGTGTGCTAGCACTGGGGAAGAGAGACTGTTATTGAATTGTGAGGAAAACTTAATGAGCTTTCTATTTTAAATAAATGTTGTATACAGCACCATGTTCTCTAGAAGTCAGTCAGACAAAGCCTTTCTTGGCTTAAAAGAAATTACATAATAAATAAATTGGGAAAAAAGGCACTCAAGGTTCCTATAGTAAACCTTACAATCCTGGTGAATTTAGCTACCTTCTCTAGGCATCATCATGTAAACATGTCTTTTGTTTTATGTCTACTTTCTTTTTAGTACCGTTAAACTCTCTCTTAATCACACAAACAATTAAACATGTGGTTGTAATGTTTTTCCAGATACTGAATTCAGGTCTAAACATGTGAATTTTGAATGCAGTTTCTACAGTGTCATAGTAATAAAATGTTTCTTTAGGATGGTAGCTCGAGAAATCATGCGCGGACTATTGACCTGCGTAGGCATGTCCTCTGCTCTTGGCACAGGTGGGTGAAAGGTCAGGAACTTCATGCATTTCTGGCACTATCAGGCACCTAAACATATAAACACAGCACCAAAGAGCAGATCAGTCAGCCTCACACTACCCACACTAAGCTCTTGTAGCCGGAGGGCTGGGTTTCTGAGGGCCTGATGGAGTAGTGGAAAACTAATGGTGATCCAAGCTTGATAATAAATTGCTTGTTTGCTTGAAGTGAGTAAGAGGCATGTGGAAGGGGCTGTGCTAGTTGCTGATGAAGGAGGTTGCAAGAGAATGGGTACAACATCTCTCTTCTCAGCTGTCTAATGTCAGGGTCATAGAGATTGAGCTTTATGAGTAACACAGTCACTGAACAACACCAGTGTATCACCCTCTATGGCTTATGTTAAGATTGCTTGTGATTGCCATCACATCCCTGTTAATTCTCTTTATCACTGTCCCAGAGAACTGTGTTATGATATGTACCTTCATGCTGTGGTGCACATGATAGATTTTATATGCAGTCTATGGTACGGCAGCTGTACCATGTACCTTTCTCCAGATAATGGGCAGCTCCATTATCTTGCAGCTGTGCAACAGTTCGTTGCGGGTTGCTTTGTCTAGCCCCACTTACCAAGGCACCTGAAGTGGGTGATATGGAGGTACAGCTAGTGTGGAGGAGCTTGTAGGCTTTGTGGAGTGTGATAGATGGAGAGGAGTATTGTAAAGAGAGCCATGGCTGACCTTCTGTGGAGCATGTCACAGTTGTGTTAATCCACATTGTGCTCTTATCTCCCCTGTTCTCCCCTCTTCCCCTTTATCCCCTTCTCCTCTTCCCCTCCTCCACTTCTCCCCTCCTCCCCTTTTCCTTTCCTCCCTCTCCTTTCTCCCCTCCTCCCCACACCTCTCTAGGGTCTGCAAACCACCAGGCCACCTTTATGCTCCTATTGTTTTTCAATAGCTTGTGCCCTCATGTATAGCAGATGTGTCTGAGGCAACAGCACTGGGACTTTGCAGCTCCACACTCAGCCAATTAGAAGAAAATGAGAATGGATTTCAATTTGTGTGTCATTTATAATGGGCAAAGTTTAGGGCTAGTCACAAAAGGAAGATAAAGCACTTTTCGATATTGTGCCAGATAAGCTAAAATAAACCTCCTCTTTTTGTCCTTTTTGTTTTGTTTTTTTTTTACTGTTGGTGAACAATATAAAATCTGGCAATGAATAAAGTATGTATCATTTGTTCTACATTGAGCATAAGTGCCACAGACTCTGTTACACAAAAAAATGGCAAATGTATTCTGCCTATAGGATGTAGCACTAAATTCAGAGTTATTGTGAAATAGCAAAATAGCATCTTATGATTAAGACAATCGTACTGAATTTATTCAATGACCAACTCACGGCTTGTGTCAGGGTAAAATTATTCAGAGCATAAATAGCACAGCTAAAAGAGTCCCCCACCTGGTGAGAAAAGTCACACAACAGTAAACATATAAACATTGCAATCTGTATGTATGCTTGGCTTCTTTATTCAAGATACAATTAGTGAAAAAGTAAGTAATTTAAGTTGGAGCCAGATATTTTATTGAAGTCCACTATTTGTTGTATTGGTGTCATGATTGCCCCCAAGTGATGGATTAAACGTTTATTGAGGTAGTTATGAATGTTACAACCCTTAAAAGGCATAAAGTAGACTATATTATGCAGAGTATGTAGAGTAGACAATGTACTTGTATGTCTTTGATTTAAAGTTCAAAATACCATTACCTGAAAATAAAGTGTCTTCTTCTTTATTAGACTATTGATCCAGGTCATGCTGGATTTAAGTTGCTTTAAAGAGATCTCAAAACATCTTGACATTTAGAAATGGCAAATGCACTGAATAATAGTTCACAGTGTCCTGATTAATGAGAAATCTGCTTGTCTGATCAAAACAGGTACTGATTTGACCGACCTTCATGGAGCATCTGAGAGTAACAAATCAATCCCAATTCTCACAAAAACAGGCCTTATCTTTACACCTCAGAGCCATTTAATGTACTTTGTGAAGCAATTAGTATAGTATGATATGAGATGTTGTGCTAGCATCTCCTTTTAGAGATGAGCTTTCTCTCAAACCTGCTCCTGGAGTACTTCTAAGACGTTTTATGGGCCCTAACCCTAGTCTCCCAAAAGCATTATTATAAGATGGTAAAAAGATTATTGTTTGAACATTTCATTGTTTAAACAGTTCAAAAATATTCTTAAGGTATAGGTGTATTAATTTCTTGTCACTATGAGCAAGTCAAAAATACTAACATTGATAACCTCAAAAATAGTAATAACCCTCACCATTTTTACAAGCCATTCAGAATCTTAGACTTCTTCTTTGTAAAACTATGCTATATTGTTCCCAATAACAAGTTTGAGCATTATACTGCATGTCAGCTGTTGTGTGGGGGATGTTCAAAATCTTAATGGTAAGCTTGACTCCTTGTATAGTTCACTACCAGTTACCCACAAACTGTGGTGTGCATTTGATGTTCTCTGTATTTCTCCTGTATACTCTGTACTGAATACACAGTATATGGCCTTTATTAAAGAACTAGAGTTGTCACAACTGTCAGAGAGGGCAATGTTGTATACAAATGTAAAAAGCTCAGTAATGGAAACTGAGGTGACATATGGCTTAGTTTTTCAACTTCTATGGACATAAATTGTAATATATAAGACCTTTTTTCTATGGCTAGGTAGGGGATGTGTGCTTTACTTTCTAACCCCTAAATTGCATCTCAGTCATTTCATGCAAGCTGCAAGTTGGTTAAAACCTGCCATTTATACATGTCCATAAATTGGTACAACTCTTGATAGCTTGTTGATATAATACATCTTGGAATCAGATAACGGAAACTGCAGTTATTTTCGCTGGCCAGTTGGAAATGAGGAGTGAGTGAGCTAGGAAATAATTCAAACCCAACTCTAGAGAACATTGGAAGATTACTCAGATACACTACTAGGTAAGGCTTATGGTTGGACTGTGCATACATCATAAACAAGTTAATCAGTGGGTAAAGGTAATTTTTTGGTATGATTTTTAGCAGATGTGCACAGCCAAATTTAATAGATTACAAGACCTACAAATTACATAGACCTATTTTAAAACAGAGGCACAATAAAATCTTCACATTAAAAGGAGTATTGAATATGTAGATGTTAATAAGGTCTGGAGAGATGTATGATACGGTGTTATATGCAGTACAAATTCTTTATTTCTGTGTGAAATGGATGTTTGTACATGCATATAGGCTGAGCTAGGTTGAGTCAGATTTGAGTAGTGTAAAGCAATACTTTTGCACATTGTAACAATGTGCTCCAATGAAGGAGGTAATAGGTTGGAGACTAAAGTACAAGGTGTCTATTGTGGTTACCAAGGGTCACAGCCTTGGGGAAATCACCGTAGTTACTTGTTTCTGGTTATTCTGGCATTGATGGCCCTGAGAGCTCTGAGTTTGAAGACATGGTGTCCAGGGTGAGTGGGGTCAGCTATGATTTTGCCAGAGTACTTCATGACTCTTATGTTTTGTGTGTTGACAGATTCACAGTCCTGATTATGTGCTGCAGTTTGACTGTTCCTGTGAGGTGAAGGAGCCAAACCAAATGGTTATGGCAGAGCTGAGGATAGGCTCAGTGATTGTAGCATAGGCCTTGATCATCAGAGCCTGTGGCTGGTTGAATTTCTACGGCTGCCTTAGAAAGAGCATCCTCTGCTTTGCTTGCTTGGTGATGGATGCATAGGTGCTCAGCAACTTAAGTAATACCTCATTTGAAATAATAGACCCATGAATGTGGAGGAGGAGTGGGAAGGGGGTGCTCTGTGTAGAGTCTAGCCACTGCAGTCTAGTCACTAGCTGCTTTACTTGCTTTCTGTAGGAAGACTTGTTTCCATTGGTTATAAGGCCAGTCACAGTGAAGTTATCGGCAAACCTTATGATCTTGATGTAAGGTTCTTTGGAATTACAGACAAGCATGCAAAGCCACTGAGGTGTACTGGTGGCTGGGGGGTTTTATATTTGTTTTCCCAGCTGCACTTGCCTCTCGGGAAATCTGTGATCTACTCACAGATGGTATCTGGCACAGACAGCTGGGTTGACTTGCAGAAGTTCTGTGACAGTGTTATTATTAGGTGAGCTAATGTCCATGAAAAGAGCTTTTACATATGTGTTAGGAAACAGCCTATTTAAAGTAATATATATATATATATACACACTGAAAGCTCAATTTCCTTTATAAGTGAACATAAATGTAATAGTACAGTTTTCACTGTAATGCTAATTAAAAACTGCATTTTGTAAACTTCAGAAACATCTTTCTATACATGTACAGTGGGTGTGCCAATGGATGAATATTTGAAATAATTTACATGCATCAACACAATACACAATGAACAAAAAAAACCCTACAACCTATGCTAAATATCAGCTACAGTGAGGCCATACATACCATGTTGGATTTGTCAGGCCATCCAGACCATATTGGATTGTTTCTTTTTCCATGCTCTCCAGCTCTGAGCTCTTCTACCTGCTGCCATCGTCGTCTTCACCATAGAACAGCACATTATGAACCTCACTAATTTGAAATCTTTTCATTGATCACATAAAGTGTCTTCTGTACATATTCTCACCAATATCAAATCTGCCAGCTGCAGTACTGTAAGCTGTGGACTCACTATTAACCCTAAAGTAGTCAAACAGTAGAATAAACATACTGCATATGAAGATGACATAGAAAAAACATGTCTACACCGTGTGGTACAATATGAAACGTGAACTAGGCTTAATTTGAACATTATGCCATTCTGTGAGTAGGTAGGAAACTGTTCTATGAAAAAACATTGAGAGGGAGCATGGTTAAACCAAAAAATTTGTAGAAGTTGATTCTTGTAAATTATTAGATGTCACAGATTGATTTTAAATATTATTGTACTGGTCAATCAGTGTGGACATTTTCCTTTAAAACATGGTACAGGCTTTTCACACATAGATTTGTTTTCAGGTCCATTAAAATTCTGTAGGCTACACTAATGGGAATAGGGCCATTAAGAAACAAAAACCTTTATAAAAATCTCTGAACAAGAATAAATTCATGAATGATGTATCATTAATGTATCTTATATAACATAAGCCTGTTTTGTATAATAACAGAGAGAGATACATCTGTGATCAAATACAGGTTTTGATCTTTTAGCCAACATGAATGCTCTAATTTTATTCTTGTTACTCATTACATCCAGTTCTTGTGACTGCGAGCACACAGAAATCAAACACACCTTTTGAAAAACAGCCTAGAATGTCAATCCTTTTGCTGTAATTAATTGACAGACATGGGGAAAAAACCTTTAGCAAAGTACTGGTATATAGCAGTTTCTGTTTGAAGTTAATCACCCTTAAGTGGAGACATTTCTATGCATGTTATAGGTTTTGTACTCCAAGCCATGTTCCACTTTGTTTGAGATGAAAAGTGAAGTGTTTTGATATTGAACTGTAAAATATGTTACCTTTGGGACTTTTTTAGAAATGGGTGGATGTTCAGATGTTGTAAATATCAGGTGGGAAATGCTGTAGCTGCGAGAAGCCCCTGCTTATGGCAGGACTTAGCTCATTAAACAAACTGTAACACTCAGACATCAAACCAAGTTTAGCGTTTGTCATTGCCTACAGAAAAAAACATATACAAAGGTTTTAGGTTTCTATTATTTGATTTGTTTTGGCATTGGAATGTGTAGTGTAAGTAAAGGTCTTACCGGTCTTACCGGGTCTCAGGTGGTGTGGTGAATGCAACATAGAAATCAACAGTTTAATATATTAACTTGATCTAACATGAGCAGAATCCGGGTAAGGTCTGAGATTGAGTGCACTCTAAATTATTAGAAGCAGAAGGAACCTTTGGCTTTATACCTGCTTTACAATGTATTGATTTGTAGAGGAGAGCCTACAGATAGTCATCTTGTATGTTCTTTACATCATTGGCATTGTCTGCCTTAGAAAACACATGGGGATACATCTAGTTGAGAAATAGCTTATGATGGGTAGTTTATAGGGGCACTGTCTGATTCTATTGCAACATTGCTCAGCTCTTGATAAGCAAAAAACTTTGAAATTGGCCTAGTCATTGTTTTAATCCTGCAATTCTAGACTTTAATGTCTGTATGAAAATGTATTTAGTGACTAATCAGTACTAGAGCCATTTTAATAGCTTAGGGTAATAGCTTAAGGTATTCATTATATAAATACTGTTGGAAAAAAGTATGGCCTTCCATTTAGATGGAGAAGTGCACTGGTTCTATTGAGTGCTGCTACATTTATTGCTTTACATATAATATGGCAGTTTGGAGAATAGGACTTTGTCAGAGTGGTTGTGGACCTTCATCTTTAGCACTGCCAGAAGGCCATTAACACTGGTTTGTGCTACAGTGGGCTAATGAGATGTGGCTTTCTGTTCCCTCCCACAGCCTGATGTACTGACAGACATTCTAGAGATCAGCAACATTGTCTTCACCAGCATGTTTGTCCTTGAGATGATCTTCAAGCTGCTGGCCTTTGGCATCTTTGGGTACATCAAGAACCCCTACAATATCTTTGATGGGATCATTGTAGTGATAAGGTAAGTGCTTCTACTGCACATGTTACTACACTGTACCATATTTGACTTGGCTCATTCTAGTACTCATTCTTATAATATTGTAATTCATTCTAATGGGCTAACTGTAATTACACATTTCCTTGAAGACCTTCATGAGCTAAAGCTGATGTTTATAATATGACCATTTGACCTGCATCTCCATCATGGCTGTCACCATGAATTTGTATGATTTATTTGGCACATGTGCTGATCTTGTTGACTCAGTGTGTATATGTGTGTGTGTGTGTGTGTGTGTGTGTGTGTGTGTATGTGTGGGCGTGTGTGTGTGTGTGTGTGTGTGTGTGTGTGGGCGTGTGTGCATGTGCGGGTGCGCATGTGCGTGTGTGTGTATTGGTGTGTGTGTGCCAGTGTTTGGGAGATTATCGGGCAGGCTGATGGGGGGCTGTCCGTGCTCAGGACCTTTCGCCTACTGCGGGTGTTGAAGCTGGTGCGCTTCCTCCCAGCTCTGCGCAGGCAGCTGGTGGTCCTGATGAAGACCATGGACAATGTGGCCACCTTTTGCATGCTGCTCATGCTTTTCATCTTCACTTTCAGGTGCTCAACAGCCACTCGTCTGTCTCACTTAATTTACACAGAGGGGTTAATCCACAAATTGAGGGATGCTTCAGATATTACCCACAGTCCTGAGGCAGGAAGAGAATGAGCAACACCACCTACTTAAAAACAATCTTGAAGGAATTATTTTTATTTTATAATTAATTTTATTTTATGATTATTTTATAATAATCACATCTAGTTTTTAATTGGTTTTGGTGGTTCACATCCCACTTTATGTATTAAGATAATGAACACATCTTGAGAAAAAGTAGTAGAGGGTATAATTTCTGGGTTTTAAAGCCACTAACATTGCATAAATAAGTGTTTGAACTCTTTTGCAGTATTCTTGGAATGCATCTGTTTGGCTGCAAATTCAGCCTGAAGATGGAGAATGGAGACACGATTCCAGACAGGAAGAACTTTGACTCCTTGTTGTGGGCCATTGTCACTGTGTTTCAGGTTAGAGCTGGGATGTCACCCTACTGGGTGGAGGTGGGGGCTAAGGGCAAAAAACATTATCATGAACACGAAGGCTATAGTGTCATGTTGAGTGCCTCCACGCAATTCAGTGGCCCGTACTCAGGGATTCACTGTTTTTATAGGCTTTAGGTTTGTAAAGACTCCATTATCTGTAGAGATGGTGTTTCTACTGTTCAGCTCACAGTCATCATTTCACAATCTTCATGTTTGTTGTATCAGCACAATTTTCTCCATTGCTGCTAAGGTGCTGAACCTGCATTGTATCTGGCTGTGCTGTGCACACTTGGAGGCATATTTTCTGCTGGAAACATCTGCAGATATTATATCATGGAGTGAATGGATATAATAACTGAACTGATGTGGCCAAAAACTCTAGCTAACAAAAAGATATTGAAATTATGTACTTTAAAAGAACAATTGCCTCGATTTGTTTTTATCACCTCTGCCCTATGGCTGGGTTAGATAACTAGTGAATCTTAATTTGTCTAGTGTATTTCAGAAATGATAACTTACACAAGGACATAGTAAATACACACACATCACGTTGTTTAAGTCTTCAAATGACAGTAGGCAAATGAACCAACTGCTGTTACCAGCTTCATTGCTGTGTTTGTAAATCTTTCTGTGACAGTTTTACATTTGCAGTGAGACACTGTGATTTTGTTACAGATCCTCACTCAGGAGGACTGGAACATGGTGCTCTATAATGGAATGGCTTCCACATCTCCACTGGCTGCACTCTACTTTGTTGCCCTGATGACCTTTGGGAATTATGTGCTTTTTAACCTGCTGGTGGCCATCCTGGTGGAAGGCTTTCAAGCAGAGGTGCATTGACATATCATTCAATATTTATTTACCTCTTCTGTGTTAAATTCCCAAAATTGCCATCGTTTGTCTCTCTGTGAAGAGCCATAGAATGACTGTACACAGCTTCTTTGTAGTAGCAGTTGTTGTCAGCGCCAGATTAGATTCGCACATGCAAACTGGTTCGTTTCCCCACTGTGGAATATCTGCATCTTCTACTGTATTTCTACTGCAGTTCTCCTTTGTTTTGCCCATCTGGCATGCTGCAAGCTGTGTGGCCCTTGAGCAGCTCACCACCATGTGTGTGTTTTAAGCCGCTAGCGCTAATGCTGATGCTCTTGCAGGGGGAGAGGCCTCTACTGTGTGAACACGCTCAGGTTGAGCAGAAGGCTGCTTGTGCTGTTGCCAAAAGGCCTCAGCCCCCCTGAGAGAGACAGGGTGACTTCGCTCAGTGTTGCTCCCTGGTGGCGTGACCTACAGTTTATTTTGAGTAATGGAGTTATTGAAGCACTGTGGGCTGAGTGTTCCAGTTGCTGCATCCACGTTGTGAGCCCGGTGTCTAAAACACCTCCTGTGCCTTTCAGGGAGATGCCAATAAATCTGACGCAGATGAAGAGAAAAGGTCAATTAACTTCGAGGAAGAGGAGAAGATGAGGGAATTGCGTGCCACAGGTCTATGCTGTTCAATCCTTTTTATTTGTAATAAACTGGTGAGAAACATCAGAACATTTAATAAAGCAGACTTAGGTGTCAGGAGGAAGAATGACTTTATGTATTCTATGGTCCTCATTGTCGTAAGAGCTACTCAGACATGGATGAGCTCAGTCCAACTGCCTCTGTGTTAACCTCTCGTAAAGAGAGCAATGGATCTTTAAAGCTACATTAAAATTGGTGTTCATCCACCTGTATCAGCATTGGAAAATGGATTTTTTATGTGTTCTCTGCCATTAAATTTTCTTACTTTAGGCCTGTTTTTGTTGACTTTAGTCAGTGGCCTTCAGTGAGACTTTGCAGCATGCAGTACATCAAGGGCTGTTTTAGTCTTTTGTTCTCCCCTGGTCTCCTGAAACTGATGGCACTTCTGCAATTTTCACTGACAGAGTTGAAGATGTACTCTCTGATGATGTCAGCAAATGGGCACATGGACTGTCATGGCAGCTTGCCCCCGCCAATCATCATGCACACTGCAGCCACCCCCATGCCCACTCCCAAAAGTTCTCTTGGCCAAGAGTCAGCCTTCAGTTTGGAGTCGAGACGTGGTAGTGGGGTCTCCATTGACCCAAATATCTATGATCAGAGATCAGTGGTAAGAGCTTTGTGCCAAGGAAGAAAGGGGCAAAGCTGGATTTCCTTTTTCTTATTTATTTATTGGTTAAGATAAGCAAACTGAAGTGGCCCGGTTGTGAAAAAGCATGGAGAGTGCTGAGGGTGGTACATTCTCCTCATGCCAGGCCAGCCCGCGGAGATCACCCTGCCACCCACGGAACTCAGGCAGCAACTGGGGCAGCCGCAGGTCAAGCTGGAACAGCCTGAGCCGGGCACCAAGCCTGAAGAGGAAAGACACTTCCGGTGAGAGGGAGTCTTTGCTGTCAGGCAAGGGCAGGGGCAGCTTCGAGGACGAGGACATGGAGGGAACTTTTCTGGGCACAGTGGGCAGTGCTAGTGGTGACTCTCTGCAGTACCCCAGCTCCTTGGACTTCCCAGAGCTGGTCCCGGGGCCCAGCCTGGGCCTGGGAGGAGAGTACCAGGACTGCAACGGCAGGGTTCTGCACCTGCACACACAGCTATCCTCAGAGCTGAACCGTGAGGACTCTGCCACAGAGGAGGACTCGGATGATGTGAGCAAATGCTCAGGCACCGAAACTCACAGACACACACACATACACACACATACACACACACACACACACACACACACACACACACACACACACACTCCTACATAAGTATACATATGCAGAGACATTCCTGCTGGGCTGTGTTGATAGTACAGTGCTTTGTAGTTTTTAAAGGATGCCATCCCAGGAATTAGGCTTACTAGGAGACTAATTGTCATACTGTAATTGATTTCCATGGTGGGTGGAAAGTGACCTCTTTGGTGCCATCTTGCCAGTGCTATAGCAAACAAGGGGCTCTGCATTGACATTAAGTATAAGAACATTTGAATTATAGGATTAGAGGATATCTCAACTATGGCAGCGAGGGACTGGCAAGGGGTAACAAAAACAATCTATTTCAACATATTGTTGACTGTAAGCATGTTTCAAGACTTTAAATAATGCAGGCTCTGCTACAGTCTCTTAACAAGATAACAAGAACTCTTAATATAGCCAGAATGCTGCATATCTTGATATCTCTGTTAGCTCAGTCACTGAGCTTTCTGGTCTGGTCATGTGCTGCAGAGTTTCTTTTCTCGCATGAAGAAGATGCTGGACTCTTATAAACCCAAGTGGTGTAAAAATCATGAGGACTGGTCCCTGTATCTGTTTTCCCCCCATAACAAGTGAGTACTCTTCATCATGCAGTCTACAGTGACCATGTTTCATACTTTACATCCTTTCAGTGTCAATGTCTGATTTCTGTTTCCATATTGTAGGTTTCGGGTGATCTGCCAGAGGGTTATCTCGCACAAGATGTTTGACCATGTGGTCTTGGTCTTTATCTTCCTTAACTGCATCACAATCGCTCTGGAGAGGCCTGATATTCAGCCTCATAGCACAGTAGGCCCAGACACTATGTCCATACAAATCTTAAACGCTGATGAATTTTCAAGCTTCCTGATAAAAAACCCTTTAATTGGATGCCTTAAGGGCTTTGACAGTACTAGTTATTTGCTATTGTTATTAAACATATCTGCTGATGAATGCTGTTCTTTTTGTTTTTTTAGGAGCGAGTGTTTCTCAGCATTTCTAATTATGTATTCACTGTGATTTTTGTTGCTGAAATGACTGTGAAGGTATTTACGCTTCCATTTGTTGTAGACATCCAGAGTATTACCAAAGAAGTACCTCAGCTTCAGCAGAGCTCATTATGTTTGCCATCTCTTGTCTCGTAGGTGGTGGCCTTTGGCTTTTACTCTGGGAAGCACAGCTATTTGCACAGCACATGGAATATTCTGGATGGAGTGCTGGTTTTTGTCTCTCTTATTGACATCCTGGTGTTGCTGGCATCCAGTGGTGGGAATAGGATCTTGGGAATTCTGAGGGTCCTGCGCCTGCTGCGGACCCTGCGACCTCTCAGGTGAGCAAGCAAGTCCTGGGGTCTTTATCCCCCTTACTGCAGGATAAGAATCCTTACTCCAGAGCCAGGATCCTTAATACAGGTCTGGTTCTCCTGGCACTCCCACTTTCCAGTACAGGGAACTATCAGAGATTAATTCAGATTCAGATTCCTTCAGATTTAAGAGAGGTCATGAAGGTTCTGCAGTGCATTGTGCAAAGCCCATCTGCTAAAGGGAAGTACACTACCCTGTTTGTTAATTGTTCCTAAAATGTTGTGGAATTGCTAGCCATCCTGAATTATTATCCAGTCAAGCAGTTGTCGTGATCACGAACATCATTCTGAAAAACAGTACTGTGTAAATGCTGTGCCTGGTCCATGCAGAAGTACAGATGGCGTGGTTGTTGTTGTGTGGGCAGGGTGATCAGCCGTGCTCCTGGGCTCAAGCTTGTGGTGGAAACACTGATAACATCTCTGAGGCCCATTGGGAATATAGTGCTGATCTGCTGCGCCTTCTTCATTGTCTTTGGCATTCTCGGTGTGCAGGTGAAGTGCTCACTCCCAAATATGACCAGTCCCCATAATGTAAATACACTTTATAGATTACCATACAGGTATTTAAACAATTCTGCATAACATTTTTATTCTAATGTTTAGCTCTTTAAGGGCAAGTTTTACCATTGTGAAGGTTTGGACACAAGAAACATCACCAACAAATCAGATTGCCAACAAGCAAACTACAAATGGATTCGAAGGAAATACAATTTTGATAATTTGGTACAGGTAAGAGGAATTTATTAAAAATAACTGATGATCATGAGAAATGTATGTATGTGTGTAGAAGTACATATTGATATGTAGGACCTCAGGTTGAAAGAAAAGATACACTACAGTACCAGTGCTTGAATAGCCCAAAAGAATTGTCAGGGGGTTTAATGGATATCAGTTAAGTCTATTTCAGATTTATGATGTAAACTACCCTTACACTGATCTAATGTTCTGAATCCCAGAGGTTTGGTCTTCCAGGATGCCAGTGAGTTGCCTGTGAGTTCACTGGTCTTGTATCCCTGTTTCTCAGGCTCTCATGTCGCTGTTTGTGCTGTCTTGCAAGGACGGCTGGGTGAATATTATGTATGATGGCCTGGATGCTGTGGGTGTGGACCAACAGGTTTGACTTTATATCCCTTTTTTCAGGTGTTCATTAACAATAAAATCAGCCTGTTTGTTGAGTGAAGTGGTCATATGGCCACATCTTTCTTGGTCTGTTTGTCCTGCATGCCCTTGGCAGCCGGTGAGAAACCACAACCCCTGGATGCTGTTGTACTTCATCTCCTTCCTGCTGATTGTCAGCTTCTTTGTGCTGAACATGTTTGTGGGCGTGGTGGTAGAGAACTTCCACAAGTGCCGGCAGGACCAGGAGGAGGAGGAGGCACGCCAGCGGGAGGAGAAGAGGCAACGACTGCTGGAGAAAAGGCGCAGGAGTAAGGAGAATTGCGGGTCTGGTCGGTAGTCTGTTTTTCTGAGCACTGCCTGCCTCCAGAGCCTGAGAGAGAGAGACTAGAGAGAGAGAGAGAGAGAGAGAGAGATAGAGAGAGAGAGCAAAATAAATAAATAGATAAGTCTGCAGCATGCCCTTGCATGATATCCCATGGCCACCAAATGCTGCATGACAGATCATCAAAGGAAACTTGCTTGACACACAGGGTCACTTAGGACCTCATTGTGTAGGTCTGTAGGAGGCAAGTCTTCCCTTTTGACAGTTATAAAAGTGAAAATGTTGTAAAGGTTGTCTTAGGTTTTAGCATTGCACTGATCCATGTCACACCAGGCTGCCAGAGAGATCGGTGGAGGATAACGGAGACTTCCACTAGCTCCATAAACATCTCACTGACTGTGTCTCCTAATAGCCATGAGCACCAGCAGTATTGCTCGGATCTCTCCAAGGAGAACTAAAGAAGCTAAAAGCACTGACCACAGTTTTACATGATCCAGTGAATAAAGGATAAGGTGCTCAATGGGTTTATATGCATAAGCACACTCATGTCTTTCAGGATAAAAGCAATCTGCCTAATGATCTCCAACATAAAACCTGACAACTTTATTCATGCCTGTTACACTCTTCTCATGTGCTATTAATAGCACTGCATGAGAGGTAGCATCTTTGACGCCTAAATTACATGTAACTAAGGTTACTATAGAATTTCAGCTTTGATCTAAATACAGATTACCTCTGAATTCTTTTCAGGGTCAGAGAACCACCTAAATCTCAGATCCACTGTTTTTAAAGGAAGAATAATTATAACTAGATGTGATTTATTTTTGCTCTTCCCTTGAGAGCACTGTTTTAGTGGAAATCATTGGGAAAGACTCTTCTGTGGGATGTTCGACTCACTCAGAAGTCCTGACGAGCCCCAGGAATATAATCACTCTTTAGGCACAGTGCTTCTTTATGACAGGACATCATGAAGGGGGTTTGGAAAAACTAAACTTTCCCTGGAAGGAATGATTTATGTGCAGCTGTCAGCTTCCGCTCACAGTTTCAGGTTATACAGGAAGCCGAGCACCCTGCTTGGTGGAGTGCACTGCATTCTCTAGCTGTAATAATTTGCCTTTACCATGTCTCATCTCAAATATCTTGAAGACCTTAAAAATGCAGTTCATGTTGTATCTGGTGAGAATCTACCTAGGTTCTAAGATTATTGATAGGTTATACCTGCATGTTCTTCTCTGTTCAAGTGTACTGTAGCTCTTGGCTTCTCTCTTGGCATTTGGTAAGTTGTTACCAGTAAACATGCTTTATATGGCAGACTCAGAAAGATGGATTCAATCTTTGTCTGGTTCCAAAACTCAAACATTTAATTTGTTAATAATGTCAATGGGAGAATGCAACACATAACTCTGCTAAAGAATGAGCAATCATCCTCTCAACAATAAAAGTACTAAAAAAATGATCACAATAACATGTAACATTTGCAGCCATTCTTATACATATACTTTCACACACAGCCAAAGACTGTCATCTTTACAAAGGCATGTTCCCTAGTATAGCATGTCAGAGAGGAATGGCGCTACATGAGAGGAATCTGAGATCAGGAGGGTTGTATAACCTTTAACCTTGAAACACTGATCACTCTTCCTCTCATGCTCCGTGCTTCTTGCCTGTATCTCACTGAGTTATATGTACCCTGCATTGACCCAAAAATGCTTTCTGCATGTGTGTGTGTATGTGTGTGTGTGTGTTTGTGTGTGTGTGTGTGAAACAGAGGCCCAGCAGAGACCCTACTATGCTGACTACTCACCAGTTCGCCTCTACATCCACACACTATGCACCAACCACTACCTGGATCTCTTCATCACCTGCATCATCTGCATCAATGTGGTCACTATGTCTATGGAACATTATAATCAGCCTATGGTGAGTTGACTCTCTGTTAACTCCACCCACACTACAGTCAGCCCATGGTGACTCCTCCCTCTGTTAACTCCACCCACACTACAGTCAGACCATAGTGACTCCGCCCTCTATTAACTCCACCCACACTACAGTCAGCCCATAGTGACTCCGCCCTCTGTTAACTCCACCCACACTACAGTCAGCCCATGGTGAGTCTGCCCCCTATTAACTGCACCCACTGCTTATGAAAGCTTTCATCCCATGTGTGCTGAAATTGTCTTTCTTCTCCCTACAGTATCTTGAGGAATCTTTAAAGTACTGCAACTATGTCTTCACCATCTTCTTCATCTTAGAGGCTATTCTCAAGCTTGTGGCTTTTGGCTTCCGAAGGTTCTTCAAAGACAGGTACAACAGTACACGGATTCACAGAGGTGTGCAAAGCTGACTGTAGCAGGAATTAACGCAATGACTTTAAAACAAAACACTGACTTTAACAAAGAGAAATTCACATAAATACAGTTAAGTAGGCCACAGTACAGCTGACATGATCAATTAAAGTGTTAACTCCAACAGTAGTGCTACACTAGGGGAAATTAAAGGATCTTTGGCAAATTCCCTGCTCCATTTATGACTGTTGAATACATATCAGGGAGTCTTTTACATTGGTTTATACAGCATCCTCTGGAATTCACACTTTCGTTTCTCATTACCAAGAACACTAATTGCAATCCTGTTTCATAAAGGTCATTCTGGTGGGTGTTGTAGGGAGTTTTGTTTCCCTTTGGCTCTTTGGTGGCCGTTTCCTTTGTGCCCGTATCGCCCTTAGGAAGAAATGCTGGTGAAGACTCAGACATACTATAGCGCTGCAGTGTTTTACAGTTAAACTTCTGCAGGCAAATCACAAGCTCTGCCAGATAAAAGTGGATTAAGAACCCAAGTGAGCTCATACTGTGTTACTGGAAATGCACCTTCTCATATCTGCATTCACAAATAGTCTATGCTGATTTAGAGAAAAGATGACAATCACATTTTTTTTTGCTTATTTTGTTCTGAAATTTGATTGTGGTATAGTGAAAAAGGACTAAGAACCTAAATCTTAGAAATGCACAAAGCACATCAGATATTTCTGATGATTAAACACAACAATGTGATTAGATAATGTCATAATTACTTGCATAATGCATAATGCATGAAATTGTGATGTCTCTGGTTGGGTGATACGTTGGCTGTTAGAAGAACTATTTGTTTAAATAAGAGTTAAAAAGAAGAGTTATGATATCCTCAGTTTATGACGCCATATTTAGACTGTGTAAGATTTTACAGGGTGGAATTATGGTGAGACATCCAAGGTCGCCCACTAGATTTTCCAGTATCTACTAAAGGTTTGTCATTGCAAAACATGTTAAATTCTAGTTGTAAATATTGTGCTCTTTTTGGTAGGTGGAACCAGTTGGACCTGGCCATTGTGCTCCTGTCCATCATTGGAATCACCCTGGAGGAGATCAAGATGAATGCTGCTCTTCCAATCAACCCCACCATCATCCGTATCATGCGGGTTCTGCGGATAGCCCGAGGTAGCACCGCGCTTCCATTCCAGCTGTTAGCTGAGAATTCCTATAAGGTGCTGTTTTTATGGGTGCATGCTGACCCAGATGCTCGGGGGCTGTTTCTCACAGCAGTAGGAGCGCTATTACGGAGGGCAGTAGTGCTGAGTAAGTGCTCATTTTGGTTTCTCTGTCTACAGTGCTGAAGCTTTTGAAGCTGGCCACAGGCATGAGATCATTGCTGGACACTGTCATGCAAGCTCTGCCACAGGTAACTTCATTATCTATTGGGTTTCATAAGTGTTTTATAAAACCACCTCCTACAGAGAGAGGCCTGGTATATTTTCAGTTTGAAGACAGTGATGCCACATGAAATGAATGAAGATTATTTTTTTTATTAGTTTTTTTTTATTTGAAGAATTTAAAATGAGGAATGTAATATAAGTGTTTAATTATTCATGTTGGCTTTTGTATTTTATATTTGTATTGGTCTTGATATTATAAGCTATTGTAGTATTGCAATTGGTAACATTATTTCATAGCCAGGTGATTATAATGTCATTAGCATGCTGTGTGTGCAAAAACAGGTTTGTCCTTTTCTGTGAGACGAATAAATATTCAGCAATTATATGAGTAATATCCAAAATTTTCATGTAATACACGCACACACACACACACACACACACACACACACACACATATATATATATATATATCAGCACTTTACGTACTTTTTGTTTGTAGAACAGATGGTGGCCTGTTCATTACATGGTGTTATTTATAAAATCTATTAGTTTGCTTTGTTCACTTGCACTTGCTGCTGTGGGGGAGACAGAAGGGAAGAGAGGGCAGACCAGTAATCATGTTACGGTATTTGGGTGTTGTTTATTAACATAGTAATGCAGTGTATAATGTTGTGTTGTTTTTCCTCAGGTGGGGAATCTGGGTTTACTGTTTATGCTTCTCTTCTTCATCTATGCGGCACTTGGCGTGGAGCTCTTTGGGAAACTCGGTCAGTGCTGCATTCTGCTCACACTCTGCTCCCTAACTCCCAGTGTCAGGGCCTGCCTTGTACACTGCCTGCCATTTTTTATTTTAGTTTGGAGATGTTTAGATTTAATCCTTAAGGGAGGGAAGATTTCTTTCAAAATCTAGAGCTCTTGCTAAACTACAGTAGCGATGTAAAGGGAGAGGGGAACAAAATTAGCTCTGTCGATCTTTGGAGAATTGAGAGAGGTTACCCGTGTGACAGTGGCTTATTTTTATGAGAGGTGGCCTTTGGGCTTGGGTGGACATTTCTGTGCCAAGTATTTCCCTGTGCGACTCTCCTCTCATAACAGAAACGACAGGATTAAGCTCTTGTCTCAAAGGACAGGCATTCTGCTTTCATTTGCTTTAATTGAAATCAATGCTAATTATTAAGTCTGGCACTACAAATGGTGGCTACTTGTTTGTCCTTTTAATGTTGCAACCAGTCCTTTATGCAACATCTCTCTGCTTTCCACGTTTCCAACTTCGATGATAAACAGTAATGTTTTAAATGCTTTTCTTCTTGAGTTGTGTGTTGTGTGCCTGTACTTCATCGCTGTGTGTTGCCCTGCAGAATGCAGTGATAAGAACCCATGTGAAGGACTGAGTCGACACGCCACTTTCGAGAACTTTGGGATGGCCTTTCTCACACTCTTCAGAGTTTCCACCGGGGACAATTGGAATGGCATAATGAAGGTACTATATAAATGTCAAGTATGAAGGCTGAAATATTAACATACAAACCCTCTCATTGTGCAGTGCTGATGGCATTCACAGTAACTGACTATCTGTATATTTTCATGGTCTTTTACCACTATTCCTGGAACGCTGGGTACCTCACGCAGGACACTCTGAGAGAGTGCACCCCTGAAGACAAGCAATGTCTGCCCTACTTGCCCTGGGTCTCTCCCATCTATTTTGTCACTTTCGTGCTGATGGCCCAGTTTGTTCTGGTGAACGTGGTGGTGGCTGTGCTGATGAAGCACCTGGAGGAGAGCAATAAGGAGGCAAAAGAGGATGCTGAGATGGACGCTGAGATTGAGATGGAGATGGAGATGGCCCGGCGTCTCAGTGAAGCCTCAACAGGGAGCTCCATTGGACCAGAGGGCACCTATGTGGGGCCAAGGCCTGAGTCACCTGGGCAGGTAATTCATTACATCAGGTTCCTCAGAAGCATCACTGGTAGTATTAATACATTAAAGCTGGTTGTACTCTAATGTGTAATGATGAAATTATAACTCTGAACAAAATTGCTATTGAATCAAAATGATTAGTTTTAGTCATTTTGTTAAGTTGTCAAAATATATCTCTAATGGCTTACTTTGGTCAATTAAAAAGATTTTTGCAGTTTCACATTTGGTATCCTGCAATACGAATGGTCTGATATGTGAGTGTGGAACAGTCCTAATTGAGTACTGTGTTGAGTAAGAGATCATGTTGGGCTTTTACTGAGTTCAGCAGCAATGTGGATACAGCACAAAGAAATCTAGCTTAGGCTTTGTGGGGAGTGAGCCATCGTGGGAGCCTGGGTCCACTGGCTACTGCAGGGTCTGAGCAGCTCTAATGGCATGGAAACACTAGGCTCTGTAAGATCCACTGAGCCGGTGAATGAGTCTGCTATAAGAGTTTATTTGGATTTTTCTTGACCGTGTAAGGGAGGAGGGTTGTATATTTATACAGTATATCAGACCAGAGGTAAACAAGAAGATTGCCTTTCTCTCACACAGGATGAGGGGATGCAAGGAGCTCAGAAGAATTTTCTATCGCCACGGAAGATGTCGGTATCTCGGATGCACTCTTTGCCCAATGACAGCTACATGTTCCATCCAGTGAGGCCAGCCAGTGCGTCATACCCACTGCAGGAGGCAGAGCCAACCCTAAGGCCCCTTGAATTAGGTATTTACCTCTTTAGATGCATTGCCATCTTGACCGTATGTATTTTTTCTTTTCTTGCGATTTCTAAAATGGAAAGAGTTGAAGTGAAGCGTGAAGGTGTAATGAAAGTGAATGACCTGCATTAACTTTCCATACAGGCTCAATGACGTCAATCCACTCACAGCCGTGTAAGAGTCATCGTTCCCTTCTGCAGGTCCCCGGAGTTCGTCCCATGCCCCACTTTAGCATGTGCATGCCCAGGGTACCCCCACCTCAGCTCTCCCCCACCCATAGCCCAAGCAGGCCTTTACATAGGCAGGTACAGTCGCTGCACCAGTGCTGCTTATTCTTTGTTCAAAATTATTCATTGTCAAGAATTCATTCTTTTAAGAATTGCCTTAAATTGCAAGATGTTCCCAATTGTTCCTTGTGAGAAGCTAATAATAAACTATCATTCTTGTACTTTGAATTGCTTACACAGTCCTTTTTTTTCAGGAAGCAATCAAGTACAACTCCACTGATGTGCAATCTTACCACTCCAAAGATAACCTGGACAGAAAGAATGGGAGCACTGCAGTGAACTTCACCCTCCCAGTACCCCAGATCACTGGTCCCATCAGCTCGCAGGTGTCCCCCGCATGTTGGTCTCGCAGCCGTTCGGCCAGCCGCTCCCCAAGCCCCAGCCCCCACATACTGCAGCACCCACACAGCCATCACTACACCTCCTCCAGGCCTTGCCTCCGGGCCAGCTGCAGCAGTCCCAGTGGCTCCATGTTCGACTCAGCCTTGGACCCAGCCGATGAGGAGGTGCGTCACATCAACAGCTCAGCAAGACTGTGGACGGGGCTTCCAGTGGAGGTGCGGAGCCACTCGCTGTCGCCCTATGTCAAATCGGGCCTGCTTCTACCTGTGCCTATAAAGAGCTGCATCAGCACCACCGAGCTGGCTGCCTGCAGTCTCAGAGACAAGGACCAGAAGAAGTTCTTCAGCATGGATGCTGAGGGATTTTTGGACAAGCCCTCTAGTGCTGAGGACCACCGACGTCACTCCATTGAGATCTGCCCCTCCACTGACAACGACACGTTCAGCCAGGTTGCAGTGGAGAGAAAGCATCCTCCCACACGTGGACAGTCGCTGCACATCCCCAGGAAGAAGAAGATGAGCCCTCCGTGCATCTCTGTGGAGCCCCCGCTGGAGGTGGAGCTTTCTGCATCCTTCGTGGCCATGAAGAAGCTGTCCGAGAGCACCACATTGCTGAGGAGAAGGACACCGTCCTATGAGTTGGGCCTACCACGTGACCAGCTGGACCTCCTAGAACACCAGCTCCCCAGCCAGCCTCTGATCAAGGTGGAGAGGCTCCCTTCCCACTGTGGCGAATATCTCCATCTTCCACTGTACACCTTTCACCAGTCAGAGCCTGGGTCCATGGGTAGCCTGGCAGGTATCCTGCACGAAAATGATCCATCAGCACCGCACTCTCCCTTTGACAGCAGACTGGAGGAGACCACAGACTTCGGTACAGTAAACAGGACTGCTCAATGACAGAGATCAAGAGAAAAAATTCAGATGGCTTAGACAAACCTTGTGGTGCATACCACAGAATGCAGCAATTTATTAGGAGGCAGGGCACTAATCACCTAATTCAGTAGCCAAAGTTTTTTCAGATGTAATATTATGTTAGCCAGGCTGGAATAGCAATGATGACATATGATCGAGCAAGATGGGATATGCAATTTCAGGTTTCCACATGAAACTCTGGTACTTATCTTACTCCCAGTGCTCAATCACATTGATTTGAGTTCAGGATGTGTGGTGGGGTTTTTTATTCCTTCATCCACACCATCTTGTCAATAACATTAAGCTGTTTTCTGTAAAAGAGTATACAGATTAAATAAAGCAAAACAAACCAAGAAACAAACAACAACTATGAGAGCAGTATATGTTCTGTTCTTTATTAAATCATACATGTAAATAGAGGAAATATTGTATTGGTGAAGAAAATAGATCTATTCATATGCACATATTTTTTATAGAGATCTATAATGTTTTTGCACATATCAATTTGAATTTCAAGTTGAATTGTCTTTTGTTGTCCTCTTGTGAATGTACTTTTTTTTTTTTTTATCAAATAGCAGTGGGATCAATTATAGTCTGTATCGATCTACTAATACTGAGATGATTTTTATTTTTCTATTGGGAGATGGGGTAAGAGATACTAAAGTAGATCTAATGAGAACCAAACATCAAATGATCTGTAGCCTGAGTGCAATACACTGTAAACGTTTGTCTAAGTTTACCATGTTAGGGTCCTCCCTTTTCACACAGTCAGTAATGTGCATCTCACCAACGCAACCCCTTTAACATACTCAAATTCATCTCAGTGTATGAAGTAGGATTTCCACCACACATTCATTAACTAACTCAACAATGGCATTTCGTGACCCCCAACTGTGGCACAGTTGGTATGCATGTGAAGGACAAAATAAATCTGTAGATGTGCTCTGTTGCGAGGTAGACTCTGTCCTCTTTTCTCCCTGATTTCTAATGTTAACATTTTATCTATCAAAGAAAAAGCCAGAATTGTTTCTGTGAGGAGAGAGTGTTCATTTTAGCACAAATGTGCTGCGATTTACCTTTTGGCTTTGATATGGTGCCTCTAGTTGTGTCTTCAGCATTCTATGAAAGAATTTCTGGATATTGCTGGATATTGCTGAATATGGGTGATTCTACAACTGTGGGCACTTTTTGACTGGCTTATAGTCATGAAATAAGTCATTAAGTCTTAGTCAGGAACGGTCTCTGATCTAGCTTTTATTATCCGAGAGCATTGTGATATTACATTGTATCCTTTATAGGAACTGTATTATTAACCTATATGAACCTAAAAAGCTGGTTTGCAATATGGAGTAAGTGATATTGATCAGCGGGGAAAAACCACAAATTACTCAAACTTTTTTTGCCATAATATTAACTTTGATTTGTATAAAGCTGCATGGTCTATATAAAATAATATATTTTTTAAAAACCTTTTTAAAAATGCTAGAGTGGTGTAATAAAAAATACCTTAACACAAATGAAAGAATTTTGATCTTTTACTGGCACCCAAAATAAAGCTAAACCAACTCCACATTTATGATCTATTATTAATTTTACGATAATTAGCAGTTCATCCTTTGTCTTCCTTTAATTATATCTGTATATGTCTCTAAAACATAGATATTAATTATAATTACATTTTCAAGGGGCAGTAATGGCTTATTTATCTCAGAGTAGCCTATTGCAGGATCAGCGCTCATGGCCAACTGGTCTTTTTCATACATATAAAAAAATCCCCAAATTAGCAGTATTATTCAGAGAAAACTAATGCAGTGGGACAAATGTAATGACAAGAATGCAAATTTGTTCTAGGCATGTACACTATGAGTAGTGTAAAGAATGAGAATAATATGAAACTAGAAGACGATTTAAATTTGCAGATTAGTTACTTTAGATCTCTTCACTGACAGATCTCTTTACTGAAGCACAAACTTATCTTCCCTTTACTTAAAGTGCCCACTGATTCAAAAACACCCATACACACAATTTTGGACAATAGGTTTATATATAATTAAAGTAAACCATTATCTCTGTGCATTAACTTATGAATTATTTAGCTCACTATTGCCTTTACAGTTTCATCAATGTCAGCAGAATTAGCTGATAATGGAAGATTTTGAACAGTGGCAATTTATTCATTTGTGAATCGATTCAGAATGTGAATCGATTCAGAATGTGAATTGCTTCGGAAAGTGAAACTATTGCATGTTATCAGAAATTTTTAGGAAAAGAAATCTGGACATTTTTGAGGTTTTTCGATATTTCATCTGAAATTTGTAGACTATCTATCTTACTACCTACACTGAGGTGTAATGGGCTGTCTAGGTTTTCCTCTTTGTAGATCAACTTATTAATTGTTTAATGCAATATTTTATGGTAATCTGTATCATAGAAGTCATAGCTCAAGCAACTTACCTGTAAGCAAAAACCATGGTTGGTAGACTATTGAATGGCATTTGAAATCAGCATGAGTAATTTTACTGAACAGTTAATATTCAGTTAATTTTACATGATTCTGGAACTGCAGTTGGGTCTGTTTATTTTCTTAGATTACCACCATGATTTTTGCAAAAAGAGAGTTGAGATTTTTTGAATGAATGTTTAAACAAATGGTAGATTTGAAGTTGGTAAGTACATGCTTAAAGTGCTTGAATCACTTTAAGGAGATAATATTACCTGTTGCTGTTGGAACTTTTGCTATCGATTGAGTATCCTTGAATAAATAATCCAAGTATTTTCCTCAATCTTTCCTAGAAGAAAATTAAGTCTATTCTTCTTTTTTCTTAAAGCAAATTGTCTGCAATAATTTTGGTTTTGGCATCTTTGATTTGATATGGCTCCGATGTTAACGCAAGGGAGGTATTTAAATGGATTTACAATTTCTACACTGTATTGTTACTTTCTATTGTGCAATGATCACATTCTGATCTAAGCGATATTGTGTCATCTAAAGATAAACATTTTTATCCAAAAATAAGATGTCTGGTGTCTTTCTTTAGATTCTGGCAGTTTTTTTGAAATACAATAATCATTATCCTCTATTTAATTTAGGATGCAACATTTTACACATAAGGCAAACATACAAAATTAAAGGCAAAAAAGAAAACTACAGAATTAGCTTAATTTAACCAATTATATGAGTGGGAGAAAATTCTGAATGTAGACAAGCTATCAGTCTGAAAATATGTCTGATGATCAGTTGTGTTCTGAAGGCCAGTCTGTGATTAAATTTAAGCAATTGACATCCTTTCAGTATCCATTGATTTTACCCAAATAGATTAAACATATCAAGACCTGTTTACCTTTTCAACAATTTTGAGAAATCACAAAATGATATATTATTTATTGGGGAAAATTATTTTATATAAATATTTACTGATATCTAGGCATATTTAGGCGTCAGAAAACCATCAATAGTGATTTTTTTCCCTAGGGTTTCAGTGACATCTACTGGAAGCTGTACATATTTAGCTGGAAGAGGAACTCGGTTAGTCATCAAGGTTTGTAAGGACGATAAACAATGATGCACAGGAGGCACTTCCGAAATATTAGTCTAAAGATAGACGAGTACTTCCGCTCTAACTGGTTTGCTAGCTGCATGTAAACAAGATGGAATTATATCTGGACTACTAAAAGAGCTGTTTCATGCAACTCCGAGAAGTGTGGCTGTTTATACGTTACGAAGATTTCCAAAGAGAGCTGAAAAACTAAAGAGCTAGTACGTTTAGCTAACATTCAGTCTTAAGTGTGCAAGCATGCAATGATAGTTTAACGAGCTAACCTAGCTATCTTTTGCAAAGTTATTGCTATTTTCCTAGCCACTGATGCATTATATTAATGTGTGATTTGTGACTACTAATAGCGCTAAATTAACATCGCACACGCTAGCTACCTAACACTAGCTGTCTAGCTAAAAATGAAATGGTCTTTGTTAGCACTGTGCGCTTAAGACAGAATAAGTCGCAGTTTAGCATCTGAAAATCAGCTAGCTAAGTCCAACACTGATTACAACGTAATTTAAGTTACGTTGTACAGTAAGACGAAATGTGGGGTGAAATCCAGTCATGCAGCAAACCTGTCGTTCCGGCATACTGCAAGGAACATAGTCACAAATCGGCTGGTGACGAGCTGGATCATGATACTGGTGACTCTGCCTCAAGTGTGGTTTGCTTGCAGTCTTCAAATCTCGAGAGTCAGGTGAGAAGTGTCTAGAATGTTTTTTAAGTTCAAAACAAGAAATGTGGCTAAAAGCCACAGCGGAGAAAATGTAGTATATGGTGATTTGAAACGTTGTCGTCTTTCCCTAGGGGAGTGACGTCTTTTCCCAGGGGTGTTCTGGAAGTCTCAATGCAATGATAGAAGCCATAGCAAATAGTGGGACTCCAGTGAAGAGCCAGCAGCTAGGAGAGCCTGACCTTACTTTGGAGGAAAAAAAGCAAGTCTTAATGGAACAATATAAAACCAAACCCTTAGTCTTTCTGGAGCGTTATCATGCACATTTAAAGCCAGAGCACTTGGAGGCCTTCTCTCACCTGAGCACTGACTGCAGGGCACAGTATTATTGTAAAGAAGTTCAGAAAAGGACATCCAGTTCTTCGAGCAGGACGAGGGTTCGTAACCAACGCTACGCAGCTCTCCGTGCACTTCAGAAAGGTATGAATGACAATTCCAGTTTGCCCAAACTCCTATTATTAGTTCAGTGTTTACAATATCACATCTGTGACATGAAATTATCTATCTTTCTCTATCCTCTGTCTTCAACTATTGTGCCCTCCCCTCTTGCAATCAATGGGATATTGTAAATATAATGGTTAGCCCAAAATCCTGGCTGAACTGATTGTACTGACTGAACTTTTTCCTTACCCCAAAGAGGGCCAGTACTTCAGTGAGGAGCAAATGCGCATGCGAGAGCCCCTGCTGTATGAGCAGTACATCGGCCAGTACCTGAGTGAGGAGGAGATTCTCCAGCGTGCCGAGGTCACCATGCAACAAGGTCTGGGAGGCCTTGCCGACCTGCTCATCAACTCCTATCAGGAGAAACAACTCCAAGAGCGCCTGCAGGAGGAGCAGAACAGAGAGCACTGTGCTGAGGAGGAGGAGGAGGAAGAGGATGAGGATGAGGACGAAGTAGGGGGTGAGTCATTTTTGTATGGTTGGCTGTGTTAACATTTTACAACAGTAACATTAGACACCCCTAGTCTTAGTAGGAGAGTTTCATGATCCAGTTCTTAATTGCCCCCCCCCCCACCCCCTGCCATTTAGATCTGACCTGATGCTTTCTCTACCTGCACAGCTGCAATGAATATGGTGCCCTTGTTTATGTTTTGGGATTGCAATAAAACACAAGTGTAGCCTAGTTAAGGACCCACAAGGACTTGACTGGCCATCTTTGCTCTAGGGTAGTATAATTTTCCTTGTCTGGTTTGAAAGGTAACTTTGTTTCTGTTTTCATAGATAATGACAGATCCAGACAGGCAGAGTGGGAGCCAACAGCAGAAGAGAAAGCAATGCTGAGAGAGGAGTTCCTGAGTCAAATGCATCAAAGCTTCTTGGATGGCAAAGACAAAGACTTCAACTACAGGTTCATTCAGATTCCATTATTTTGTCTCAGATAGTCATATCACTGTTACAGCTCAGTTACATGCAGCAGTGCACTGATGTCTTAATATGCAGTGAAGTGACCAACTTTCTTTTTAAAACACTTTCTGTGCCTTCACTGCAATAAACTCCATAAACCTACAAACCTTTTAGACATGTACTGTGTGAAACTAAAATGACATTTTAGGTATTAAAGGAGCTTTCAGAATTTCACAAGCAATTTCCCTAAATGCCTTAAATGTATGAGATGGCATGGACCAAATGCATTATTGGGTTTTTACCTCCAGAGTTTGAGCATTAGCATGCAGACCTTTCTGTCGGCTAATGGCGGTGAACTGGGAAATTAAGCTTTATACTGCTCTAATGCACTTTCCTTAATTGGCTAAACTCACATAGCTGCAAGAATGTTCTTCTGTTCACTAGTTGATTAGCCAGAGCAGAGTAGTGCAACATTCTGGAAAAACTGGTAAACATCCCCTTTAATATTTCCTAAGGGACACCTTCAACATAAAGATTTGCATTCTGCTGATCAAGGCTGCATATGCTGTAGAGTTGGATGTGAATGTTTTGTTTAAAGCATGAATCCATTACAATTCACATTGCAGTGAAGTGGATGAGAACCCAGATTATGATAACCTGGACATTGTAAGCCGCGATGCAGAAGAACGATACTTTGATGAAGACGACAATGAGGAAGAGGAGGAAGTCGAGGAGGAGGAAGACAACAGTATGATGTAGTATTTGAATGGTTGACTAAAAGCAGTCACATTTAACAATCACACCTATTTTAAGGGTAAATACTGTTAAATGAAAGGGGTGAGTCACAGCATGAATAAAAAAGATTTGTCATGGTAAGAATTTTTTTTAAACACTGCAAATGCAGTTAAAATAATCTATAGATTTTTTTTTAATGAGTAGTCTGGATGCATTGCTGCATTCTTGAGAGTACTATTTAAATGCATTGTATAATATGCAGTATTGAGTACTGAGGTGGCTTGAAATTCTAAACTGTTCTATATAGAAAGATATGTAGGTAGATCCTGCAGCTGCAGACATTAACATGTAATAACATGCTATCACCAAGGTATATGGTTCTCATGGGTGTAGCATGGTATCTATTGTTTCAATACAGTATGAAAATGGCATGTGAACTCTTACCCGTTTTTAAAATGAGAACTCATTTGCTTTCATGTTTAACATACCCTGTTGCAACTCTCCTGTTATCACATCAGGTGGAAAAAATGAACCATGATAAAGGAGTAAATACTTTATTAGCATTTTCATTGGCATAACTATCTTCAGTTATAATTCTACACAAGAAAATACAAATTAAATACAGATTCACAGGCTATTTGTCAGACATAACATGTCAATGTTGGACATAAGACAAAAATAAACTAAGATGAACTGAAATATTACATTAGTGAGGTCCTTTTTGAAATCTAAAACCTGGAAGATGAGTGTCAAACTTCAACATGGCTATTTATGGGTGTGGTCATTTCCTTTCAAAAATGGTACAAATGTAGCATATTGCATTAAAAAAAATAAAATAAATGCTTTTCCTATATTCATATCTAAAATCCACCAACACAAGCTCTATGGACCATTTTCTCCAAACAAGCAACGTTTAAAATCAACTGGACTGTTTGTACAATATTCCTTTTGGATGGCTTCTTTCAAGGAGATAATCAGCCATGAGCTATACTTAATGTGAAATATTTTTAATTATTTTGTTATCATACAACTTAAAAAAAAAAAAAAAAAAAAAAAAAAAAAAAATGCAGTTAGAAACACCCAACTGCCTAAGTAATCTAAAAAATACAAAATTTCAAATTTACAGGCAGTATAAAATTACTCTATAGAATACATTACATGAAAAACCATTATTAGTTACTTCATTTTTGTTAATACTGCAACAAAAGCATTTGGAGTAAGAAAGCTAAAAAGCTCCAAACTCACTAATTACTAATAGGAATACTTGAAGGGTTACACACCATGCTCCTTCAAAGTCTACATTTCACAGTTAATTGTCAGAATTACTTACAATGGCAAGTGGTTACATGAGACATTAAAAAAGAGAAATGTTATTCTACCAAACCCACAGGGTCCATAAGCTTCACTTTTCAATAGCTTCCTGATTTGTTGTTGGAAAACCATCACAGGATCATGTAGAAAAGGATACTGAGAAGCAATAGAAATGTTCTTACTGACTGCACTCCTCCCGACGGCACACACAGTGAAAGGGGCAAGGCATAACAGAAAAAGAGGAATGTTTAAGGAAAGTAAAGAATTAAAAAATAAACAAAATACTGAACACATGGTCAGTGCAAGCATCGTGATAGCCTTGACTGCTCCGGTGCTGTGCAACGTGTGATGGACCTTTTTCCTCTGCTGTGGCAAACGCTAGTCTGTAGCCTCACACCCAACGAGCTCCACTGTTGAGTGGGTGGGAATGCAGCTGGAGAAAAGGTGGATGAGGGCACACAGTGAAACATTCAAATGTTTTGGCAAAAAGGGAAAGTGCAGCATTCTACCACTGTGCAAATCCCCATCATACTCTTCTCCTTGAGTTACAGGGTAATCTCCATCACTTCTGGCCCTGAAAAACAGAAAAAGGATAGAACCCAAAAGGTAAAGGAGGGTTTGAGTGAGTGAGTGTATAAGCAGTAAGAATGCGGGATATAGGAAAAGTACAGAAGAGGAGGAGGAGAAAGGGGAAAAGAAAGGGCAGAGCGCACCAACACAGGCTTGCTGGAGCAGGGAGCCACACTAAAGTTGCTGTCTGGTGCATAAAACTCAGAACTCATGGGAACAGCTTTGGAGCCCTAATCCTGAATGCAGGTTCTGTCCGAAGCTTCCTGTGTGGCCTTTCTATTACATTACATCCAAACTAAATGGAAAATATTTAAAAGACAACGCCTCTTATTGCTATTTTTCATTTTTTGTTGAATGGAACACCGTTACTCATGCAGAAGTAGACCAAAAGAATTGCCATTCCACCCAAATTCTTTAGCATTCCCCAGCAGACACAGTGCAGCATCCCTGACCCTGACAAGAACCTCACCTCCAGCTGTCATCCTGTCAGTTGATGAGGATTCCAGGAGGGCGGCCATCCTCCTCAGTCATGTTCCTCAGGTTATTCTCAGCCTCATCCACACTCCTGAGGAAGTGCACACAAGCACTGGGATCTCTAAAGCGAACTGACAGAACCTGAGCAATTATCCTTATGAGAACACAGAGATCCTATAAACCCGATGTTATTCTGTGCTCTTGCATGTAGACCACTTCTATAAAGGATGACCTAGAAGAGAGGACTCACACTAGGAAATCCTTCACGTCCTCCACTGTGAGCTCACCAGTGGTGTCGAGCGTGATGTCAGCACTGCTGTTCGGGGAGTCCAGGCAAGGAGAAGACAAGGCACTCTGCAATTCATCAATTACTGCTGACAACCAGAAAAAAAACAAACACACACAAGAAGAAATCAAGTCAAATGTGCGTCATCAGTAACAAGGTGGGCCTCAATTCCCAGGTGACAGCCACTTCAGCAGAGCTTAAAGAGAGAAAACACATTTTTAAAAATGTATAATTGTATTACCACTTTTGAGCATCGTATAAAGTCTATAGGTCAACACATTTGATAGAAATATCTGCTATTGCCTGTTTAAAAACAAAAGAATGCAGAACATCTACCTTCTGCATCCCCTGCAGACCGGCTCTGCCCTGGCGACTGGCTCTTGTGTGTGCCGTTAGCCTGGGGTGAAACACTCGTGCAGGAGCTAGAAAAATTCCATGAGTGAATTATAAGCTCATACTGAACACACATGGGCACCTACTGACTCCAGCAAACAAAAAGTCAGCCCAGTATGATGGCTTCTCAAAACTGAGCTATTGATTTGAGTTCATATCAAGTTCTGCTTCAGACCACTGTACTTCTCTGCATGCTGTAGGCACAGATTTGCCTTAGGATATCTGACTGCAGTAAGCAAAGCATTCTGAAATTTCCCCAGCTGTTATATTAGGGAGTAACTTAACACAGCACATTCCTTTCAGATCTGCTGAGGTGTTCATTCTATTCAATGGCCACAGACACGTTAAGACCCCCACACCAGCATAACATGAAACATCTCAGGTGATGTACCTGACTTCCGAAGACTCATAAGGTCTCTCTACATACACCTGACACTGCGGCTCCGTGATCACCCGTGCAGATAGAGAGAACCGCTCAAACTCGGAAGGCGATATCAGGTAGAACCCTGTCATGGGGCAAGGTTAAGGTAAGGTTGACAGTTACAGTCAACTCATGCAGCCACCCCCCACCCCCCCACTCAAACAGGATGGTATGTTCCAGCGCCTCACCCTGCCCCGTCTTGGTGAACACGCAAGATGCGATGCCACTGATGTCTTCCTTGCGGATGCAGTCGTAGCGCACCTGCGGCCTGAGCGCGGGCACACTGAACACATGGATGTCCCCCAGGTTGGTGAGGCACACCAGGCCATTCTCGGAGTAGTCCTCTGAGGCCACACTGCTGAAGCTCACTAGCGCCACCTTGCGCACACGGCAGCCTTCGTGCGCTGTTAACTTGAACTTGGTCTTGGCGCTGACTTTAGGCAACATGAATACCTGCAACACAACACACAGTAGCTGACCAGCACCATACTGCCTTGAGCAAAATCTACAGTCAAAGTGCAGCAGGCCAGTGGAAACCTGTTACCTGTGTTTCAGGTAATTTTGACATTGTTTTTGCACCAAAACCAGTTTAATTATTGGGTTTTTTGGGTTAAGTTTTCATATTTTTCATGATCATACATAAAGTCCCAGAGATGCAGCCAGTGTATACACTATTGGTTTTTAATGCACTTGAAGATTCTTTTTTCACGACCATTATTAGATCTTATGCTTGTTCAAAGGCCAATAAAATCTAATACTTTTCCCATCACAAATAATTTCATTCAATTAAATAGTTATTCCATGTAAATTTTGGACCCAATTTCCATTATTTTCAGGTAAGACTATACAAGTGAACACTAAAGCCACGCCTCCTCACTTTGAACTGCTCCTCAGAGGCAATCAGGACAGAGTGGCTGCTTTGCATGTCGGGAGCTTTGGCCAGGTCTCGTGACACCTCATAGGGCTCCGGGAGCGGGTTTCCCCTGCCATCCAGCACGGCGATGGACACCACGGGCGCTCTGTGCATCAGCTGGATCTCCTTTCCGAGCAGTGCCTCCACGCTCTGCTCCGAGAACTTCTCCTGCAGGGGCACGTCCAGTGCATATGCATACACACAGCCAGAGTTCGTACCCGCCCACATGGTTGGGCCATGGTGTGTTCCTGAGGATCAGGGAAGAATGACTGCTAATATCTGCATGTAGAAGAGGTGGGTACATTTAAATTTAACACTGAAGCAGGAAACTTAAAAAAAGAAGTCTATTTTAGAATAAAAATACTTTAGCAATTAGGTCAATAATGGAAAGGTCTAAACACCCCTACCATATACAATTGTCTGTCCCTAAAAGGACTGCAAGGGTTCTGAATCAAAACTGCAGGTGGAGCACTGACACTGTTCTTTACCCAGCTGTTTCTCTCAAAAGTAACATACCAATAAACTAGCAATAACATTAGCCACATGTGTCCATAAATTTAGAAGTATTAGTTGACACCACACACATTTACAATATGAAACTAACAATAACACATTGTTCTGAATTCCTTGCCAGAACGTCTTTTGACCTGCATTGTGCAAGACACAGAGTTCAGACGGGACATCTGCAAATGCTGGAAACAAGGCAGAGCTTGACTGTGGGGTCCAGACAAAGATCAGACCCTCTTCCAAATCCAGCACCGCTCTCAGTTCAAACCAGCCCACGCACCCTTGGCTATGCACATTATGGTAAGATTGTGTTCCAGAGCCATTTTGTATTTTATTTTACAACAGTACACACATTGCAGAATAGCAATAACAGTATACCTTGTCAGAATTTGATAAGTAAAGTATTCTGATCCTCCCTGAGCTTAATATATTGGGCTGAGGAATTGGCATCTTATCCAACACAAAGCCTTGCTGTGACCTTTCTCTGAAAACATTACACATCACAAATTCAGTACATTGAGTGATCTTGTGCTTTCTTCTCTCTGAAGCAAAACAGCAGTATAAAAAGGATTTAACCCAGAATCATCTTAATCCAAGCCATTTGCTTAACCAGTGTAGTGGTCAGGGCTCATGGGTGTATGCATTAAAGTATGCATTGTAGGGTCTTCATTGAAGTATACGTGCTGCCAGTGATGGTTTGCTCGTACCATCTCGGAGGAAGGTATCGGCAAAGCAGAGGCACCGCACCACACCAGAGAGTGAGTCGTCAGCTGAGCGCGGCTCAATGCGCCTCTGCACAGGTGTCACCTCAGAATCCTGCTCTGCAAGCTGGGCATTAGCCTCCTGGACCTGGACAAAATCAGAGGAAAATCAGAAATCATGTATTGGGTACATGGGCACCTGCTCTTAGCTTAAACCTGCACTGAATCTGCGAGTGGTTTCCATGGTCTACCATTAACCTTCAACAATGGAAATAAATTCTTTGGACTCTGGTGTTATCCCTTGTTTTGTTTCTATTATAGGTACCATATCTCGAAGTGTGGGAATGCTGTTTTACTGAAATGGTCTAATATAGTCAATCAATCAATTAAAACTTCTTGAAAGACAACATTAATTACAAGAGAGGCCGAGTCAGATGTGTGAACAGTGAAAACCTCAAGCCATGCACTACAGTGGCTGATGAGCACTCACTTTGCTGGAGGGGCTGCTAACCACACCGCGCTTCTTTCCCGACACCCTGCTCTTACGGATCCTCCTGAAGGACTGCCGGAGGGACTTCTTCAAGGACTTGACCCGCGAGAGAGGCCCCTCCATTGCCAGCGAGTCGTTGGGGTGTAGTGTGCACCTGGAATGAGAAGCCAAGGCGTTTCGAAGATGTAGAAGTTTGATCTTGTTTTTGCCCCCATCAAGAGGTCACATTCAACAGCTTATTCAGAGCCCTTAAAGCAAAGCTTGTTTGGGAGGCTCAGTGCTATAAATAACCACAATCACAGAGAAACACACTGGAGTCATTATTTAACTTCATATACTAGGAGTTGAGCATTTGTTTGAAGCTAGAAGGCTGATTAAAAGTATTCCCTAATATGCAACTACTACATTGTCCATTCCCCAAGAGTTACCTTGCCAGCACTGGGCTACGCCGATGGTAGTCAAAGAGGCCAAAGCCGTGACTGGTGCCAAATGCGACTAGGTTCCACTCAGCATGCAGGGTTACCGAGGTGACCGCCGCAGGGGGCATGCACTGCACCAGAACAACAGGCTGGAATCCAGGAGCAAAGAGCACAGAGCCGGACTTCGGAGGCAGCCGGTCGTGACCCTTCCATGTGAAACCCTCCCGGTCCTGGAGGAGGTCCACTGTGGCCAGGTCGATCATGTGATCCGACTTCTCGTCAGAGAGATACATTAAAATCACCTAAAAAGGATCAGACAAAAGCCAAATGCGGTTGTCCAAGGCCCCAGAAGAAGCAGTACTGTGTGGAGATGTGAGCAGCACATGTGGTCCCACCTGTCCTGCAGTACCAGCTACCACCAGCTTGCCACTGTATTTACACAGGCAGATCTTCTGCACTCCTAATCTTGGGTCATCGCTGTACGGGTCAAAGCAGCCCACCTGCAAAAAGATCAATGGCAAACATAGGAAGTTTTATATATATATACACACTGTCAAAGTACAGTCTCTCTCTCTCTCTCTCCCCCCAATGCTTTCTATACCATACATGAATAACTCAAGGAATAAAACATGGCAAAAATACGAGTGCTCTAGCTGTGCCAACCAGGCAAGGAATTTGCTTGGTCTTCAGGAGAAGCAAGCAATCTGCTTCAGGCCTCAGACAGACAGTCTGCTTTTAATTAGAGTGAAGCAAGGCAAAAGGACCGCAGCGGGACTCCCAGAGGCTGCGCAGGGCCGTGTGCCAGGTAGCCAGTCTGCAGCTCTGCTGCAGAGCGGGACAGTGGCGAAAGGAAAGGTGGAGGCAGAAAGAAAAGCAAGGCAGCAGAGGGAGGCAAAGCAGGAACACTCCGGGACCCAGAAGCTGCTAGTGCTTTGATGGAAAAAGATGAATCACCATGAAGCCCTTTGGTCAGTGAGTGAAGCCATGAACAGCCAGACTTAGTCAGTGAGGCAAAAAACAGAAAGCCATGCGTGACCTTTCGGAAGGGAGGCCACTCCTCCTCGGCAGCCTGGGTGAAGCTGTCGTTGTGCTCACAGTCTATCTGGAAGATGCTGGCTGTACTCAGCTTGTACAGTGGCTGAAGTGCAACTCCAGATGCATCCCAGAAACGCACTGTGCCATCCTCATGCCTGAGACACACACACACACACACACACACACACACACACACACACACACACACACACAAAATCTGCCTCGCCTTTCTCTCTGAAATGTGGAAACATCATCGACAATATGTATGCACATTTTGAATGTGCAAATATATATGTTTATTGTGATAAACAAAGTAAACCAAAGGGCGTCAGAAGGAAGTGCTGAATGCATTTCACAGCTCACAGAGGTACTGAATGCATCCATAGTTCAGAAGGAGGGACTGAATGCTTCCACAGCTCAGATGGAGATACTAAATTCATCCACGGCTCTGTCAGTGGAAATTAATTCATCCACAGCTCTTACCCAGTCAGAAGCAGCTCTCGCTGTTTCACTGCAGGTGCCAGGTTTTTCCCTCCACATATTGGCCAGTTCTGTGAAAACAGCACGAAGGTCATTTACATGAGATGCCGCAACAGACCCCATGAAGCAAGTCAAATTAAAACTGTACAGGCTCCCAGACACCCTTCATGATCTTTGTTGTAACAATAACTAAAATGCTAAGCTCTAGTCGTGATTAAGATTTTACTGATGTTGTTAAATTAAACCTCTCACAGTGAGTCATATATATGATTGTAAGCAGTAAAAACTTAAAATACAGTACAAATATACAGGCAATGCTTTATATTCACTTCAATAATAAACAAAAAAGCAGGGCTGGTGGTTTGGTTCAGGATATATTGGCATTGGCATGATTTTATTCAAGTTCTAAGCATTAAGGCTTTATTATATAAACGTCTGATCTCCAAATTTATGGTGCCTGCAGTACAAGCTTCCATCCATGTCTGAACCAACCGTTACACTGCACAGCTGTGAGTAGCTGCAGTACCCAAAATCAAATCCCATTCACAATCTTTTTTCAATTTTTCAATATAGGATACATGTTTAACCTGCCAGATAACAGCAACCATTTATCAAAGAACTATTCCTCCATAAAGGAATCCTGTCTTGGGATTTTCCATTGTTTCACTGCCTCACAACAAAGGAGCAAGTGTCACTCCAATTCCTGCTTTTCCTCTTCCAGTGACTGAAGTTGTGCAGTGTATAAAACCAGTACAGTGCAGCTTGGCTTGATGTTGTACAGAGTGGACTAACCGTGCAGGTCTGTGCTGAGCACTGCTGTAGACCAGCGCTCACCACCCTCTCCCAGAGCCTAGTGGGCACGTTGGATATGTGGTAGGAGCAGGTAATGGCAGACGAATGCAGGGGAGCCAGATATGGGGCTGGGATGGTGGGCCAGCCAGCCGCCTGGAGGTCAATCACCACCAACTCCTCCTCCAGGAGCACAACAAGAGCAGAGGGGTCGTCTAATTCTGGAGGCCATCGAGAAAGACATCAAGTCTGTATAAAAATCAGCTCTAAAAGAACTGTGATTTTACAGCCTTTACAACACCCCCCCCCCCCCCCCCAACGTACAGATATACCCACAGAGACATCAATGGCTTCTAGTTTCATTAGAAATCATGTTTCACTGAGAGTGTCCCAGTTGGCTTGCTCACCATGGTCTCTGTCCACATGGTGGACAGTGAAAAAGTCGATGACTCGTGAGGTGAAGTCAAGCGTGACGTGCACGCTGTCCTGCAGAATGGTTAGACAGTGGCGGTCGCCATAGCTGGCTCGGGGCATTCCCCCACTGAACAGCACCAGTGCAGCCCTGTAGAGAGGAGAGCCAGCTGAGTCAAAGAGGTGCCAGCTGAAACGCACCCACTTTCCTGCATCCCCCACTGGGTCCCAGTGCTGAAACACACCCCGACTGCGTGGTCCTCCACAGGATCTTGGTCACAGCTTTGCAGGGGAAGGGCCCTAAGGAGAGAGCAGGAGGGGAAGAGGCTTAAACCTACACATCTACAATACAGCCATACAGTCAGTTAGCACGCAGATGATTTTATTCAGGAAAATAGCCTCAACACCCCTAGAAGCCAGTAAACTGTTAATTGTGAAAATGGATTTTTATGTCAAAAGGGGTCTTTTAATATGTCTGGAGAAGAACTTTACTAGGCTACTAAAAGTGTCACATGGGCTCAAATCTGTTGTTCCAGAACTACATTTCCAGGTGTTTTCTGAGCTAAACAAATATTTAGAGTGTGACAAGCCTGCTTAGAGACAATGATGGCTAATGGTATAGTCAAGTACCCAGACAAATGTATTTTACAGCACAACAACATGGCCAAAAGGGCAAGGTCTTCATCAACCCAATCCAATAAGCATATTTCCATACTGGAATGCCTGGTGAAAGTCATCCTATTTCAGTAGCATAAGGCCAGAAACAGGAATGGCCAGTTAGGACTGCTTGTGGGAGGACTCCTGGGACATACAGGTGAGCTCGTAATAAGACAGGAGGAGTGCTGCCATCATGGGTGACTTCAGCAGAAGGCTTACCATATGGTATAGTGGAGGTGACTGGCTCTTGTATGCAGGGGGTGCTGCTACTAACACTCCAGACCATGTAGCCGCCATCGCTATGGGAACTGACAAAGCTGCTCCCTGACCGTACCCAGACCAAGCTCTCCAGCTGCTGCGGGGGGGACAACACACACACTTAACATGACCTGCGCTTGACAAATCGAAAATCTCAGCCAAGCTATGATTCAGATACAGATGTCCCAGCACAATTGTTTTTAAAAGTTGGAGGCTGAATGTACTCTTATTAAAATTTATAGAGACTTTAAAAAATGTTAAATGCCAAGGTAGCCATTAAATTTGAAATTCCCCCATCCTAGCCAGTACTAAAAACACCATTAGATAAATCAATCAATCAATCAATCAATCTCTCTCTCTCTCTCTCTCTCTCTCTCTCTCCCTAGCTCTCCCCATCTGAACAAAGACGCACACACACACCTGCTTTCCCAGGAAAAGGTTGTCTACATGTCGACTTTTGAAGTCCCACAGCACCACCAGGCCTCTGCTGTAGCCGATGAGAATTTTGTGCGCGTGCAGGGGATGTTCCTGCAGAGCCTCCACAGGCCCCAGAGACTTCCCACAGCGGTAGTCCTCAGGAACACTGTGGTGCAGTCCAGACAGGCAGGATCCCAGTAAGAGCTCAATCGCATTGAACTGCACTCAATTGCATGAACTGCATTAAGACAAAAACCCAGTGTGTGAACTTTGAACCTCATTATTTTCTCCCTTTTCATTTCAAAGGAAAAATAATAATTTTTTTGGAGTGCAATCAGAAGTGCACTTAAAGACCAACTCCACCACCAAGAACCACAGATCTCAAGAATCCTTTAGCTGAGCTTGCAGAAGGATCTGTGCATCAAACCAACGCTTTTTCTCATATTCCAAATTCACTCTCTGGTAAGACAACACACAGACAAAGGTGTCATGTTACCACGATGAAAACATCCGAGTGGGATGCTTGCAATTGGGTTAGCATTGGCAGCAGTAGTGCTGTGCACAATGCATGCAACATTTGGTAGCAATTACACTGATTCGTATTTGGAAAAGGGAGGGGGAGAGGAGATACTATGAAACTGAATGACAAGGTTTCATAGTATTTCCTGATTGTAGGTTAAAATCCAAAGTGACTCCTGTTATCAGTCACTGATTGGCTTAAATTCCATAAGAAGGACTGACCAGTGACCAATCAAAAGCCATAGAGTGGGCTTCCTCCACAGCTACAGCATGGATTTTAAGCAGTGGAATGGATATGGTGCACCCACTGAGCTGGGACAGGATGCTGGGGTGGTCCATGGAGCAGCAGGACAGTGACTTGGCACGGGATACCTCAGAGCAGGTAGCCAGACGACAGCCACAAAGGCAAGAGCTGCAGATCCCATGCAGGAAGGCTCACAACGCCACCAGAGGAGCAACAAATATGACCCCTTCAAATCTAATCATGATTCACTTAGAGAGGAAGTAAAGTACAAAGATTGCCAGCAATCTCTTGACATAATGGGAGTCCTCACCTCCTGACGTCATAAGATGTATTCCTTGAGACTATACAAACAAAACACCACCGAGGAGACAGCCCTCACAAGGCTTAAAAATAAACAGCTGACCACAAAGCAGCCCATTGTTTTGTTAACAGTCTCTGTGTATTTTTAGGGATTCAGGCATCCTGCTGATTCTCAGGGACGTACCCGAGACGTTTGCAGGGGCTGGCTCGAAGACCTCTCTGACAGGATCTCAGGGGCTTTGGCATGCGGTACAAAAGCATTTTGTTCTGTAGTTTTCTGGCTGACACATACTTATTAGCAGTGGCTCAGACAGGCTGCCCATTAGATTCAACTGTGCTCGCCTAATGAACAGTTTGTGGTCTCTTCCTGCAGACAGGCGAGTTTGAACTTAGAAAACTGGGGGACAATGGCACTGGAAAAGATGTAATTTACCTCAACTCAAACAGATTCTTCCAGAGCACCGTGAGTGTAAGAAGTGCACATTTTCTGCCTTTTAATAGGAGTCATTAACAGCTAGAAAAAAGAAAAAGAAAAAAAAAGGCCGTTTCTAGTAAGGGACCTGAACATCAAACATTAGGCTTTCTATACTCTTAAATGTGATAGAAAAAAAACTGTCAAAAGAAAGAAAGAAAACTGTCAAAATATACTACACCAAGAAGCCTTTTGACCCATGCCTTCATAAAGTTAATCAGTCCAGGCAAAGATAAGGCAGCGCTCATGCAGGTCCGTGGTCGTGGGGAGGGAGTCTGGCAGAGCCTGTGTCTACCCTGCACGTGTAATGGACAGCCACAGCTGGGAGTGGGAGTGGGGCCCTGAGCCCTGGGTGAAGGGGGCTGATTAAAGCCCTCCCCAGTTCCAAAGTGGCCCACAGTGGAAGAAGAGCATGAGGAGATAAACAACAGAGCACACTGCAACTCCTCTGCTCTGTCTGCAAAGTGCTCGCAGTGAGGAGGGAGTCCCTAAATGCCTGTTTTATGAGGCAAGCATGGAATGTGGCCATCCACCAGCAGGGCTGAGGGAGCGGGACCTATAGTCATACTCCAAAAAAAAAAAAAGTGTTCACACATACATTAGTTATTCCTTTAAATATTGGTTCCTTTAAAAGTCACTGCATTATAACTGACTGTAGCCTCAAATGTTGCAAGTTCTTAGGTAAACAGAGCAAGGGTGGGGGGGGGGGGGTCGGGGTGTCTGCGATGATGGAGGAACTGCGGCTCCTCTTGCACGCTCACCTCTGCATTATCTCATCATGGAACAGAGACTTGTCCACTAGCCTGAGGCTAGGCAGTTCCAAGAAGTGAACTCCACCACCCTCTGTACCCAGAGTTAAGAGATCACTGCTGCTTTTCACCAGAAGAACAGTCACTCGTGTCACACTGTTAGAGAAAAGGTTCACACACAACCATCACAACCCCAGGAAGAACCCAGAAACTCCTAGCCGAGCCAGATTTGCCCTTATGTAGATGTTCAACAGTGCTTTAACACTGGCCAGATGCAATGATCCCACTAGAGGTGACTGGACAAAAAGTTCCTATTTACACACACCAACACAAAAGCTACAATCTAAAAATCCATTTTAAATCCATCTGCCTTCATCACATTACCTATAACTGAACAGTAAAAAGAGAAACGAAAGAGAGGATGGTCAGAGGCAGGACGAGCCATGACCTGGTGCTCTCGATGCCAGACCGGCCAGGGAGACTGAAGCTCCGAACCTCCCTGAGGTCTGAGCAGCGCTCCTTCTGCCCAGTCTCCCACAGGTGCATGGTGTTGTCATCCAGTAGAGATACCATCCACCCCTGCGATTACAAACACACACCGGAGCAGTCTTCCAAAAGGCCACGCATCCCATGGTACGTTTATAGAATAAACTTGGAATCTGAGTTTACCTGCCCTTGGAGGAAGTGGATCTGTGTGACTGTAGCAGTGTCTTTGTGAAGGCCTGTGAATTCCACTCCAGGAGCCCCATATCTGGGCATGCAGTAAAGGAGCTGTACCTTTTATGAGTCTGAGTTCACAAGTATTGAAGCATAAAAATAAAAAATAATAAAAAGCAAAAGACTTATTGTACATGCTTGTGGCCTCTTAACTGAACCATCACAAATATTATAAAAATAGACATGCATTAAAATGTATTCTTTGGGTTGTCTCTATAGTTAAGTTGTGCTTTCCAAAACAAACCATAATTCATAAAGGTGACAAAACCCCACCCATTTTCAGTGGCATCAGATTGCAAAGCTGAGTAAACAGGCTAATGAGAGCTGTGCACTTTGGACACTATGAAAACAGATCTGACAAGATTTATTAAATAGTATATTGGAATATCTAGGTAAACTACATCCAATTCACCATGTAATATGATGCAACCATGTGCAGATGGGAAGACGCACCCATGAAAATAGCATTCAGCAGCCACAGTGCAAGGCTTGCAGCTTTTAATAACAGCCATGGAAGTGGAAAGTAATGGCACTACATGGCACATATTCATGAACTCTAGCTGTTTGATGAGCTCTAGCAGAACCCAGCCCCCTCCCGATCTCCCAGAAGAGCTAGTGCTGCTCAGAGATTCCTGTTACCACCATGGCAACTTGTGTCGTGGCCACCCAGGCATGCATTTGTGACATTATGCTCCTGTGCAAGTGTTTCCAAGAGTTTAAAGAAACTCAGACATGTTACCTGATAAGAACATTGGTGTTAATGTTAGGCCAAGAATATCCCTGTTCAACCAAGGCAAGGAGGACAAATGTTTCCTGTGAAGGATTGAAACAAAAATGTTTTATTTTTGCTTGCTAAAAGCACAGCATACGCATCAGGAAGATAATGATGGACAGGCCACAACAGTTTCAGCTGATAAATCAAAGAGGCTGAAATTAAAAGAGAAAAAAAGTTAGCAAACAGTGCTCTTCTCCCAGCAGAGATAAAGGCCACGATGTGGCTGAAACCAGACACAGCCAAAACTGTTCCATCGTGTACTCATATTTTATTCTTTTGTCATCTGTTTTCCATGGAATGGCTCCAGGGTGCATCTGGTGCTACTGCAAAGGGCCTTCTTGTGATAAGCAAAGCGTGGCACGGCTCGACTTCCTGGCTGACGGCTTGACATGCTTTATCTGAGTGAGAAGCTGAGCAAGTGTCGAGGGTGGGTGGGAGCTGAGGGTTTCGGGGACATAGGGAGTGTACGTGCTGAGAGCCATAAGCCCATGGAATGCACCGGGGGGGGGGGGGGTTAAAAAACAGGAGTTGGGGGAATTGAAGGAGGGGGTGGTGGCTTGGGTGCAACTGGATATGGCCCTCAGAAGAGGGCCCAATTACTCCACAACTCATTAATCATCAACAGAAAAGGTCTCAGCTTTTTGGAAGACACTCATTTCACATGTCCATCGCCTGACCCTCAGCCACAATCACCACGGAGGGAGTTAAACTGTGCTTGAGCTGTTCATCCCCCACCCACCAGGATCTTCAAGTTCATTGTTTATTGGGTAAACAGACTTCACCATGGGCAGCGTATAATGCAAGGCTGCATCTTTTTTTGGTTTGTTTGAAATAGAATAAGGAAATTAAGCAAGGGATTTCCTGTTTGTGGTCAACAGTTTCTTGCCACTTTTACAACTGATCTATTGTGACCCACAAAGCTCCCTGAGACCAGCTGCTTGCAGTCTTCCCCTCAGCTACATCTTCTGTGCTGCATGGGACCTCTCAGGACCCCTCAGGATGGGGATAACTCATCTACTCAGTTACCTCAGGCCATTTTAGACCTGCTATCAATGCTGTGACTTCAATTTCTCCACACAATGCAGGCAATATGCTAATAGTTAGGAACAATTAAATCTCATTTGTTTCTAATAGATTACATAGCAATATGCTCCAGTCAATCAAAGATATCCCTTGAAAGAAATCTAAAATTTAATCCAGGTTTTTGTGTGCAGCACGTTCAAATTTTAATCTGAACTAAAAGGAATTTAGGGCATTGACAGTGGGCAGGCAGTGAGAGGTTATGGCCTAGCATGCCAGATGAGAGTGCAGCAGACCGATACTCACATGGTTTAACCCACAGCCTCACAGAAAATTCTGTTGTTTGTTTGTCAGCACATACATTTGCCAATGTTAATTTTTATATTTACAAAATTCAACTTAGAAATAAAAAGCAAACCACTATTGTATGGGGAACACCATCATCCTACTGCTGTCTGCGTTCTCTTCACATGCAGGACTTGTGCAGTCTCTACATTAAATGCAATTAAAATACCAACATGCATCAGTATACAATCAATAAATGCACATATCTGCTATATATCATTGTGCAAGGACCAAATTTGCTCTGGTACATCATGAAATGGTATTGCTATTTGAACAATAGTAATGAATAGCTATTGCTCTTCTTATAACTAGCAATGAGCTTTAACTTTTTCCAATTAAGGAAAAGTGTGTGATTTCAAAAGTGGGCTCCACATGGGTGCTACCATTCACCAAATCAGGCTGCCCTGCCCTTCCACATGCCCAGTCAGTCACACGGTATGAGTCTAACATAGAAGAGAGGGAGAGTGCCCAAAACAGAGGAGAGGGAGAGGGCCCAGGTAGCCCAACATGTTGGAGAGGGCCTGCAGACATCTCTTCATACTGGTCACCCAACAATATTTTGCAATTAGTAACTAAAGGGCTAACCCTAAACTTAGCAAGAAATGATTTAATTTCAAGGCTTGAATAGTGACAATAACCTAGAGTTTAGTGTTAACAAAAAACAGAGGGCCTCGGCTTTGTACAGTGCTGCAGTTCTCACATGCGCATGCCGTTACATGTATTCGATATGGGGCAAATAAAGTAATTACAGTCCCTCATCACAGAGGGGAAAATTAGCTTGTCAATTTAAATCATTCAAGGGTTCAATAAAGAAGTTTAGTTCTGTGATTTTAAATAAAATTTTAAAGTCCAATGTTTGAGTAAATAAATATAACCTTAGAACCAAACACAAAAAAAAATGTTTGTCAACAAATAATGAATCAGAAGGTCGTCCCTTTTGCTACTGAACTTTGCTTCAGTAAATATTTCTAAAAAGCTGTAATTTGGGGTTAAATTGCAAACAAAGAGACTCACCTAGAGAGTGAGCTGGCATTATAAATTCATGCCACAATAGATTAGACTGACTGATGCAACCATATGAAGTTTCAGGTCTTTTGTTCAACTTTATAATGAAGGATTCAGCAGCTTAGACGACCCAAATTTCTCTTTAGTTCACTCAAAACGACGCTTTACAGTTCACAGTTGCACAACCGTCTTTTAAAATCCCGAAAGGTTTGGCACCAATAAGCATAAAAGAAAATTCAATGAGGCTTCCTCACTGTGCTCCTTGAATTTCCAAAGGCCCAGAGAGTGCTTTTTAAACAGGCTGGATAGTCCTATGGGTGCTGAGAAGTGCACTACAAGGGTTGGTGGGGTGGGAGGTTGTGAGGACCAATTTTAAGCTCCCTGTGTGTGTCTAGGAGGTGTGCATCAGAATACTAATGGCATGTGACTTACACTTACTTTTCACTTACGCACTCACTGTGGAAGACAGCAAAAGTGAAAAACAGAGAGACAGAGGGAATGACAGTGCATGTGTAGGCAAGAGAGACCAAGAAACATAACTGGATACTTAAGCATCCCAGAACAGCACAATGGAAGAAACTAGTACTAAGCAAACAGAAGGGGAACAGGGAACTAGTGAAGGAAAATACTGTGCTGTTTCCCCAGCTGCATTCAATCAGAAGAGAGTGCAGTACAGCACAGCACGAGAGAAGAGCTGACAAGGAAACCAGAGAACCCCAGAGATCGACAGAGCCTCCTGCTGCACCGAGAGGTCTGATAAGACTTCACTCAAGTCCACACAAATGTTTCAGATTTGGCATTGACACTCAACCACACACAAACAATCTGCTGCAGTGCCGAGGGTGGATATTGGAGAAAAAAAAAAAAAACTCTTTGCAATGCACTGAAAGCAAACAACCAGATCACTGGTGCATTAAAAAAAACAAATCCCTTGCATATACAAGCACATAGACGCACACTGCTTCTATCATCAGCTAGCTACTGAAAAAACATGCAGAATGCTGCTTTTCAAATGTACTATAATAAGTCATTTGACTTTTTTGCATTGCATTAGTTGCATTTATAGTAGTCATTTAATGTCATGCTTGACAGTCCTCCACACTAGTCCTTGCACTCTGAGAAGTTGGTGGTTTAACCTAATCCATTAGAACTGGGGGAATTTGGCATATGCCCAAACCCATGAAAGTGATTATTTAAGCAAACACCTTTTTGACCAAGTCCCTGTTGAGTGAATATCAGGTGAATGAGAGCAGCACTCACAAAGATGTGCATGAGACAGAGATGGGCCAGTATGTTCCTTCAGGAAAGCACTAAATACACGGGGGGGGGGGGGAGGCAAACTCCTCTGTCTGGATATTCATTTAAAAGTCTTGTGTGATTCTGAGGCAGAGAATACTAAAGTGCAAACCTTAAATGTGTTGAAGGACAAATTGATGCCCAGTACGGGCTGCAGGCAGGGGGTTGTAGGCAGGGTTCCTTTTCAGAAACTCACTGCGGCGTCACCATAATCCAAAGCAGAAGCAGCCCAGTACGATTTTGACAGTGACATTACAGAAACAGTGGCATGCTGTAATTCACACTCGGCACTGGAAACTGGGGTGGCACCACATTGTCGGGTAATCAGGAGCGCAACATTTGTCCTTGAAATATAGAAGTCTGTGATATGTAAATGAACATTAACAAAACATTTTTCTAATTGCGTACCAAGAGTATCCTGAACCATTTCAGGTCTTGTGAAGAATGTTCTGTGGCTTTGGTGAAAGGAGTCCTCTCATGACCCAACAAAAGTAAACAATTCTGATCAAAATAACGCAGACCTATATTTAAAGTTGGACTAACAGGCTTTTCACCAACATGTTTTAATAATATTTTGCATGGGATATCACAACTGCAGTATAAATCACAACATGGTAGTCATGTCCATTTAGGGCAACTCTGCTGGAAAGCAGTGCATCCTGATTAACTGGCTGCCAGGAGCAGTGGCCTTGGAAACCATTTCAAAAGAGGCCTTCAGCAAGGCCAGGCCTGGGTGACAATGCCACGGAGGAATCTCCTCTTCTGGCTGAGGGTGAACTCAGGGCAAGACAGCACGCATTCTTTGGGGGTGAACCCGGCTTCTCCAACGGCCCTTCTGTTCCAGACATCTCATTACTTTCCACTTCCCCTCAACCCATGCATGTGCATGCACACACACACACACACACACACACACACACACACACACACACACACGTCCCTTAGCTTTACAGCACAATCCCCTGTCCTGCGCCTCTGTGGTCAGGGTGAAGGCATGTTTATGAACTGCAAAGCTTGCATTTCAGAGTGCTCACCCAAAACCGAACCAGGCAACAAACAAGCATCTCATTTAGCCATGGTCAAATGCGAGCAAATAAGCACTGAAGACTTGGCACCTAAAGATGTTACATGGTCCCATGTCATAAGTAATGGTTTCATCTTGTCAGAAGCCAATGCAGACTCCAAAACAGTGTACTTATTGAAAAGTGTGACTGAGTCAAGCCAATATTCAAATTATTTATGTGACATGCCCCAGAGTAGTGGATGAGTAGCAAGCCTGATGAATGACAACTGAGGGGGTGTTTGCAAAAGAACGGATGACGGCCCTGCAACCAACCACATGCTGGAGGCCAGAGCCAAAACCATCATATCCAGAGGCCTGCTGATTGGCTGACCATGAGAGCAGAGCTATGCAGATGCACAGCCATGCTGTATGACTTTGATGTGTGAGCCACACATCCGGCATCATCAGCACAAAAAGACATGTTCACTGATACTCTAGCTGGTGCACTAATCCTGCTACGCACTTGACGATAAAAATAGTTGAGAATTTGAGTCATTATAATATATATGAAATATGAAAGTTTTCATAAAAATATGAAACTATTCATTTTAGTGACAGACATGGTACAGCACTTGTGCGGTGGTGCTTATGGCAGCTTCATTTGTCAGCACCTGAAAGCAAAGGCAGATAAGGGTGGTGTCTATCTTGCCTTCACAAGGGAAGAGGAGACTAGGACGGCAGGAATGTGTGGGCGCCAGCTGCCTAACCAAGTTAAGGTGGAGTCTGACTCCTGTATGGAGCAATATCCTAGTTCAATGGTTCACTTTGACTCAGACCTACTGTACTGGCTAGGATACTTTCTATGAGAATATGAAAAAGCACTTTTTGTAAGTTGCTCTTGAAAACAGCATCTGCTAAATGCAAAAAATATAAATCCACATCACTTTGTTTCATAAGGTCAAACATGTGGTCTGTGAGAGCTGGAAGAAGGCTACAAGGTGCTATGAAACAAACAAATGAACCAAAATGTCAACAGTAATTCTAAAAGAGGAAGCTCAACTGAAGGCTTATAAACTACAAGTCTGGATTTTGTTTCAATACCTGATCAACTGTTCTCAGAGAACTGTTGTCGGGGCGATCAAACAAAAAAAAACCCGAACTTGTTATTCCCCGACCCACCATGTCTCTAGCCCATCCATATGCAGGTGAAACATCAAAACATCACCTTTTCCCCACCAGACAACAGTGCCGCCCTCTGCCTCACCCCCAACTAAGGTGGAGCCAGCTGCAGACAGGCAGAGTCCAGTGAAGTACAGGTAGTGGAATAAAGCCAGTTACAGCTGCTGCCTCCCTCTAGAGAGTGCAGCAGAGAGCGAGGCAGTGCCCAAGAGCCAGCGGCCCACAGCTGGGCTGTGCCTGACGGTGCCAGCCTCCCTCCGCCATGCCTCCACAAGGCTCAATGACCTGTACTGTGTGCACAACACCCACCGCCCTAGCACCGGCTTGGAGAACAACCCGACCCGGACAGAAGGGCACACACGCAGCAGCACGCTTGCCTTGCCTGCCGAGCACGAGACAAACAAAACACCACAGACATTCTTTAGGATACCGAATGTTATAAAGGAGCCTTAGCCAAACAGAGAAGATAAATCACAGATCGCCAAGGGAGTCTACAACACTGCAGTCTGATGGGAGTAATTATACCCTCCTAGCATTCCTTTAACCCAGAGAATTAACATGCACACTGTGACCTGGAGCTTGCTAAACCTAAAAACATCTCCATCAGGGAGATATACAGTATAAACTGTTGAGTATTTACAAATCGCAATCTTTTTAAAAAAATACTAGTCACTATTAAAAAACACTCTTTCAGCAGAATACATAATCATAGGAACAGTGGGCAACAACCCAGCTTGCTAAAAGCAAAAGTTAAAAACACCCCCCACAAGCTCAGTAATTAAGCATCATCAGTTAAGCATAAAGTAGGCCACTTTCCCATCAGACTCATCATACATACCAGTAGCCCAATCAAAAGAAACCCAGGCCCAGAGCCCGGTCAAACAATGGCCTGAATCATGGTCAGAATCGTGGTCACTTGTAAAGCAAAGAAGAAAGCTTGCTAGGGTGAGAAAATCTGTTACAAACCCAAAACACAAGTATGCAGGGAAGTGAATTCTTTAAGCCTACCAGACAGCCTTTAAGTCATTTCAGATTCATTCATATTCCAAAACGTCCTGTCCCAAAGCTATGCAAGAAAAAAGGCCTGGTTTGCACTGTTAATGATGTGTGCTCACTCACCAGCATAGATACAGGCTTATACAGATGCTCCTGCATTTTAAAAAGGATACACTTTGATGGCTCCTGATTTAGTTCCAATGGCCATAACTTGTAGTTTTGGGTCATAGGCCAGAGCACTTGGCTGACTGGGGAATCCATGTTCAACAGTCTGAATGAGATGGGGAGAAAATGCATGCTTCATTTGATCCAGTGCAAACAGCTAGTCTAGGAAGTGGACCCAGCTCAGCATTGTGATGTCTCATTATATTAAACTGTAATGAGGCAGCAAAACTTTATAGTGTTTAATTAGACCTGGTCTCACACAGAATAATTAATAAGGCAAATCATTACATAAGAGATGCTATAAAACCCAGACTAACCAGGAAGGGGATTTCCTACCATGACAAAGCAGGGATAACTAAATAACAGAAGCAGATCAATTACTTTGAGCTCAGAGTCCTTACAAACACTGAAAATAAATTTAATTGCAAATTAACCAAATGCACATGTGGATAGCAAAACTTGAAAAGTGCCATTAAGATGCAGTGATTAGGAGTCTTTAACTCGGCCTCTTCATATCTCGAGCAGGAAGGCTTGTGGTATGTCCATTGAGATAAAGCTTGTCGTCAAAAGACAATAAAATCATAAGAAGTCGCACTAACCTCGCAAGCAAAACTCAGGCGGGAAATTATATCATTTGGCAAACTTCCCAGAGTTCTTTTCATCGAGTACCAACATAAGTTCTTCAGTTTTTGTTAATTTGGCATTTTACAGCTGAAAGAGGCAGATGACATGCTAAAGAGAACAAAACCATGTAAACTTTACCCTGTTAATTGTTTTTGCCAAATATTGTAACGTATTTTGCGCTAAATAAAGAGATGTAAGACAAAGAATAGGAGAGTATAGCCTTCGAATTAAGTATAAAACAGTAAGGTTGCTAATACTAGGAATGTTGGCAGCACTCAACTCAAAAAAGATATCTGCACATAACCATTTCTTATAACACGAATAAAAAAGCAAACTGCGTAGTAACAACGTAAAAACTTAGAGGAGTATGCTACACTGTATATGCCGGTTTCTACCAACTTTAACCGTCTTGTATTAAATTGGTCCCTCTGAAATGTGAACGCTTTTACTAGCCTTCATATCACAATGGACAGCGTCCTTGCAATATTACAAAAATATGCGTAGACTGAGCAACGAAAGAGCCCGTAGAAAAAAAACGTTTTGCTAGTCATAAACGTTCGCTTGGACGATTTCAACGCAACTCTAAACCGCATGCTTCGTCTCAGGGGAGAAAAGACTATCCTGATATCGCACGTACCTTATTGAATGCAAAAAGATCCTGCTTGATTTTTTCTCTCTGGGGGTCATTTCCCTGCCGTCTAAACCTAAACTTCATCATCCTGAATCCGATATATTATATCAAACCGCAACGTCAGAAATTAAAATTCCGTTAGGTTTGAATCAACACAAAACAACAACGTGATCCCATATAGGAGCCCGTTTCTTTTGTATCCACGCCTCAATCCCGTGCAAGTATTCGGCTGTGTTTATGCAGTTTGACCACAGCGCAAGTTCACAAGAACCACGTCGAGGGAATCCAATCACCCGACGAGAATCTGTGACCAATCCACCAAAACACACCCATAGCCATGATGCGTATACAAAACCCGGTATGGATTACTGTGGATTGGGTTGTTGTTCACGCTTACTCTGGTCACCAGCCGTCAAAGCCAATTACAGTGCAGAAAAGATTTCCTGTCATCCAAACAGAACAACTCAAAACATCAGTCCGCTTTACAGATTTAAAATATGCACTCTTAATACAACGCAGTGGTTATACTATGGTTTGCTATGGACCTCTTTCGGTTCACGAGCAGAGCTGATTTAATAACCAGCAGCTTGCAATCTGAAGAAACATCTTTTGATGCCTTACGTCATTTATGTAAACATAAATGAGGTAAGGCTCCGGGGGTACGGATGTAAACAACCGTCCCCGTCCCCCCCCCCCCAAATGCTTCAAATACATCTAAAAAGAAATGTGTTCTTGAGGAATAATATAGCCCCTAATTTGTCTTACAAACAGATGGTTCCAAAACATTTCTGTGATAGATAAATCGCAGATTCTTTGATAGACATAATGCAAATAAACAATATAACATAGTTCAAAGAGTTTGGTGGTTTGTAAACATTTAATATTAAAAACACAATGATTTTACAGTGTTGTATGGTTCACACAGCATTTTAAAATGACACAAACATTTGCTATTATACACGAGGACAACATAGTTTAAGGATTACAAATATTTAAAGAGAGAATTCAGCAGTAGAAATATGGTGTACTTGAAAAAGAAGCACAGGCCTCCACAATAATTGGTTATATCTTGCTTTGTATCTTGCAGATATGAGATCAAAGCTTATCATACTGAAATAAATTCTTCAGTATGTGTCCTGAGGTACTCATGATATTTAAATTAAAAGACTTGGGTTCGAACCTATAGCTCAAACAATTGTCAACTACTGTTATGCTGAAGGTGAAATTTAGCCCAATCATTCCAATTAGTAGTAATGTGGTATAAGATATAACAGACTGCAATGATTAACTCTTACTGCACAGTATTTAAATGACAGTGGGCCGTTTGGGGTGTTGTTGGGAGGCAGGTCAGAGCAGAGTAATCTCACTGGGAGGCAGTGTGAGTCTCTTCTCTCGTGCTGACAGCATGTTCTCCATGTGCATTGCAATGACACGGCACAACTCCAGACTCTGCAAAGTCACACCCATGAGGACCACATATTACTCAGCAATCCATGCACTCAGGTACTTAATCCTCTCATAAGGTCACATGTTATTTATTCACTTATCACTGTGAACCAGCCTGACTCATTTAATTCATATAAATGACCAGAATCTCTTTTTCTAGATTTAGTTGTCTGAATTTTTTTGTTGTTGTTGTAGCGACCTCAGCTCATACCTGGTCTACCTGCAGCTGTGTGATGCGCTGAGACATTAGATTCCCCAGCAGTATCTCCACATAAGGGTAACTGGAGCCAGCTGTTGGCCTCTGCGTCCGTGTGGATTGTACCTCTTTCAGGGGGAATTTCACCATCAGCTTCTGAACAGCAGCAATAAGACATCAGTATGATTTTTTAAAGGTCTAAATATGTTTATTGACAATCATCTTATAGAATTCCTTACATGTGTTTCCTTGTTTAGAAAGTTCAGTCCATTTTGGTTGACAGCTAATATGCAGGGGCAGTTGATGAAGCTGTTGCTAGTGCTCAATATGTAGAAGAACGAGGAGCCAAACATCGGCAAAGCACTGATGAGCCCTGTAGTCACAAAACATACAACAGTAGCCTGTTTTACACCCGCATTCCTACTTTGTTTCCTAGCTGTCGGCCTCTGTGACAAATGCCACAATGAGACAGTGAAGGTACTGTACTACTCACCCAGGAACTGGGACATGGCCTGATGGGGACTCAGAGGCTGGACCTGCTGCATGTGCTGGGTCACCATATTCAGCCATTGCTGGGGGCGTTGCAGTCCATACAGCTGGGTAGGAATACATTCCAGAACCTCACCGCTTTATGGGAACAGAAAGAAGGGAGAGTTTACAGGAAAGGGGAATATCCACACTTTACTGCTGCTAATAAGCAACATCCACTGTGTGTGTGTGTGTGTGTGTGTATGTATGTGTGTGTGTGTATGTATGTGTGTGTGTGTGTGTATGTGTGCATGTGTGAGTGTTGAATTACATGGTAGGAAGGCCGACGGATTCTTTGGCACGGTGTTGCAGGGCAGCTAGTTTTGACACCTGCTGAAGCTGCTGCTCACTAACCTTCCCCTGCAGTACAACATCCAGGAGTCCTTTTAAGTAGTCAGGCGCAACCTGCGAATAAAACGTATGGGAACAAGGATCTCCCAGTCTGTGAGAAAAGTCACTTTAATATGCATAACGATGCATTATGCACTGTGCAACTAAACACAGTGCATCTAAGCAAATAAACGTTCAGCTAACAGAAAGCTGGTGAGTGAGATTGATGTGTGCATCACCTGGTTGTAATGCACAGTGACTCCAAGCTCATTGTCAAATTTTAGTGGCTGATTCCAGATCACTCTTCTAAACCACAGACTATAGTTACTATCAATAGGCTCTGCCTCTGTGGCGATGTCCAAGATGTACTCCCTTTTGTTCAGTGGCCGAACATTCTGACCTACAGATTGAGAGTAACCAACATAAAATAGGATTTTTTTGTCCCCAAGTCATTTTCTATTATCAATATGTTTATTATCAGTATATACATTCTCTTTCAAATATAATGGTGTTATTAAGCATATATTTTCACCCCTGTGTGTGACAACAAATATGGCGTATTCATCCATTGCTTCCTGCCTGTTTAGACCCATCTCATAGCACAGCTCCTCAATAGCATCCAAAGCAACCTAGACATGACAGTCATTGTAGAACAATGAATTTAATTTGAAGGTTATAAGAATAATATAAACTCTATAAGCTTGGGAAAGAGGGGAACTCACTGAGCAAGTCTTGATTTTCAGATGCCGCTCAATTCCACCAGGAAGAAGAAACAGCTGACGTTTGGAGCTCCTACCAGCCTATAAGTGCCAAGAGCACATGCAGGAACAATATAAGCTACACCAGGAACAACCACACTCTTTGATTCAAGAGTGAACATGGATAACTTGCCATCATTGCCTTCAGTTCCATGCTGTTAGGATGCTTGTTGCGCCCACCATATTGGAATGTCTTCCTGAGGTTCTGTTCACAAGCTTTGGCAATGCCTGGCAACATCACAAACCATACTCTGTTTTCAAGAACACTAGTATTTAACTGCTCTAACTAGTATGAACTGATGAAAGAGCAGGCTGTAATAGTACCATACCTTGGAAGTGCACACCAGAGCTTGCGCAGGCATCTTGGAGGTATCTGAGTAGATAGGGCTTCAGTACTTCTGAGCACCGGTAGTAGGCTGTGAGGATGTACAACAGCCTCCAGCCCCTCTGACAACTGTCCCTGAAGAATACAATAAAAGACAAAAACTCACATCACTCTGCCAGTGACAATAAAGTGGATGCAATAGACCTTTTCATAAAGCAGAAAAAATAAGATAAATACATTTTAGAACTTGTATTTCCTGTGATCTGTTTGAGGACCTGGCAGTACACTTCATCCCTCATCAAACCATACTCGCCACTAAGCTACAAAATAAAATAAAACACATTAAATGGGCACTTGAGTATATTTACTAACAGAAGACAGCAAATGGAGTTTTAAAATGAGATGTTTTGGATTACATTCAGTATGGTGTTGATGATGTCTTGCTCAGTTTGACCTTTCATCGGATAGTCCCCCATAAACTTCATTATAGCTGGAAAAAGTACAGGCAGATGTATAAGATACATATCTATTTGTTTAAAAATCTTTTCTTTTAAATTCTGATTTGGAACATATTCACATGTCTGAACAGTTATTTTAGCAAATGGTCACATGCAGACAGCTGGTCTAAACATGCATAACAATTCTAAAGGACAAAACTTTGATCTAACTTAATTTTTACAGCCTACAGTAAAAATGTAGACAATTATTCAGCAGAATGTCCTTTTTGCTAAATAGCTCTACTACATCTTAACTCTATTTTTATAATTACAAAGAAAATTATTTAAAAGTAATTTAATTTGCAAGTCATGATGTATTAATGTCTCTCAGCACTTTAAATGAGTTTATAATTAAGCTGAGATTTGAAAGAAGGCTGTAGAGTGAAAGTCTCCCTTACCCAGAAAGATGTCTGCTGCCATCTTGTTCATATTTTCATCACTAAACTCAATCAAGGACTCCTGGATTGGGGACTATTTAACACACCAAATACATGGGTGGCACAAATAGTATTACAAAAATTTAGAGATTTTTTGCTTTATAAAAATTGTTCAATTTCTAACGATTACACACAATAAATGCAATAAATTACATCAATTTGATTCTTTTGTACCTTAGAAAATTTCACTATATCAGATGGTTCCCTGGCTTCTTTTCCTTTTTTTGACTTTTGCTTATAGGAATCACTGTAAAATCAAAAGGGATGGCATGTTCATTATTGAAGAGTTTTAGTTCAACACTTTCATGGCAGCCCACTACAAACTCTGTAAAGTTTACAATCACATTTAGGTTCTATATAAAGTAGCTGGCTAACCTGTTCTTTTTCTGAACCCCCCTGAAATATTTCTTGGCAAACTCCACCATGTTGTATTGGCTGTCCTGCAGAATTCTCTCATCAATCTCCAAGCTTCCATAGTCTGTAAGGGCCTCTGTATACTCACTCACTGGGCAGGCCACCTAGAGGTAGAAGGAAGAATCTGCAATAAATTATTTTCACATCCTTTTCTCAGGCCCAGTGAAGGTAGACAGTGACTGTTGGATACAACATTCAGCAGATTTAGAAAGAGAAAACAAAGATTGCCAGAAGAAATACTGCACTTCAAACATTCCCAGAATCATCTATAAAGGAAGACATATCAAGGAAGACATTCCAAATAAAGTGGTTCCAGGGCAGAGGCTTTCCATTCCAGGATCACCTACTTCAATGGAGCGGTCCAGCTCCTGGGCAGCAACACTGGATCCCACAGCCACCACCAGGGCTGCAGAAGCTGCTACATGACCCTGCTTATTCTTGGGCTCCTCTTTTTTGTCCACAGGGAGGTTGATGAAGTCTGGAGCAGCCACCGGCTGCACAAACTCTACAGGGAAAACCCCTGTACGACCCTGGACTGCTCCAAACTTCCAGCCTTAAGGAGGCACAAAGAAATCACACGAGATGGTGTACAACAGGAATCATGATAAAATAATCTGGAAACACACATCATGAGTGTGTATGAGATGCAGTATAATTTCAACCAAGGAAAATCAAATTTAAATTTACTGTTAATGAGGTACCCGCAGTAGAATAGACAGAAAGCATATCAAAACGAGAATGAAAACTAGATGTTGAACAGCACTCCATGCAAAGCAATGCACACTGACCCACCAAAGTCAAGTTTATCTCTCTTTATCTCTTCGAGTAGTATGACCTTCTTTTTCACAATGCAACCATAGCAGTGGCCTGTGGAGCAGCCACACGAGCTAGAGATCAACATTATAACTCTGGTAAACATATTTAAAGCACACCACATCATTGCTAACCATTTTGTCCTGACCACCAAGTGGGGAATAGGCAATATTTCAACATTCCACTCATCAAGCACCCCTAAGACTGTCAACAGTTTGACAAGTATTTCAGCCAGACTGAAATATACTGCAACACTGTTTCCACAGTATGATGTCCTTCTTGAATAACTAATGATACTTTTTTCCCTAATCTTAAATCATTTGGATGATGCAGATAACACTTGGCATCACAAATCACAAAAGTGTGTTTTTAAGATACGCATGAGAGTTGATCACCTTCCTCCAAGCCCTCCATTGTCTGCAAGCGTATAATGTCTCCTTTATGGAAACTCAGCATTGTTCTGTCATCTGTAATGCAATTACGCACAGCAACCACATAGTCTGAGTCCTAGAGCAAAAGAGAATATGATTACTCCACCTCTTCACAGAGATGAGCCCTGAACTCAGCGCATGTGTGGAGAGGAGGCTAACCTTCCTCAGCTCAGTGATGAAATAGTCAATCATGGTCTTTACTTGAGGAGCTTTAGCTGAGAACAGAATCAGTTTCTCATTGGTGAAGTTGAACTCCAGCATGTTCTTGGAGGGAATGGTGACAAACATGATGTCGGTGTAGCTTTGGTGGGAGACACACACATTCACATACATTATTATCATCAGCAATTCTGAGAGCCAAGGTAAAGATTTGATTCGTGTGCTGTCTTGAGTAGATAGTTGTTTTCTGCTGAAGCCTACCTATATGGTCTTAAAACTCTGAAGTAATCTGGGGCCACTTCACTGCTCCTCACCATCTTTAGCAGTTTAATCCCTCTATGAGACACAGAGAGCACCTGGACACCAGTGCCCACACTTCCCTGTAATACACACACACACACACACACACACACACACACACACACACACACACACAAACACTTTAGAGAAACCTGATTAAAATTTTTATTTGAAAAAGTATGTGTAAGATGAAAGACCTCCTCACAGATGCTGGGAAGAGCCGTGAGAAGTAAATCTCCCAGCTGTCCCTTGCTGCAGTGACAACCTTTTTCTTCGCATTCTCATCTAGTGTTGAGGCACCCACATCAATGTTGTGCTCACCTGTCACATTGAAAAAGACACACCAGGGACGTGTCTCAATAATGTAAAGGCTAAGATATTTATTTGAAAGCATTAGCATCTTTTACACCATCAAATGAATGCTGCATACCAAAGAGGGATTTCATTTTTTCCCTTTCTTCCTTAGTGATGCGAATGCAAGCCTCTGAGAATGTATCATGGACAATCTGAAATAGAAATCTACTGTCAGTAAGGCAAGTGCAACCTCAGGCAATAATGATCCATTTAGATGGTCCAGAGTAATAGGTAAGTGCCATGGATATAAGCAAAAATACTCACCTGCTTGAACAGAAGATCTAATATGAGGGGGTGGTTAAAGCTGTCCTTAGGATAGAAAACCTAAAAAATCAAACAGAAAAGAAGCATGACACTTCTCTACTGTATGGAATGTTTGTAAATTTCACAGAAACACACACACACATACATGCAGATCTAACCTCTTTCCTCAGGTAGATTTTCCAGGGGACATTTGTATAGGTGTAGTGTTCCTCACTGCTCCTCTTGTGGAGCTGAGTCTGAATGCTCTCCTTTTCAATAGGAAGTTCTCGAGACACTAGACCATCCAGTCACATTTGGTTACAAACAAAGCAACAAAACTACAATATTATTAATTGAGGAAAATTAAAATTAAAATTACGCAACTAAAGGTTGCATATTAGCTAAAGTTAATGTTCATGAATCTACCATCAGGAGAACAGTGAACAACAACAATCGTGTGCATGGCAGGGTTGCAAGGAGAAAGCTGTTGCTCTTCAAAAACAACATTGCTGCCTGGCTGCAGCTTGCTAAAGATCACATGGACAAGCCAGAAGTGTTATGTGGATGGATGAGACCAAAATAAATCTTTATGGTTTAAAAGAGAAGTGCTATGTTTGGAGAAAGGAACTGTATTCCAGTATAAAACTTTCATCCCTTCTGTAAAACACAGTGGTGGTATTATCATGGTGTACACCAGTTGACCAAACAGGTCTAGTTTTTAATATCTGATATATGTATTACAAGGAGTTGTACTAACCAGGCTCAGGGGGTGGGGCCCTCTGACTGACTGCAGGTACTGGAGGTGATCTGACCACATGTACTGGAGGGGATCCCTTTGCCTGTATGTTTTTTGTTGGTTGTAATCTTCCACTCTCACCTTTAGACTCTCTCATACCTGAAGCAGTTAAGGCTGGACCATAGGTCTTCTTTTGTTAAGTGGTGAAGACATTGAAGGCATACTGGTCATTCACAGGAGGTTTTTATTTGATAGCAATGGAGTAAGGAATCATATTAGAGTAGAATGCCTTTTAGATCTACCAGTGGAGGTGGAGATCGCATCTGGTCCTTAAGAATCATCATAGCTTCATCATGAGGGTCTGGCTTCTTAACAAACACTTTAGCCTCTTTTCTGTGATTGCAGAAGAAAACGAGAGATATAACAGGAAAAAATCTCTTATTTCTGTGCATTTAAAGACAATGCATTTATATATTTAAAATGACCTATATGTTATAAACTATAACCTATATATTATAATATGGTTGTGTGGTATACATCAATTCAGGCTACAGTCCATTATAATGGTTGAACTGGTTGAAGGAATGTACAGACCTTGGGATCTCTACTGGCTTGACAGAGCCAGGATGGTACTGTTTGATTATGTCTTTGATGTTGTGTGTTGGTTCTAGATGCTCTGAATTCAAGATGGTTGACCTCACTACGTCAACTGGTGGTACTGTCCTGGTTGGGCCTAAGAAAATACACCCAAACACTTATTAAAGAACAGAATACATTAATGACTTGCTTATGCATCAAATGTACAATCTACTCTAACCTATGTGATGTTGAGAAAAGACAAAACCACAACAGAACTTAAATAATGACCATGATGAAATCAGAGTCATGACTGATCGACTTACTATTATGGCTGGAGGGCTTTGGTACTGGAGCAACAGGAGTTGAAATGTGGGGAATAAATCCAGTTTCAAATTTGGTCTGTGTTTTAAAACAAAAGCTCATCATTTACTAGGAACATTCAGTAACAATACCGAATAAACAATAGTGCTTGTTTTGTCTGTCATTTTTCTGTTACCTTAGCAAGTATTGTAGGAGAAAAGATAAACACAACTAATTAAGATGTTTTAGATAATCAAATATATTTTAGAAATCGTTTACTGCAGCAATGGGCTTTTTGACTTATATTTATATTATATTATATACTGTTGAGAAGTTAATATAAGTAAGAATTAGAAAATGATGGCAGTTGAGTGATCGAGTATAAAGTTATGAATGAGAATAAGAAATTGAGTTTGAGTAAAATAAAAGTTAGAATAAGGCACATTTAATAATGAACAAAATTGCATAAAGCTTTCTGTTTAGCCTTGAGATACTCACTGGGCTTGACTGGCTAGACCGGGGCATTGGTAAATGTTCTCTGTGATGTGGCATACCAGAATATGGCCCACTCACTGAACTGTACATCTGCTGTTGAAGGGCCATTGCATGCATTGTCATTTGCTGAGCCTATTATACAGCACAACAGACCAGCAATTAGATCTACAATAGAGTACATCTGAAGCACAACCAAACAGGTCAACATTTAAAACTGTGACTCACTAGTATGACTGCCTGCTGGTTGATGATGGCTTGTTGCTGTTGTGCTAGGATGCTGTGATCTACTCCTATTAGAAAAATGAGGGAAAAAAGTATAATAGAACAGTCTTATTAAGAACAAAATGAGATATATTCTAAAATGCTTTAAAATGATTCTCACGAGATTTAAAATGATTCTCACAAGATTTGCTAGCTTCCTAGTTTTGCTACTCAAAATGAAAGACTGAAAATGAATGCTGTTATACCTGGCACATCGGTCACTGGTGGTATGTTAGGTAGAACTGGAATAGATGGCATAACAGGCAAATCTGACATAGAAGGTAAAGGTGATACTGGGGAAATTGCTGGTACTAAGGGATCTGAAGATCTAGATGTAGAGGTAAGCAATGTAGGCAATGAGGTCGTAGCTGGCATAGGTACAGGTGGCATCATTGCTCCTCCCATAACTGGTAGTACTGGTACCGCTGAGAAGAACAAAGATAGAAATAAATCTTACAAAGTGCTGTCTAAAATCTATTGCCTTATTGGAACAGGCCAGCACTAATAATATTATTTTAATACAGAAGCAAAAATAACTTTATAATAAGATTTATCATTTTATATTTATACTTTTATGCCCTTATATAAATGATGAAGTGAAAGTAAATAAACACTGCTATTTATTCTAGACATTATTAGCAAGAAAACTGGAACTGCAATGCATGTGCAAAATTACACAAGATAAGAGTTGAGAAACTAACTTTTCAGTAATGAAACTCAGTACACTCATATTTATTAGTAGTAGCAGCCAACCATATTCATCATAAACACAGGCAGAGCAATAAAACAGTCACAAAAACAAAAAGCATAATTCCAAAATAACTGGCTGCCTGAACTCCAGTCCACAGGGGAATTGCGTTTAGGAACCAATTGACACAAGGGCTTCCATACATAATTCATGGGTGGTAGAGAGAGCTGAGAGGGAGGCAGAACTATGACTCACCGCCGGGCTGCAGTCCTGGAGGATAGGACCTGCTGGCTCGTGTCTTCACCTCCCCTCCATCCCCACCTCCAATCCCACCGGCTCCCTTCATATGGCTGGACATACTGGCTGACTTCTCCAGGTCCTGGCCCAGAGATAAGGAACGCACTGTCGCCTAGCCAGGGCCTTGTCCGCACTCAACTACAGAAGAAATCTATCTCCCAACACTCCCACCCAGCCCCACCCCCTCTGCCCCTGGGAGTACCTTATACTCTCTAAGAGGAGCTTAGTCTGCAAACAATTACCACAAACATCTGGTTTTTACTTGCTATCCTGAGGCATTTCAGGTGGTAAAAACTCACTGATTATGTGAAGAGCACTAGTTTAAAATTATGGGAACAATGTAGATGATGTTTGATATTGACCTGCTGGCTTATACAGTTCTTGTGATCCTTTTGAAATGAGGAAATGAGACCAGGTCACTCAATCATGCCTAACTAAAAGCACACTCTTGGCAGGTTTTGAGCCATTACTCTACAGGTGTTTAAATACAGCTTAAATTGGATATTAGTTTTAATGGTAATAGTCTATGAGAATAAGTGCATCTCAGAAATACGGTAATCCAGTAATTTAATCACCCTCAGTGGTAGGTATCTGGTGCCGAAACAACATTTGATACTCAATCACTTACACTCCTAGGTTCAAATGAACCATATCCAGCACTGGAACTAACCATTCATCTTACTATATATATATATATATATATATATATATATATATATATATATATATATGTGTGTGTGTTCAAAATTGTAGTGAAGTATACAGGGTTTCCAGAGAAACAGGAAATTTCAGACAGATTTCCTTCGTCAGTTGTACAAGCAAATTTGTACTGAATTTGTAGGAGGAGAAATCAGTTTATCTTAGAAAAAGTAGATGTTTACAGCCTTTTCGTCATTTTTCCAATGTGAAGCTGATTATATCTCTTGTAAGTTATACAGTAGACTCCTGCAGTAATGCATAAGAAGGACTGGGTGATAACAATTCAGCCTGTCATCCTAGTTATTTTAATGCCCGTGTTATTTCCCTCTTGACAAGCATGTATTTTATGTTTTTGTCTTGTCTGTAAGAGATTAGTGGAGGACTCTTAAAAAAGGATGCATCTCTGCATCATCCCAGTGGATTCCAAAGTGTTTAATATTAGCCACAGTTTTATTTGTAGGATGATAAATCTATATATATAAGAACATACATTTAACAAAAAGCTTTTGATATGTATTATATTCGACACATCTACATGATTTAGGGCAAAATCAGGACAGAAGGAAGTATCTATAGGACTCACCCCACTGACATCAGACAGCACTGGGTCAAACAAGCTGTCTAGGTATTGGTCCATGCCTCTCTGAGTTGGAGCTTCACTGAAATCTGATTCTGCTGTAGAATCAAAATAATGTAAAGAAGTGGATCATACACTCAGTCATCAAAACACAAAAATGCACAACATAGTATACAGCTTGAAAAGTACTAGATATTTATCAGTCCACAAGTCATGTAAAAGGGGCATTCCAAATGAAGAATATATGAAGAGCATTGAAACATCAGACCATGACTGTAATATCCATCTGAGTCTGGGAGACTGGCACTGGCCAGTGCTGGAGGGATGAGGAGAGGACTCTCATCATCTGAATCAAAACCACTCCCAAACAGAGCTCTGGAATTTGGAACAAAACAACAATAGCAATCAAACAACAGAAGCACCTCAGCCCCTTATTTCAAGTTTAGTCTGAGAAACCATTCACATCTTCCTGTGAACAGACCATGCCTGTCTAAACATGCCTATACAAAAACACAAGATTATTACAATAGATTCCATTTTCATGTGGGTATATCTGGAAACACTTGGTCACACTTTAATAAGGTTTAAAAAGGTTTAAAATGTTATTATTGTTACTAACAGGGTGGCATTGGGTCTGGTCCTGGTTAAACTCTCTGCAGAGATGATGAAGTAGGACTTCTGCTTGGGGAAATCTCTCATCAGCTCCAGGTCTGCAATCAGGTCCATCACATAATCATGCCCTGCAAGCTCCGCCCACTGCCCCTGTTCCTTCATAAGGACGGAACACCCCTTCCAGGCTTTTATAACACCCCTATAGGACCGAACATAGAAACAGCTCAGCACAGTAACCTTCCTCACCAGCACACTTGAAATAAGTTGGTACCATTCCAGCACATAACAATTGATTCTCACAGATACATTACTTCTCTAAAGCTCATTCATTATACATAGAGGACAGTAGAGTGACCTAGGTTAAATGACAGATGAAATAAGAGTGGTTAGGCGATGACCCTGCTCAGGACTGAAGGATCAAATTCTCTGTGTTAATCAGCCAGTTTGGGGTCTTTAATACAATCAGAGTGTCCTGCCTGGATCTGGGTCTCCCTCATACCTGTGCTGAAGGATTTCCCCAGCTAGATCCTCTCCACTGGTCCAGGAGTACAATGGACACAGGAAGGAGGCCCCTGGGGATAATAACATGATGTTTGACAACCATGGTGAGAAGGGTGGTGTGAAAAAGAAAGACAACACCTCACACACTTTTTTCCATCCCATTTAACATCAGAGATCAAGTGTCTCTTAATCTATGAGAGCACTACACTTGTCTCCAGAGAGTTTACAGAGCTAGAGAAACTCTGCCAGGATAACTTAGGCAGATGAAAGAGATAGGAGGACCTTGACAGGAGCTGGGTACAGCCCTATTGTGTGTTCAAGATCTGTCTTGTGTGGTTGTGTTACGTAAATGCTCTTGTATCCTTCACCTGCCAAAACAGGGAGAATCTACAGATGGTAATCTCAGAAGACTGACACACTTGTTTTCTACATTTCTACAGAAGCCTTTTTAGATCTCCTCTCATTTCACACTTGGGTTTCACATGAAACCTACAGCAATGTCATCGCTCCTAGACTGGAAAGATAATATAGTTTTCTGTGGCACACAACATTTACCCAAAGCATTTGGATTTTAATACAGTTGATATTTCCTATAGCTTTTAAAAATTATTTGATGAACCCAGCGTATCCCTGCTGAACACCTGTGACTCTCACCATCAAAGCAGTGGACCTGCAGCACCATGTTGGCTTTCTTCCTGTTAGCAGTCCACTCAAGCACAGACAGTGGGTAGGTCCTAGCCATCTCAATCCCATAAAGGGATTTCTGCATGGCTTGTATCAGCTTATGTTGGCAAGCTGCCTTATAGCTATCATGGGCATAGTCTGACACAAACCTGTAGAATTCAGAAAAATACAATATGGGGCAAAATATCAAATTATATCATGGTGTGCAAACACATTCATTTCAGAGGATAAATGGATCTCATGTCTCACTTCAGAAGGTATTTCTCTATTTTGGCTGAAGGTGCAAATGCACTCAGGCATCCGAGCAGAAGCAGCCAGCCCCTCTCAGCATTGTCTGGGTTGCTGTTCCTCCAGACTTGATTGGCAATTTGACACAAAATTTCATCTCGCAAGCCAGGGTAAGAGAGTCCCATTTGGATGATGTAGTTTCCAAATAAATTCTCCTGAGCCCCATTTAAATGTGGGTCACCCATGAACCTGAGGATCTGCAGAATGGTTTTCTGAGACTGAAGGCATAGCTTAAATATACAAAAGTATGGAGAGAAACAGAAATATTGCATATGTTTACCATGATAAACACATCTAGAGCTTCATGTTTGAGGTCATCATCAATATAAGTTAGTGGTGTCTTCAGAGGTGCAGTCAACATGCCAAACTTTTGCTCCTGTAAAGAAGAACTGAATCAGTAACATTTAAAAATGATCAGCTGTTCCATTGCTCTGAGAACTCTACAGCACTTTATGGATCAATCGAAAAGCATCACCTACTTTGAAGTGAACCTGGATGAATTTAGAAACTGGGTAATTGTTGATATCAAGGGGTAATGTTAATTGAGATTCCACATGAACAGTTGGAGCTTGTACTAGGGCTAAGCAATCAGAATGAAGCTCTCGACCACCTGCAGAAAAGAAAAGCACACACAAAAACAATGTGAAGTACCACTGTGTTCAATTACATTTTACAACCTTACGATTTCTAATTCCCTTAGTTGAAAGGCAAAGCAAACATCATTATAATCCTACCTGCAGCAGCTTGCAATAACCTTCCAAGTTCTGCTGGAATTACCAAGTGTGTTACATTAACTACCTCACGTCTTGATAACTCCTGCAATTTTGAGAAAAATGTTAAAAGGCTCTGAGACATACTGAGGCATATATCTGTTTCCAGAGACAAAGCCATCTAAGGTATGGTTCAAACCATTTCCATTCTGATTCTCTCTGCTTCTGCCTTCCTGCTGGCCTCCAACCTCATCTGAAAGTAGATGAATAATGCCCAGAGGTTAGCAGTGGGCTCACATTCATAGCATGGATGCTGACAGTGAGAGCTGCACTATCCATACCTTAACATATCTCTTTCGATTGACACACAGGTGGACCAGTGAACGGAATTTGACGAGACTGACTCGCATTTTCACATAGCGTTTCCTGTTTGAAAAATTCACAAATGAATGAATGTGAATTAGAACTTTGGGTAGTCATGCTGGGAATTTGTACTGAAGGAAGTCATAAGGGGTTATAGATTAGAGTGCATACCGTACAAGGTAGCCTCTGCAGTGGGCCTGGAGGCCAATGATTTTCATACGAAAGGCCTTGTAGCGCTTTCGAACGAAGAACATTCGGACGTAGCGCTGCAGGGTCAACGCAGCCACATGCCTCACTCTGTCTCTCTTACTCTCCAGCAGGTGATAGATGTTCTCTTTCATGAATAGCTAATGTGAACACATATTGAGTAATTGCAAATTGCAGTACTGCACTCTGGCCAACAGATAATATTTACCACATTAGAGAATCTCACCTTGGAAACACCCACTTGGAAATCTCCTGGCCTCATGGGACAAAGCTTCCTCAACATTATCACACAGTTTTCCCCAGTAGCAGGTGGAGGCTGCTTCAGGCCCAGTAAAGACTTGTATCTATATTAAAACAAAGAGTTTGAAATATAAGCAACTATGTACAAATTGTAATTCCTGAGAGAGAAAGAGAGAGAGAGAGAGAGAGAGAGAGAGAGAGAGAGAGAGAGAGAGAGAGAGAGAAATTACTATTTCTCAGCAACTCAATCACCTATGACATTACCTAAAGAGGAAAACATCAAAAGATATTCTGATTGGATATCCCTCTCTCCTGATACGAATGGTCTCCAAAATCCCAGAGTAACGAAGCTGACTACTGACCAGTTCCATGTCAAATGAACCAGGCTCCTAGAGGAATACACATCATCTCAGAACAATAACTCAATGGACATTTTCCAACTACTGTGGAAAATAGATGGATTTGACTGCTGTTCCTTACTTTATTATTGTTTGGCTTTACACAGCGCACAAAAAATGGGTTGCATCTGGCACAAAATAAGAGAATCACAAGATGAGATAAAAATTAAAAAAAAAACAGACATTGTCATCTTAAAAATTAAGTGAAATGAATTCCAAGCATAAGAGGTTTGATGGTCTACCTCTCCATCTTCTCTGCAAGTTCCATAAGAGACATTTGGAACTTGGCAGCCACTGTGGAGGACTGGTGTCGTCGTGTAACCATGCTGTTCTTCCCAACATGCTTCTTCTGTTGACTGACAGCTTCTGAATAACTCATAAACAGTTGTGCAACCATCTAGAACAAGAAAAAAATAAACTTATATTCTAGGTTACCAAAAACAAAGACCATACTAAATAAGTGCTATAACTGCTTACCTTATTTTTGCTTTGCATGAAAAGGTCAAGGACCTCCTGGCGAACCTGGTCATAATTTTTGTCCAAGAACTTATGGACCTGTTAAGCATTATATTTTAAAAAAAATAATTCTGACCTTTATATAATTATACTACTAAATATTTTAAGGAATAAACCATGCCTTGATATGTACCTGATAAGTGACTTTCCCAGCAAAATGTTTAATGGCAAATTCAGGTAGAGGCATTTTTGGCTTATAATAGAGTGGGTTATGCCCATGATGATAGTGACATTTCTGAAGGAAGGTATGATCTGTAGCCTAAAGATAAAAAGTTTAAAACCTGTGTGAACATAATCTGAAGAACAGGAAAACAGAGACATAAATAGTTGAAATGGGAAGCACCTGTGGAAAACCACTCTGGTCATCTAGAATTCTAAATATCCCATGGGGCTTTGCTGCAATGAGGTCAAGACAAGCCTGATTGTCAGTGAAAGTGACTTCCTCCCAAGGAATTTGTTCTCTGCTGTATTCCTCCTAAGATATTCAAGATTTTTTAGATGCATTTTAAAAACTCTACATATTCACAATGCTTAGAAGATTAGAAGGAACAGAGAAAGCTTACTTGCTCTTCCCTGAAAACTATCTTGTTGAAAAAGAACTGTAGGTATTCATTTGCATAGTTTATGCAGAGCTGTTCAAAGCTGTTGAAGGTGAGGTCCTGTGTAGCATAAATGGCATGATTGACTAGGAAACCATGTTTAAACAATTGTGTGGAGGAGCATCCCTAAATAGACAAACACAAGATAACTTTAAGTTCATCTCAATACCTCAAACCCATAGATATCAAGGATGGAAATGGACAGTGTTTCATTTCTTGGGTAAACCAGCTTATTGATTCGATCTGTTATCCAGTTGAAAAGAAGAGCATACAGGATCTTGGAAACTGCATCTCTGGAATTTTAGAAATAGGAATTGAACACATTTTACAGATCTACAGTTTTTTACAGATCCATTCATCACAATCCATCTATTGTATGTCAAAAAATGTGATTAATGTTTAAAGCTTTGCATGCTTACCTGGCATCAACTGCACTTTCAACTGTTAAGGGAGTGTAGATCTTCTCTCTCAGTGTCTCCTTTATGAAAGTACAACTGAACATTAAATCAGACTACAGAATGGTGTAGTCAAAAGGATACAAACAGAAATAACATGAAAATTTCACACAGGTAAATATGCAGCTGCTAGTTCCTCCAAGTCATTAGAGAGTGACTATAGCCAGCTTCACACAGGTTGCACTTCAGAAAAGTCATACCCAAGTACAGATTCAATATTCTATAATGAGCAGAAGGTCAGAAGGCCTTTGTTGAAACGAGACCAATATGTGAAGAGATATAAACACACCCTGTACATCTGTGACATGACAATTGCTCTCAAGCAATACCATTAAAGAACTTACATTCAGGTTTAATCAATTGATAATGTACCACAGAAGCAAACCTGGTAGATGAGATAAGATGCAACCCCACTTCATTCCCCAATGCAGGGTCTTACAGGACCCATCATATAAGCAAAGTGTGACAGCATGAGAGCTGTGATTGGACAAAATGTAATAACTTTGGCTATGGTCCTTTATTGTTACATAGGGAGGACTTCGTCTCTATTTAGCAGAATTACTTATATTGCATTGCATAGCTTCTGGTGTCATCATATAACAACCTTATTGAGTTGTAGTCTAAATAAATGCCTTAGCACATTTCAACATGGCCAGGACACTGCGAACATTGACAAAGTCAGGCAGGAGTCACTGTGACAAAGACTAGCCTGAAATAAGATACCAACCAATTGTTTGTTTATTTGTTTGTTTCTTTTTCATGCTGAAAATAATGGAAGGAATCACCAAAAAATGCTGAATCAACAAAAGAGAAGGGAAAATGAAAACATAAAGCTGCTGATATCCACTTGGAGCCAAGAATCTAATTCATCACCTTTGACATCCAAAGTAGAATGTATAGGAAATGGAAAAACAATTGATTTTTTTTATATCGATTTCAAAAATGGATACTTCACTAAGTGCTTGGATGTTTTTCAGCTGGCACATGAAAAATATTTGGAAAGAAATATCATACGGAGAAAAGGTATCAGGAATATGTGCATAAAGACATCTCTGTTTTATGGAGGCGTGACAACATGAGTAAGTTAACCACATTGTTTGCTTGGTATATAAAAGTGAAATGTGACCATGTTATGTCTTTTCATGAGCCACAGTAACTGACTTCATAACTTCAAGGTATGTCAGCATACTGCAAAAGTAACTTACATTGAAATATATAAGTAATATGTTTCCTCATTCTTAAATGTGGATTGCCAGCCTATTTACCACTTTTTGTTCTCATTTGCATATTACAGGACACACTCCACAAAAAATGTCACCTAAACCAGTCTGATGATAAATGTCCCAGTAAGAAGCTGATGTTTGATCACACATGCAAGTCATCTACAAAATTCAGAACCTACACCCATTTAGCTAACTGAAAAATTTTAGTTTGGTTCAAGTGAACATGATGGCAAATTTAGCAAAATTCTATAGTATATGAAAAAAAAGGTCCCAGAAATCCATGAATATTTGCCATAGGAAAATTGCTCAAAATGTGGTGGACTATAATTTCTGCCTTGGTTATGATTATCCTGTATTTTGCTGTGCTAACATAAAGTAAGGTTAATTCAGCTACACTGAAGAACTGTCTCACTGACTAACATGTCTACACCCCTCCCTGACTGCCCCAGCTCTGAGTATCCCCTGATCAGGTAACAATGGTTTCCATAGCACTATAGCGTGCTGCCCTGAACTCACCATGTTATTCTATCTGAGCGATTCAGAGCTTATATATGCACCATTTTATGTTTTCTTTTGTGAAATTGTCTGTGCTGTCTGGAACACAAATAGCATCAGTTTTGTAATATGGATCTTGTTTCGAAGAAGCAGCAAAAAAACACTATATCTACACAATTGAATCAAGTGGCAGTTCCTGGCATGGTGCCATGAGGTTTGTCTGGAGTTCAGAAAAGGTCAATAAACAATGCCCACACAGTCCATAATATCCATTCCAATCACTGCATAATACACATTTTTCAAAAAATATATAACTTCAGGTTTAGTAGTACACATCAGTGCATCTTACCATCACTTTGAAAGTGATCGACTTCTGAAGGGCCTCAGGAGAAATCTGCAAAAGTTCTGCCACCACTCTGATCTCCTGAGCACTCACCACTGATGCCATCTCATGAGAATCTGTCTGATCATCCAAAAACAGAGTCCCAATAAATTATAGCATTTTTATAATTGCTGCTGACAAGTTGAATAAGCATAAGGGGAGGCAAACACACAGCAGGTGAGTGAACATTAGACATATAGCTTACCTCATGTCTCTCAAAGAAGACATTCCCCAGGTGCAGGATGGACGACAGGACCCTGAAGATGCTGTTTTGGTCTTCGGCATTGAAGCGAAGGATTTCCATGGCACTGAGGAGCCTATGGAAGTCCTCCCCATCCCTCTTCCCAGCAATCTCACAGTCTCCACCCTGGCCACCCAGAACAAGTGAGCCATGAGACAGACAAGGCATTAAGGTGTGCTCTTGGGTGATAAGGTGATAAAGATGAAAGCCAAATAAAGAAATGTAAATAACAATAATAACAGTCTCCTATTATTTTTATTCTAATTTGATGTAATAACTGTAATAACTACAAAGTGTTCTGATCAGGTTAATTAATTCACCTGATTAAGGTAATAGTAGGTCTCTGCCTCTTGGAGGTACAAGGACTGCTTTTGCTGTGAAGGAAGACCTGCAAGCATCTCATAAAATACATGGTAGTTTCTTTCATCTTTGGCCTAAAGGAAACATAACAAAAATGTTTTTTTTCTCTTTTTAAACCCAATAACTTTGTATAATTAAATATGTAACCAAAGTAACAATTTTAGAGCAAGAGATTTGCAATAAATAACCTGAAACACAATCCTGGATTTTTCAAGTAGATACTGTGACGTTATGGCACCACTGATTACACCCCTGAAAATAAAAATGGAGACAAAATATATATACATTACAGGGCAAAAGTTTTGACACACTTAAGTGGATGTTAAAATCTAATTGCTATTATAATCTAATGGTTTATGACTATTTTTAATTTTTTTTAATAGTGAAAGTTGATAGCCTGTATATGAAGTGGGTTTCAAAACTATATATATGTATGTGTATATATATATATATATATATATATATATATATATATATATATAGAGAGAGAGAGAGAGAGAGAGAGAGAGAGAGAGAGAGAGAGAGAGAGAGAGAGAGAGAGAGAGGAGTATTAAATTGTAGTAAAGTACACATAGTTTCCAGAGAAACAACATTTTGGAGGTTTATCAGCTTCATCAGCTATGCAAGCAAAGAGCAGCATTGCACTTTGGAACTCTGTCCAAAACATGTTTCTCTGGAAGGTCTGTGCACTATATCTCTATGTTTAATATCTCTACAACTCTTACTACAGTACACTGCAGTTACTCACCTGGAATATAAGCTTACACTTGCTAACTTTATTGGTCTAATGCATATAATGATATTGTTTGATAGATGATGATAACAATAACAAATGCCTTGAAATTAGTTGACCCCATAATTCCAAAGGTTATCTCAGGCAGACACTCTTAAGAATCACTTACTCCTCCAAAAATATCTCTATGAATTTTCCAAATCGACTTGAATTATCATTCTTGACAGTTTTGGCATTTCCAAATGACTCTAAGAGTGGAGCTGCTTCAAGAATCTGTAATCACAAGACATAAGTCAGCAATTAATAAAACAACTCATTGTTGACCTCTCTTCTTCCTCTGTGCAAAATCACCAGTCTGGGAGCATTAAACTTGCTTCACAGTATGTAGACCATAACTTCAATTTAATTAACCTGTAGAGGAGGACACAAACTCTGAATCCTTGGAGTGAAATTCAGGGTGGTTTCTGCTTTGGGCTAGAAAGTCAGACCACCCTTTTCTAGAGGGGTAGGAGTCAAAGATTGTATATTTTATAATATAGACTGATCCCTGAAGTTTCACAATGACATATAAGTAAAATAATTAATTTAGATATGAACTGAAAAAAACTTGCTCTTCATGAACACACATGCAGTTTCTACCAGGTCATATTTTAACACACTGTTTCAGCATACAATGTTTTAGTCATACAGTACCTCAATCTGTTTGAAAGCACAAGAAAGGAAAACACACAAAAGACTTGTTAGAACATTGCACATTTGAGACATCTGTAAAGACAAACCTTTACAAAGACTAATAGTTTCATTTATTTAAACCATACCTGCTGTGTTATGTTGCGCTTGTGTTGTATAGCAGCTAGATAACGCAGCACCAGTTTCATGGCCTCAGTCTTACCAGAGCCACTCTCCCCACTGAAAGACAATAGGGAGATTTTACACCAAATGTTTGCTGTAATTCCCTAGTTATCAGTTTAACACCACAGTTAGGTAAACTGGCATAGACACTTGGCATGCGAGGAATTGATCTCTACCTCTTTTGCTTTGCACTTAAGTAATGAGCATGGTGTCTGGTCATCAGACAGGAGTGAAATCAAATGCTGGCAAGCGTGTCATGCCAGCTACCCTGCGCTGACAGCAGGTGCATTTTACAGTGACATGATCCGTATGTGCAGTACCGGCCCAGACACTTGTAGTCTTTTCTTACAAGTATCTCCTTCAGTCAGAGGTTTAAAGTGATCCAGGTGACCAGTTGTGTCAAACAGTAGACCCTGATGGCTACGTAAATCACTTTAAATAACTTGGCTTAAATAGTGTAAAAGGAACTTAATACTTTCATTTTACTCAGATTTGTCCAGTATTGCCACATAATATTATATGCAATTTTAGGTTCTGTAGCCCATAAAGTGCCCAGAAAATTATTAATACTATAACTATAAGGATATTTGATCATAGCTGAACTTACCTGATAATAATGCACTGATCCCGTTTGGCATCCATCATTTTTGTGTAAGCAGCATTTCCTATAGCAAATAAATGCCTGAACAAAATATTTGAGTAGTTAAGCAATTTACCTCCAGTCTAAGTGCCGGATGGAAAGAGTACATGAAATATTTGCATGCTTACGGAGGATTTTCGCCAAAGGCATGCCCTTTGTGTTGCAGCACCATGTCTGTTCCATAAATGTTATACATCTTGTAGGGATTCATGGCTACCAGAATACTTCCAATATATGTCTGAAGAGGACATAATAATGTTGTATTTGCCTTAAAAAATATCAGTCATAAAACATACAAGCACACATGCAATATCAACTTGACCACAGAAACAAACAAAATGGATCTTAAATAGTTGTTATGGGAAATATTGTGTAATCTCTAGGAAAGGACCAAAAATATACTTACATAAATCAATTCCCGTTCAAACCTTCTCTTCAGGTTGAATAAAGCAGCAGCTTCATTCAGATCCCTGGGAAAAGGAGTCCACTCATGGTACAATTTCAGCTGAAGAGGAACTTAGAACACTTTTTTATAGATCACAGTGACAAATGTGCTATAATTTAATGGAACAAAATGATGCTCTGTGACAAGTTAGCTTTAGCAAATTAAATGAGTTCTTACTCAAGTTGTGTCATGTCTTCAACCCCATCCTCTTCTGTTCTCTCTCGGTACAACATTGTTGGCAGGCTTCGGATTGAGTACATCTACATGCCCAAGTAAATATGGATATTGATACTGATGACAGATGAATACAGCAAAACATGATACACAGTGTTTTAACAAATATAGTATTCTTAATCCTGGAGGAATGAAGCTTGTAAGAGTTTCATGTTTTTTGTTGTAATAAGTCAACCTATCAAGCATTTTATGAGTTCATGTGTGGTAGAATAGAAAAAACACCAAGATGTTTGGTGCTGTGGCTTTATATGGATTTGGAGTAGAATACTGCTGTATAATTGTTATTGCCTGACATTTGCACATGCCATGTAAATACATTTTTGCTCTAACATGCCACAAATCTTATTTTACTTTATCAAGACTTCAGTGATGTGATTTGATCTTACCAGTCATGAACAAATGGTCTAAATGTTTTGGTATGATATATAATTATTTCATTTTTTATATATTGCCATTAGCTCTGCAACATACTTTTTATTTTTACTGTAATTACATGAGTTTCAGCAATGAGGATATTTTGGGGATAAAAGACAATCTAATTAAAACCATAAAGGTGGTACACCACAAAAAATTGTCCAGGATGTTAGCTTTGTACCTTATCATACCAGTGCCCTTGAGGTTCACCCTCCCTGTCTGGTGACCACTCAGGCTCAGAAAAAGCAGCCTCTTGACCAGGATACACAGGAAAGACAAAATCCACCAATTCTTCCTCCCTGTACATGGACCATTTTGTGAGGTTCTGCACAGTATGGTGTGGAAGGACTCTTTCTGAAGACCAGACATCATCTGGCTCATGAGGATCTGTTGTATGGCCTTGAGCCCAGTGTTCACCAGGTTCACCCTGAACCTGAGGTGTCACCACTGCATACCTTGGATCCTCTGGAGAATTCCCCAGAGTTGTGGGCAACTTATAGGAGGCTTTGTGTAAATTAGTGTTCTTCAAAGCATTTCCTAGAAAAGGTGATGAGGGTTGATTATTCTGAGCTTTTGTACCCATCATGATTGATCCATCAGGCAATCTATAGGAGGCTTTACGAAGATTTTGGTTCTGAAGTGCATTGGACAGCACTGAAGTTTGCTCTTTTTTGTTGGGGTTTCTGAAAAGGCCTGAGGTATTCGGCAGTCGATAAGAGGCATTACGAAGATTTGCATTTTGCAAAGCACTTGACAGATTGGATGAAATACTTTGTTCTGGTTTCTGCCCAGGGCTCTTGGTTGAAAGTGTTCCATCTGGAAGCCTGTAGGAAGCCTTACAAAGGCTAGCATTCTGAAGTGCATTTGAAAGAAGAGGGGAGGATGACTGTTCTGTTTTTTGGTCCTGAGAAAAGAGAGGCCCATCTGGCAGTCTGTAAGAAGCTTTACGAAGGTTGGTATTCTGTAAAGCATTTCCTAAGTTTGGTGAAAATTGTTTTGCTTCAGTTACTTGACCAGAATTCCAAGATAAAATGGATCCTTCAGGGAGTCTATAAGATGATTTTCGAACATTGGCATTTTTAAGAGCATTGGATAATAGAGTGGGAGATGAAGCTGGTTGTTCTATTTCATTTCTTAATTGAATTGTTCCATCTGGCAGTCTGTAAGTTGCTTTACGGAGACCTGGGTTTTGTAATGCATTTGACAAAAGCGATGGGGTGATGTCCTCTTTTTGGCTTCCTGAGTATCGAGATATTATTGACCCATCTGGTAATTGAAAAGAAGCACCCTGGAGATTTGGATTCTTTAATGCACTTGATAAAAGGGAAGAATGTCCTTGTGCCTGAACAAAAGGTGTAGGAGTTCTTTGTAAAGGTGATGTGTATGAGGCATTGCGTAAATGAGGGTTCTGCAGGGCATTGGACAGTAAAGATGCTGAAACTTGTGTTGTTTCTTGATTAGGCTGTGTCACATTTGGAGGACACAATGATGCCTTTCTTTGAAGGGGTGAATTATATGAAGCATTACGTAGATGAGGATTTTGCAATGCATTTGTCAAAAATGGGGAAGAATGCATCATTTTCTGGTTGCCTTGCTGTACAACCATTGGATGAGGGGATGCAATTCTTTGTAAAGGGGAGTTGAATGAAGCATTGCGAATAGTAGGATTTTGGAGTGCATTACTAAGTACTGGAGAAGTTTGATCAGCAGCCTGAATATCCGGAGGTATCACTAATGAATGAGGAGAAACAGGTCTTTGCAGGGGTGAGCTATAAGCGGCATTAACAAGCTGTGGATTTTGCAATGCATTTGTCAAAACAGGAGAAGGAGAACCAAACTTTTCAAGAGGTGAATAATACGCAGCAGTGGAAATATTTGGGTTCTTTAAAGCATTTGTTAAGAGATGAGAAGGACCTTGCACAACTGTTTGGCCAAATGACACTATTTCTTGCGGCTGAGTAGCAGGTGGAAATGGAGATCTAAGTGAAGTATGGTTAATGGATTGATTATGCAAAGCACTTAGTACAGGGGATGAAACATTCACAGGTAATGGAGAATGGAAAGGCAATGGTGAGCCAGGTCTCACTGAGAGGTGAGGTGAGACCACTCTCATTGAGAGGTGAGGTGAACCTGGTCTCACCAAAGACTGAGGTGATCCTGGTCTTGTTAATAACTGATTTGGTGTATGCCTCAGTGGAGCCTGTGGGGATGGCAGGTGTGGATGTTTCACTGATATTTGTTCAGGAAAAGATGCTTGGCCATTCATTATAATAGGATGACTTTGCCCTCTTACTGACTGTCTCAGTGGAATAGGATTTATTGGTACTCTTACAACAGGTCGTCCTCTCCCAACAGGTCTTTGAAAAGCTTTCTGGGTATTTGGTGTTCTCGGTCCAAAAAATCTTTTTGAATTATAGAGTCCTGTTGGCCTAGAACCTTGTCTTTTCAATATAACAGGAGATGAAGCTGTGCTTTGATTCATAGGTCCTGAGCCTATTGTTCTATTATTAATGGAAGATCTGAATGGAGCAACATTTTGCATTAGTGGAGTATCTTGACGGCTTCTTGTTCGCAAAACTGGATTGACTGGTGATGGTTTTACAGTACCCATTGGTACTTTGTTTCTACCAAATCCTCTGAACCTACGTGTGGATGAACGGGTAGGAAGAGTTTGTGCATCATGGTGGATTCTACCTGAAAATCTTGAAGATGTATGGGACAGAGATTGTTGGAATCCAGTGGCAGGAGGGGACATTGGTCTTGGAGATCCTATTCCTTGGCTAGGGGATGAGGCTTTGTGGGATGGATAAAGCGAGCTCTCATGTTCTATTTGTTGTCCCATTCTTGGAGATAATGGAGGGCTCCTTCTCCTTAAAGAAGGCTGTGGTGAAGCAATTGATCTTGAAGATATGAAAGAGTCATTCCTGTCTTTTCCACCAATTGGCCTAAAAGGACTTGGAGGAGGACCTGAATGGAAATTTTGTCGCAGGTTCACTCTGGGAGATGATGGTGGGCTTCTTCTTATTATTGAGCCTCTTGGTGAGGTTAATGGACTTTCTCTTCTCTTAGCATGAGGGGATGGTGCTCTAGACAAAAAAGGTTTTCTCTGGGGTATGGGAGACTTTACCTTAAAAGTGCCTGAAGGAGGTGATCCTCCTCTAGAAGGTTGTGGAGAAGATGGGGGACTAAATTTTCTCCTTTGACAAGGAGACATTGGTGTTTGTGCATTGTTATTGTATGATGATGGACCAAACACTCTTCTTGGCTGCCTTGGTGAAAATCCTGAACCCATTTCCGCTCGCTGGATATTAAACCTTTGGAAGGGTACAGAGCTACTTTGACCTGGTGAAATATGGCCCTGCCTTAAAGAGAGCTTGGGTGAGCTAATAGGACTAATTCTTCTTAGTGGTATTGGTTGCACAGTCTCAAGTGGAAAGTCAAGTCTCTGATATAAGGGATCAGAGTAAATATAACTGGAGGACATTTGATTCCCAAAGTTTGGCTCTGGCTTCCTTGAAGACAGAACAGGGGATGCTGGAGTTGAATGTGGCATGGGTCCAAAGGAATGTCTGCTTAGAGTGGGTGATAATGGCATGTGATGGGAGACGGGGGTCCTTACTTGAGGTATTGGTGAGCGTGGCAGTTGTGGTGATTGGGCCAAAATTGGAGTACCTGCCTTAGGTATTTGGGAGGGTGGCAGATGAGGTGATTGAACCAAAATAGGAGTACCAACTTGAGGTATTGGGGTCGGTTGCAATTGAGGTGATTGAACCATAATAGGAGTACTAACTTGAGGTACTGGGGAAGGGGACAGTTGAGGTGATTGGACCAAAATAGGAGAACCAACATGCATTGCAGGAAGTGATGCTGGTGTTTGCTCAAATAACATAGGATTGGCTGTTGGAGATAGCGGTCTTTGCACAATTCCAGGCTGTTGTGGAATATACTGAATAAACCCCATAGGTTGAGGAAATGTCTGGATTTCACGTTGCATATCTGATACCACCTCAAAATCATTTTGAGCAATATATGGAGATGGTGGGTTTACAATTTCAAGTTTCTCTTTTCCAAACAATTTTACTTGTGGCCTTGGGAGGCGGAATGTGCTTTCCATTGCTAGGTGTGGAAATTCAGTACCATATACCTCTGATGGTTCTATTTGTTCCACTGTGTCCTCTACATATGTGTATGGCTGGTTACCACCCAAAAGAGGATCAAGGTAAACTGATGTAGTAGCTCCACCATAACTGTATGAATTTTGATTGTATGGATTTGGGTAATTTGAGTACATTAGGTAAGTATCTGGTATCCCATCAAATTGATCATAAAAATTTTGTTGATAATAATCAAACTGTTCTGGATAAAGACTATTATTGTAGTAGTCCACATCACTCCCATAGTACCCATATTCATCTTCAGTCGGAAACCAAGATTCCATATATTCCATGCCATTATCAAAGTAATCATACTCATCCATTCCCTGATGTCTGTAATCACAGTAATCCATTCCATCATCATAATAGTTATACTGTTGTCCATCATACTGATCATAATAATCCTCATTATAATAGTTACAATCATCTTCATAGTAATCATTCTCTTCACCATAATAGCCATATTCATCTTCAGGGTAATCATAATACTCTTCCTCATAGTTACCATATTGATGTGGTCCTCTGAAACAGCCATATCCATCATGATCCCTACCCAAAAAGCACCCTTGTGGGTAATTCCTTCCATAGCTTCCTTGCTCATAATAATCTTCCTCATAGTTAAACTCCCCTTCATCATACTCATATCCTTCATTCTGATAACCATGACATCTCCCCATATTTGACCTGCGATTGCGAACAGAATGACCTAGTCTTCCCTGAGATGTTTTAGCTGATATGAATTTATGAGTCAGCCAATTAGTTGCCCCAGAAATCTTTCCTAGAGCCCAACTTTTATTCTTGAATTTTGCAACTCTACTATTCTTCTTACCAAAAACACCTTTGAATTTGCCTCTTAGCCCAGACGTTGCAGCTACATTTTTTCCTGTTTTTCCACCAATACTCAGCAATAAAAGAGATTTTCCACCTTCCTCTTTCTTCTCATCTTTATTTTTTCCTCCACCTAAAAAACCTGACATGAATTTAGATTTATTTTTTAGATCTTCAGCTTTAGGCTTACCAAACCCTGCAAACAGCTTAGATGGACTTTGTAATGCCTTGAGTGTCGTATCTTTTTTCTTCTTAGATAGTCGCATAAAAAGCCTGGATGTACTTTTTAGTCCTCTTTTAGGGTGTTTTTTGGCTGGCATTGAAAAAGGTGAAGACTTTCCAGCTAGACCTGAGAGAATTGTAGAGGCTCCTTTAAGATGAGCTTTTGCATCCTCTTTCTTCTGGACTTTTTGTTTTTCAGCAGCAAAAGTCATAATGGTAGAAGAGGCTCCTTTAATGTTTATGTCTTTCATTTTACCTATCAGTATTTGAGGCTTTTTTTCTTCGGCTTTGGATGCAGCCTTAACATTGGCACGCTTACCAGTTTTTGTGTCAATCCCTTCCTCCCCTGCTTGGCCATGCTTTGGTTTAGCCGCACCCTTTGCTGCCATAGCCTTAGAAGCTCCTTTTAATGCAGCTTTCCCTTTCCCCTTGCCTGCATCATCCTCACTGGGCAGTTCATCTTCATCCACCGTCTCACTCTCGTCAACTTCACTCCTTAATAACTCAGCATCTGAACCCTCTTCAGATTCATTAGTAACAGCTTGCTTGCCTTTGCCTTTCTTAGGGTCCTCCTTTCCTTTGCCTTTTGCAGGCTGCGCTTTGCCTCCCTTTCCTCCTTTCTTCTCATTCTTTCCTCCTTTGGCATTATCTTTGGGTTCCTCAGCCTTTCCTTTGTCACCCTTCTTAGGTGGCATTTTATCCTTCCATAAAATCCATACTATTCATACTGCTGTTGTGTCAAAAATAATCGTTCAGTGACAATAAACTCAAAGACTAACAGAACAATGCCATTTGTAGGAGAAACTGACCATGAGAAAGAAGCTTTTCAAGTGCAAAATTCGATATGTCCATCAGCTCACAAGAAAAAAAAAAAAGTGTCACTTATGCAATTTAGTGCAAATTCTGAATTATAATTCCAAATCAGAAGTATATTTTCTTCAAGCAAATGCTGCAAAAACTCTCATTTAAGATTCTACCTTGCATTGTTATAGTCCTCAAGTAAGACACAGATCCAACTGTTTCCCTTGGCTGTTGTGCTGATTTTGGCAAGAGATTTCCCAAAGAAAGAGACCTCTCTGTATTCTACGTCAGGTGTCCATGAATATCAGCATCCCTTTTGTCATGTGCTGCAGCTCTTTGCCTTTTGTCTCAGTGAAAGTGCTCCGGTTACCTGTTTGTTCTCAATGCGTCTCAGATACTTTCCCTGCAAAAGTCTGAAAGCATACGTCTGAAAGTATGCAATAGCTCCCTGTTATAGTTGTAAAGGGCACCTAAATGTATTATCTACACTGACTTAGAGTAACATTATCTCTGGTTCATTCCTGTATAAATTATGCACATTAGCTGAGCTGTTACTAAACTGTCTGAGAAACATTTGCAATTAGTTGAAGAATATGAGTGTGGCACTGATTAAAGAGCAGCATCCAGTCCAACTGAGTAGGTAAGTTAAAAAGAACATGCAAATTAAAAAAATAATAATTCTATGAAAAATTATGCTATTTTTTTCCTTTGTTTACTTGTCCTTTTTTGTGCTTTGTAATGCATTTAGATGGTAATCATCTACAAAGTCTCTCTCTGTCTATATATATATATATATATATATATATATATATATATATATATATATATATATATATATATAGACTGTATGTCTCTGTCTTTCTCTCTCTCTCTCTCTCTCTCTCTCTCTATATATATATATATATATATATATATATATATATACATTTTAGATGATATATGTATTGACTATATTCTACCAATGATATATACAGTATATGTATAAAATATGCTAATTCATTTTGATGCTTGATAAAATGTAACCATATTTCAAAGAAATTTTGCATACCTAATTGTGAGTGCATACAAAAAAGGAAACAATTTAATTGTAGACTAATACACAATTTTGTTTAAAAATAGTAACGGTTTTACCCAGAATAGTCAGAAAGAATGCTCAGAAGTTACCTGTTTAATGTAATTTTATCTATTAAGATCTAACATGAGTTTGAAAAACTTTGCTTAATGTAGTCACTGTTAGATTGTGTGTTAACCTCCTGAAATAGTTTTTGTTTTATATGTTTAGAAGGAATAATGTGAATTTACTGTTGACTGGCTAATGTTCCTGGAGTTCATGACACTGGCATTTATCAATTCTTAATTGGTGGTGTGTATTTTATTTACTAAGAAATAATTAAAAATTAATTAGAAGAGTTCTAAATATATCTTCTACAATCTCATTCTTTGTTGAATTTAGACATTCTATAAAATTCAGCCAGAAAATACTATCATATACTGAAGTGAGAAGAGGTCATCCAAGCAACAGCTCTGAAACATTTCTGAAAATATTATTTCAAATCTTTTAATACCATAAAAATATATGGATAATGGGGCTAATTTGTGATTTATATATATATTTTTATAATGGTGTTTTTACAGATTCAAAAAAAAGAGAGAGAGAGAGCGAGGCTGCTTGTTAGTTAGCTGTTTCAGGGTCCAACTTTACATGTACTGAGTTGATACTGATTCACTGATTTCTGGAGCAGTTGATGAGAAATTTATGATTTTGCTCTGCATGCTGATGAATGTGTCAGTATCAAGCATACTATGTTTATTTTATGTTTATATTTAACTTTTATATATAATTTAAAAGGTTCAAATCTTCTGATGCACTCCCAAGGAGACAGTAATGTATACCCAAAACCCTGAATGAACTTTAAATCTAGACCTTGCTATTCACCTAGGCCAAGTGCTTAGGTGCAGGGTTACAGTCAAGAGGAACAGAGAGCTCCATCTTAAATTTCAAAGTGTCTTTGTATTAGCTAAGAAATGTGCTTTTTTTTTTTTTTTTTTAAACTAAACATTTATTTTGGCCATACTCATGATTGTAAAATATAATTTATTTCCAAGTCATTTTATATGCATAGATCACCTATAAATGAACACAGGATCACTAATAAACAGCAATTCTTGGCATATAAATAATTTGCATTGTACAGAAATGTGATAAACTTGGTTGTATTGGTCCCATTGTAAAATATAAAGTTTCTCTATTTTTCTCTATATACTGCTATCTATTTTGTTTCTTTATAGCACATATGTCATTGTAACATCTAAAGTTAAAATACAGTCAAATTATTTAAGTATGATTACCATCCTCAAAATAGGGCATACATATTTTAGAATCAATTATAAATGTTCATTTAACAGAAACAAATATGCTTCCCTGTTACCTTTTCACATATAAATATAATACATACATATAAATATAAATTTTAACATTTACATTTTTAATGTATCTTTATGTTTTCATTGTTGGCTTTCATTCATATCATTGATGGCTGAATCTTCCATTCAGACTGCTGAAAACTTTAGGAGGGTAATGTGGTTACCAGTTACCAGATACAATGTAGCAAAATAAATCAATAAATAAATAAATAAATATATATTTTTTTTATTTTTTTTTTATGTAAAAATGCAAATAATCTTTCATGATATGAACCTATAATGCAGCTCTTGCTAAAAGCTTACCTTTGCTTGATTGTTAGTACATCATTTCATTTAAAGTTAAATTTCCTTCTGAGAACTCCATATGTTTCCAGAGCCTGGAAGTGCAGGAACTAGGCCTGCATGATGCTGCTGTATAAAACGTGGAGGGACAGGCATGCAAGCACCCCCCCCCCCCCCCCCACACACACACACACACACACACACACACACACACACACACACACACTTCCATTCATTGACTAGCAAAAAAGGGATTAGACCATTACTCCCTGTTTGTTAATAAATGGGATAATGAGGCGATTCATAGTGTACATCTGAAAACCCTCTGCCCACTCACTTGATCCACAGGTATTATCCACATTTACTAATGGCTATTCTATTGTTGGTTAATGGCTAGTAGTAAAACATACAATGATCTGTAAACACTACCATCATTTATCATTCATACTGAGCCTGATGAGACTACAGCACCTAAACTCAGATCTGAATGCTACTATTTTGGCCCAGAACATATCCAGACTCCTGGCAATTATAACCTGAACAAGTCTCCCAGTGACTTTACCGGTAAGACCCCAAAGAGGCATCCCTAGTGAGGCACAGTGGGACATCCTCAGAATTATCAAAAACGTATGGCTGAGACCACCGTAAGAAAGTACAAAAACACCTCTGATTTAGGAATTGGAGACTTTTTCTGAAATTAAAGAGAAAATGCTTTCATTAATACAACTTTGCAGCAGGGGGCAGCAAAGCTCCTTTTAGTGCACTACGAACAGGCTCGTGAGGATCAGTTTATGGGATTTCAAAAGCTCACAGCACAATTATGAAAATGACGTAAATAAAACATTAGTGGAGTTTGAAGTTTTAGTTTCATCAAGCCTCACATTTAAAATGTAAAAAAAAAATCACCACTGGAGAGCTTGTTTGTTTTAATTTTAGAGCAATAATGTTTTGTATGATTTGTGTACTTGTTATTAGTTGCTTTAAGAATACCTTTTTCAAAATGATGTAAATGCTATACAACGTTCTATACTTGAGATTCACAAATTTGACGGTGTCATTTTTGAAATGCAGTGTCTATTAGATTACAAGATATAGCCTACTCCACATTAGGTATCAAACCATATTATGAATACCCATACCTGTAACCAGTGAGCAACAAACCTCAAAAAAGTGTGCTCAAGCTCAACAAAATGAATGTTTTGTGTCCAGGAAAATTTGACAAATATTCCAAAATATAGTACTAAAGATAAACCCCCATCAGTAAAAATACAATAAATGTATTAACAGAGTAAAAAAAACCAAAAAAAAAACAAGCAACCAAGCATATGGCTTACAGTATATGCTAGGCCCATGTGGCAGAGATGGAATCTTTATTGCACTAAATCATACAAAACAACTAAAAATCAGTAAAAAAACAAAAAAAAACAAAACAAAAAAAACTCTTTACCCAAGGTCACATCTTCCTTTAACATTCTTGTTCTGTAAGTTTACTGTAACTTCAGGCCTTTCAACTACACACCCCCACCTACTCTGCCATATGGCTGCAGCATCAAATGTCATGCCCAAGCCTGCAGTGTTAGAGCCGCAGCAGAGCTCCTTACCTTTACTGCACTCTTGCACAAAGTGCCAGTGGAATAATATTGCTCCTCAAGTAATTCCAAAACAAATCCTCATTTTGCTTGTCATTCAGAGACTGTCCCCTTTTAAGGGAATTTCAAAGGAACACAAGGTCTATAGTGGGATTGTTTTTAGCGTTTGGATAATCCCCCATGTAATGCTTGTCCTCCAGTGTACACCCCAAGTGCCTACACATACATATTTAATGATGTCTATTATTCTAGATTTTACCTGTGAATAGAGGTAGCAGCTCTAGTTTTTCAGGTGAATGTGGAAAGGTAACAGTTGGCATCTTGTGAGTGTAAAGAAGAGAAGGTTATTGAGCACTGAGGACTCTCTGTGACAGCCAACGACTCATATAATACATATGACAACAGACTAAACAGACTACTGGAATACAAAATAACAGCATCAAGTGAAAGCACTGCCTGACAAGGACTTCACCATTCCTATGAGCCAAGGTTTTTAAGTACCAATTGATTTTATAATCTGCTTAAGGATTAATGGAGAGTTGGACCATTTTTCTTTTTTTTGTGAATATGAATGTTTTGCTTATTTATTCCAAGTGACCAGTAGTTCCACATGACCACAAGTGGAGCTGTATAGTACCAGCTTGGAAGCTTGCCTAAAATTCAGAAATCCTTCCTGGTTAAAAATCACACATTTAATATAGGATTTTCTGTGGTATATTTCTTCAGCCCACTTCTCTGGGGTATAACCTTTCATTTAAATTATTATAGATATAAACTTCTGCCAAAGGACATAATATAAAAACCTTTTCACATTTCAAGATAATTTACATTTCTTGCCCTACTAAAAATGTATTGGTTAGAAAAAAAGCTTTGGTTGTATTAGGAAATTGTCCATTACACTATTATTGACATCATACAAACTATTTTGTTGCACATACAAAAACAGTTTAATTTAAAAATAACAACCTCAATTTCTCAGTCTTGCCAAACTTGTCTCTGTGGATTACAAATAAATTGTGATGTCTAATTTTCCAGACACTACAGACAATAAGGATGAACCCTTGGTTCCTTTAGGCTGTTACAGTAAAACTACTGATCTTGCAAAAGATCTCACTACAAGTTTCTAAAACTTTAAACTCATATTTTATTGCTTTCAATTTAAACAAGTGTTTAAGGAATAGTGATCTGTAAACTGTTAAATCCCACCACTAAGCAAATACATGCTTGATTCAATTTGTAAGTATCAGTATGCTTTTTCATAATGGTGAAGAGATAATCAAGGATTTTTTTTTAATACCATTTTACATGGATTCTAAATTCCTACAAAAAAAACATATCTTTTTACATTTATTTTGCAAAACCTTGGTAAAGTTTCAATAGCATCCTGATAATGCAAATATGTATTTAGGAAGCTGAAAAGGTTGTGAATTGGATGGAGAGTCCTATGCAACTGTGCAGTGGCTAAAGCCATTAGTTTATTTTTTCACAATCTGAATGACATCTTCATGTTCCATAACATGAGTCAGTCCTACTCGCTGAGGGCTGTACTTTGTACTTGTTCCCTGCAGAGGGCAACAAAAGCAAGGTTTTGTGAAAATTGTTCATCACAAACATCACACTTTGTATGTAGTAATAAGCATTATATGGCAGAGAAATATACAAGCTTACCCAAACAAGTGCATACTTGAACTGGCTGGCTAATGTTCTGTGAATTCTGTGGCACTGAAAAGAATTGAAGAGTAAATTACAGTACCTGCTAAATATTAATGTTGATTGCAACAATAAATGGATAATAGATAAATGTATAGTACAAAAAAAGCTCTCAAAGAAAAATATAGAATTCTCACACAGTTGGAGTAGTAAATTTTTAAATGATTTTGAAAATGTTTTGGCAATACTGCCTGTTTACAGGAAGCTAGCTTCTAACTTATTTGAGCAATGTTTAATAAAGAGTAATAATTAATAAATATATAAAAGTCAAAATTGAGATAACTCCACAGAGCCCTACCACATGTTCTACTGTTGCTCCTTTTCTCATGATGATTGGGTCACTGAAATCTGGTCGTTCTACATGCAGAGAAAGAGAACAAAAACAGGAAATAGGTGGACACCTATTTTTAATTCACATAAGTAAAACATAAGAAATAAATATCACAGCCATGAACACAGTCAGCAAATGTAGAGCTGGAACAATAATAAATCGAAGAGATGTATATATTGGCCTTGTTCATGTTGTGAAAGCTGCAAAAAAAAAAATATTTCTAATAGGAGAATGTCTAAACAGTTAAAGAGTACCTCCTCTCTTCTTTGTGTACAGGCAGATCAGAGCCAGGTATTCCCACAGCTGTTCCAGGAGGTAGTCTAGGTTCAGCTTCATGCCACAGCTGATAACCACACTATTGGGTTGACGGGCAAGACGGTCTACTTCCTCTATTGAGATTTGGTCCACTTTGTTGTACACCTGAAAATGGCCCAAATCTAAGCCTTCATTCTATGCTCAATTATTTTTTTAGCACATTACTTTATACAGAAACGTGCCAAATGTAAGAAATATGAAAGAAACAAAGACTTCATTCTGCCAGTGAAGACTGATAAGACAAACGCAGATGTTACTCACATACAAGCAAGGCATGTACACTCTATTTCCCACAATAACATCAATAAATTCATCTGGTGTGCAGTCCTCTCTAAACAATACCTCAGCATTGAAGATTTCTGAAGAAACATGTTAAGGTAGAATCACGCACGCACGCAAGCTCAGACACACCCAGAACATCCAGTAAAATTGAAGGGGATAAAGGATACTATATTCATGAAGAATAAGCTGAACAAGCTTCTCAGAACAATGTGTCACAGGGACCGTTGAATTAAAGGAGAGGCCACCACCTTTTTTAGCCTGAAACAAGCAGGATCAAAGGATTAGTTTCCAGCAGATTGGTACATAAGAAAGTACCAACAAAGTTATTTTAGACAAAGTATACACTGATGTAGTTGGTCTACTAAGAAATGTTTACCTTGAAATAAATATTAGGTTTGAACCGGTTGAGCCTGATCCCAACAGATTCAAGTTCCTTTTCCAGAAGTTCCCTGGAAGAAAGAACAAGGTGTCTTCAAACAAAGCAATGCATGGAGAATAATCAGTAATAAAAAGAATGAACACTCACCTTTGAACATCTCCTTTGGTTGCATCCAGCATCATAATGACCACATCTGCAGTTCGGGCAACAGCTATCACCTGCCTACCTCTGCCCTTCCCTTTGACAAGAGCAATGGTTTATTAGAAACAATATTGTAGACAATGTTCACAGTACCTTGTAAAAATCACTTACCTTGAGCTGCTCCTTCAATGATTCCAGGCAAATCCAATAGTTGAATGTTGGCCCCTTTGTACTGAAGAAAAGTACAATGAAGCATTAATATTTCAAAATGAGCCCCATCTCATGGAATCTGACCAGAGAAATTAATATTTCTAAAACCAGCAGCTACCTCAATTACTCCTGGGATACAGGTCAATGTGGTGAACTCATATGAAGCTGCTTCACTTTCTGTTGAGGTCATTAAGCTGAGAAAGGTAGACTGCAAACATATTGTGTTACTGTAAACTACTGTACTGCATATCAAATACCCCCATAGTCACCAAATTGTGGCAGTGTATATGTATCAAGTGTTAATATATTTACCTTTCCAACTGATGGAAAGCCAATTAGAGCAACCCTTGCATCTCCTGATTTCATAACATCAAAGCCTTCACCTTTGGCTCCAGCTGATTTTGAGGGCTCTAAAAGTTGGGCTCTGTACTTGGCTAGCTTGGCTTTCAGCAAACCGAGATGGTACTCAGTTGCTGCGAGGACATTTAACACAGATTAAAACCTTTCCTTAAACAGTAATGCTGTTGTCATAATGTTAAATCTAAATCTGACTAAGGAGCCGTTAATCGCACGATATTATGCAACGCGATAACAAAGCGGCAACTAGCAAGCTAGCTATACTTCTGGTTCTTGTAACGTATGTTGTTAGCAAGATAGCTAATTCAGCGAGCTGGTTACCTTTATTCTTCTGTGTCCGAGAGATTTCTCTCTCAATCTCGGCTATCTTCTCGAGAATCCCCATGTCACAGAAGTGAGATCCTTAGCCAACCAGTGAAACTGTAAATGGAATAAATACAAAATGTGTCACTAGTTGAACAGTATACTCTGTGGCTGGCTTGCTAGCTTTCTAGTAATGCTAGCAAGTACTTTATCTTTTAAGCACTTTTGCAAGATGGCACGCATTTACTACTCAAAGAGAAATCTAGAAACAACAACTAATATATATATATATATATATATATATATATATATATATATATATATATATATATATATATATTAGTTGTTGTTTCTAGATTTCTGTTTGAGTAGTAAATACATGCCATCTTGCAAAAGATTATTATGTTATTTTAAAACATGCTTACATTCAGGCACGAAAAAGAGATATGGGGTAAAAGTAACTAGCTAACGTTAGCTAACTGCTTTAAACAAACCGAACTCAGCAACATGCCCTACTAATGACATCACCATCCAAAGGCAAACGGTGTTGCGGATATATTGTCCGGTTAGAAAGTAGCTTTGCAAGTAGGTAGTTCCTTTATGGTAAATACTAACTTGAAATATAATATGAAATATACATTTGGAAATTCATTTATAATTATCAGCTAGATAGATTTTTAAAACTACAATTATGTGACGCCCCTATTGAGATGTAATCAAGTCAGAAAACAGTATATTTTTTAATATTGGTCAAATAAGTCATTGCTGCTTGTTACGCTAGCCAGCCGGCAATATGGCAGCGCCGTCAGGGACGCGATATTCAGAAGATAACTCTCCTGGTATGGGGAGTTTTCCGTTTTCACAATCTGACAAACCACATGAAGAAAATAAAGAACAAGTTGAACTCGGAGGTTCAAAAAAGAAACCGTGTAGAGCTTGTTCAGATTTTAGAACATGGATGAAAGTTCAGAAGAAACAGACGTCCTCAGTCACGGCACAGGTGAGCAGACGTTTAGGAAATCTTGTGATGCTACTGAATTTTAAGAGAGTGAGCCATTGTGGCAGTTATTGCTTTCGTGAATTGTAACTCATAATAATGACTGATGAGAACACATATCAACTGCTTTTTAGTTAGCTAGTTAGCTAACAAATTGCTAGCTAGCCATAGTTTACGTAAGTAATGAAGCAACATAAGTATTTTGGGCGATGACATGCTGGGTTATACTATATACTATACTAAGTATATAGGTAGATAGCTATGTAATTTAGTATCTCAAGAGATTTGTCTAAGCTGAGCTGAAATGTGATCTTGGTCAACAAGTTCATTCACCAAGTTAAATACCTCTCAGAATACCCAGGCAACTGAGGAGAGTGAAAAACCTGTTGAGTGTCCCCTGGATAGGGAAGAACTTGGGAGAAGTTCATGGTCTCTTCTCCACACTATGGCAGCCTACTACCCTGATATACCCACGACGACACAGCAACAAGAAATGACTCAATTCATCAGCCTGTTTTCAAAGTTTTTCCCCTGTGAAGAATGTGCTCAAGACTTAAGGTCCAGGTAAGAATAATTTTGTTTGCATCCAGTCAGTATTATTTTCTTTTTGAAAATTGCTTATACTAGTTAAGGTACTTGACTTGTAATTGGAAGGTTACTGGTTCAAGCCCCACCACTACCAAGTTGCAATTGTTGGACCCCTGAGCAAAGCCCTTAACCCTCAATTGTTCAATTTGTACTCACTCATAATTGTAAGTTGCTTTGGATAAAAGTGTAAACTAAATGCTGTAAATGTAATCAATTAAAACACAATTGTACATCCAATTAGGTATTCTTACATGAAGTTGCACTGAGCGATTGCAATTTGTGACTGCATGAAATACATTTCTCAATAGGTTGAAAACGAGCCAGCCAGACACCAGCAGCCGCCACAGTTTCTCACAATGGCTATGCCATCTCCATAATGGTGTCAACGTCCGTTTAGGCAAGCCAGAGTTTGACTGCAGCAAAGTGGATGAGCGGTGGAGAGATGGATGGAAAGATGGCTCTTGTGATTGACAGCTTCAAACAATGCAGAATTACTAAGGAAAATTGAAATATTGAATTATTTGACCTTACCATATGTAAACTTTTTAAATATGGTACGTTACACAGAATATATTTGGCTTAATATAATGATGACTTATATTTTCATTAATGTCTTTGTAATTCACAGACTGTTTACATGTAAGGATTATGAGACATGACATTGCTGCTTATTAGTGTATATTGTGCATTCCAAAATGCACAAAATTATTGTGGTCTCTTGTAAGCAACAAAATGCAATAAATTGTTTTTTCGAGTCAATGATTAAAAATTTGGAACGTCATGAAGAAGCAAAGCAAGGACATGACTAAAGTGAATCAACACATACAATCACAAATTGACAGTCCAACAATTATTAAACATTACATCTAAACTAATAACTGCTTAAGTCCTTGGTGGATGCCCCCCCCCCCAACAGTACAACCGGGATCCACTTTTCCCCTCTCATGTCGAATCGGGTACCAGTGACAGACCTGAGTTGGACTGTCATCTCCATCCGCTTAGCTGAGGGACTTTGAATGGTCATAGCAGTGACACTGACAACCCGGTGTCAGTAAGGCCAGTGAGCTGCTTTCCATCTATGCTGCATGGAACTCAAGAATCTGTAGCAGCAGCAGACCAACCCACCTATAGCATTAATGCTGGTCATTCTTCCTTCTAGTGGCTGCTTTCCCCTGCACTTAGCTGTCCTGCTTCCATTTGTCCTCCACCTTAAGTTTATGGCAGTAACTGGTACCGTGCCCTCTCACCAGCACACTACTCACTCTACTGGCACTCGCATTGGGGGCCATGTAACACTGATATTCACCTTGGCACCCTTACACCGAGGGCAAGTTCCACTCTTTGCCTCGGTGATGGCTACTTGGAGGATGGCTAAATGTCGATTAAGCCTTCTGAACCATTTTACATGCTGCCAACACACTTATTCGCTGTCCTTGTAGCCTCTTTCTGGAACTTGTGGCCTCCCTTCTGGAGCTGCCTGACTGAAACGTCGCTGCAGAGCCGTGTCCACTTTTCCCTCCAGCACCAAACACAGCTGTGTTGTGATAACAGCTACCATCCAGCCATTATGCCACTTGCAGCTTTGCAGAATATAGATCCCATGCAACCTCAGGGAATTCAAATGTGTGCTGTCTTTCACTGGGTGCGAGGCTGCTGAAGCGAGATTGAGGCAGCTGGCTGGATCCATCCAGGAGGGGGTAAACATAACACTCAATACCACCTTCTTGCAGGCTCCGTCTTCTTGGTCATCCGCCCTCAGTCTCTTTCAGTTAGGTGAATGCATCCCACTTCTGACACCAGGGCAAATAAGGAAGAGTCAGAAGACAACGCAGCTCCAGTGAATACTTTATTAGCAGCAGCAAAGCAAGAACAGCTATAAAGGCAGAACAAGTACAGAATTAAATGTACATATATACAACAATCTAACAACTTTTAAACATTAAATGTATATGATTTAAGAGTTTGGGGAGGTATGCAGCCCCCTTGGAGCACTCTCTGTGCCCTATATATTGTTTGACATATTGTTTTATTTAAAAAGAATTACAGCTGTTGAAGGATCTCTATCCAAAACGTTCAATATTATATATATATATATATATATATATATATATATATATATATATATATATATATATATATATATATATATATAATTTATTTTGACAATACGTCAAACATGCAGTCTGAACCTACTACACATGTGATATCCGTAGATGTTCCTGTTGAGACAATTGCCACACACTGCCATAATCCTGGGACTGCGCGCGCCAGTGCCAGGCAGTGGGGTGTGTGCACCTGTCTCGACCCAGAGCCTTAAACCTGAAGAACAGGAACAAGGAAAATGGACGGAGTGGGGTCTTTTGGCGCTGGAAGAGCCGGGGCTGCTTTTCACCCTATTTCCTTTGTGCAGCAGCCGCAGACCGTTCTTAGAATATTATCATGGGTGAGTAATTCATATCGTGCCTTACTTTTGTGTTTTGCATGGCATTTACTTAGAATAAATGTCGCCGAAGCTCATACATATGCACTACAAGAATAACCCTGCAAACATTTGTAATTATAGCCCATGTGGCGTTCTCTTCCAAAAGAGCATGTATTCCTAATGTAATTGTTATGTGTGTTTTATTTGATGTAGCTTGTTTTATGAGCGCTAAAATAACTGATGCTTGTTTGCGATGCGTTGGTTTTCACTGGATAAAAAAATTGACGTATTGGTGCTATGTAGATTGTAGTGACGACACTGGCTGCGATTTCGTCTCCTGCAGGCTAGCTAGTAACTCTTAGGAAATCAAACAGCACCCCTTCCCCCAGTATGTATTTATGATCATTTTATTTAGGCTGATTTGGTTTCTAAAAAAACATGAGATGGTATGATCCCGCTATTGCTGTAGCCTTTAACATGGACGTTTATAAGAACCAATAAAAAATGATGTTAAAGGCTTGCCCAAGCGTTTACTTTAGCTACGGCTAGGTTGTCTCACCTGTCATTTGATGTTACAGGACCAGTAGCTTCAAAATCTTCTCTGTGAGCACCAACCTCGACTGGCTATTACAATTGCGTATGTGCACTTGTGGATTTGCCTTATTTTAGGGCATCCAGATTTGATTAGTAAAATCTTCATACTGACCTACATTGTAATATGTTTGTGTTTGTGTGTGTGTGTGTGTGTGTGTGTGTGTGTGTGTGTGTGTGTGTGTGTGTGTGTACCAGTCAAACATCAGTGATTTTAGCATTTGAAAATAATTAGATTATTAAAGATAATAAAAAATAGTTAATAGAAAATGGATGTGTGATAATCCCTGCTATTATGATTATTGCATTAAAAAATACATCATGTGTAGTGTTAGAAAAAATCAAGCCATCCATAACATTGATATGTCAAAGAAATCTTATATGCGTACCTTACTCAAGAAATACCCAGCCAGCTATGGGCAAATAATTTAAGACAATTATTTATTCAAATCCAGTGTAGTAATTTTTCCAGTAGTATCACATACCATTTCTTAGTATTAGTCTACTTTCATTATGTGCCATTTATACAGTATGGAACCATGAGTATCTTATGTCAGTTCAATCAGGCTAATTGCTATGGATGGTAAATACTGACTGAGTAGAGCTGTAGAACCATATAAAGCTTTTACTGCCAATAAACACTATGACTCACTATCATAAATCACTATCATACATCAATTTCATAAACCATTGGCATTACAATTAGATTATTCTATAGTTTAAATAAATTAATACCATAATAATGTCAAACCTTTACCAAACAATGAATTAGAAGAGAGCAGGCTAACAACATGTTTCTTGTCTCTGCTGTAGATCTTCTCAATGGTGGTATTTGGCTCCATAATAAATGAAAGCTATGTCAACATTGGAAGTGAGAGGCTCTATTGCATTTTTAACAAGAACTATGATGCCTGCAACTATGGAATCACAGTTGGGCTCATAGCCTTTTTGGCCTGCATCTTCTTCTTTGTCCTTGACATGAAGTTCCAACAAATCAGCAGTGTTAAAGACAGGAAGAAGGCAGTGATACTAGAGATTGGGTTCTCAGGTAAATCTTGCAAAGCATTCTATATATGTAGACTGGAGATACCGAGATCATAAAACCTGAATGTCAAAACAGAACACATCCTTTTCACCCTCTTTGTAATCTACCAGTGTTTTGCCTGCATGACTCTACATGTTTAGTGAACCATTTAAAGAGATGTCTCGTACATTTGCTAGGTTTCTGGACTTTCCTGTGGTTTGTTGGATTCTGCTTCCTGACTAACCAGTGGCAGCGCACCACTCCAGATGAGCTGCCCTTAAACCAGGGAGCTGATGCAGCCAGAGCTGCTATAGCCTTCTCCTTCTTCTCCATCTTTACCTGGGTTAGTGCTGCACATACTACCAAAATAGCAGAGACCTACCTTTCTATAATTTTCTTAAATTTAATTTCATTGAATTTTATATTTCATGATCTGTATTTTTATGTCATTACAGTATTAGTATTACTGGGCAATAAAAAGACTGTAGTTGCCTGTTGATAATGATCATGACAGCACAGGCAGAAGACAAGCCCATGTTGGTCTAAAACATCATATCCTATGTAAAGTACTTTATTTTGTTCTGCATACTACTCTTTCATGCTATGTTCAACAGCATCACCTCTTTTTCCTTTGACAGTGACTGAAGATGAGTGGGATGATGGTGTGTCATGTGTGCAGTATAAGTGTAGCTTCACCCCTGGAATCTCACATACATTTATGCACTTTGCTACATGAGCAACTGCAGTGCACTGTAGTAGAAGATGTAGAGGTAGTAGAAATTGCAGTGAACAAGATACAAGATTTTCAGAGAAACAGGACATTTCGCTGTGTAGCTTGCAAAGCCGATGAAGAACCTCTGTACAAAACATTCAGTTTCTCTATAAACCTTGTGTATTTCACTGCAATATCGTCCTGATACTTTTTCAACTCCTCATCTACTATTATGATGTCAGATTGCTTCACCACCACTTGTTTATGTGTCTGGATCTGGAGGTCCAACAGGATCCTAGCCTTGCTGTTCTCCACTCTGTGATTCCTCCCACTTGGTAGTCTCTATCAGTGTGTGCTTTCCCTGCCAGCATCTTACATTCTGCTACTAGGTGCTGGATTGTTTCAGAGGCTCCTTTACACAGTCTGCATAAAAAACATGGGACTATTACTAGATGCTGATTGCAGCCCATGACCTATACTAAAAATATTTTTCCATGGCAGCACACCACAGATTACAATTTAATCTTGATACTAGATTTGACTTTTAATCTTAATTTAATTTCATACAGACAAGAATTCTTAAACCCCATACATTGAAATAACAAAAAATAAGAATGGTCCTTTCCAGATATGCCCCTTTGAATATATGCTCCTTTCTCTTTCAGGCTGGTCTGACCGTAAGGGCCATGCAGAAGTATTTGCTGGGAACTGACATGTCACTCTTCACCACAGATCATCTGGTTGGCAACCAAACTATTCAGCCATTGCCAACTGTACCTGGAGTAGAGACCACTGATACATACCAGAACCCACCTTTCACCGAGAACCTGGACTCCAATGCCCCAACCTACCAGGTTCCGATTTACTAGAGACGTGTCAGGATTTATGTGCAATGTAATTGATCTGTCAAAATAAGTACAGCTGGAGATGCCCTGACCTTTCTTCAAGCAGATGTGGTGTGACAATGTTCATAGGTAGTGCTGTGCTGTGAAATGTACAAGAGTCTGTTGATTGTGATTTCTCTTTTATTTGAGTCTATAGGGATAGCTAACTCCAAATTCATTGGTTAAATTGAAAGAAACATTTAACTAAACAGATCCAGATGATAGGATCCATCATGGTCCTTCCACATCACCAGAATAAGGAAGTTTCATATTAGTTTTAAGCGAAAACAAATCTAGTCAGCTGAACAACTGAAAAGTGGTACTTTAGGAACATCACCATCCTTGATAAAGGAAAATATGCATGTACAATAGAAAATAAATTCAGAAAAGACATAAGTGCCATATATCCAAAATAATAATTTGAAATGAAATGTCTATGATGTGGAATATAAAGTGCAGTATTTAAAATGTCAGGACTGTATAGTGTGAAAGCAGTCCTCCGATTACATTTCAGTACAATGTTTACCAGATAAAGGTACCAAATTATCTGCTTGTGTTGGAAACATGTTTCAAAGGATAGGGTAGTCTTCTTCAAAGTATGAAGTCTGTGAAGGCTCCATTATAGATATATGTGTGTTACATGTTAAAGATTATCTCGGTGTAGCAAGCAACATGCCAGTTCAGTGTTGGTGAACACAGTACAGATACTTGCATCTGCATCAAGGCTATATCAAGTTGAGTGTGATTTTCCTTTGAGTATATCTAAGTAGGTTAGGAAGTGTGCGTACCACAGAAAGTATTACCTTAGGTTTAAAGTGTACCCTAAAGAGTTAAAATAGTAATGCTCACACAAAAATAGACAAAACATTAAGTCAGCTAAATCCAAGTTATGATAAATTCTTGAATACTAAAGGAAAGTCCTCTACCCAACAAAACTACAAGTGCAGAGAGGCTGTTTATATGAAGACAATGTTCACTTCAGTAATTTATAAAATCAGAGGTTAAAGAAATTGGTGACCATCAGTGTTGTACGATATGTGGAAAAATGATGCCGTTCTCAGACAGTAAGACGTACATAATCTACATGCAAATGTAGAATGTGAAAGTGGTCAGGTATTTATGTTTTCTATATTAACACAGCACTTAAAAATGTCAGATGCTTTGACCACTATATCAGCAATATGGGCTTTATATGCCAAGGTCTGTATTTGCTGGTACAAAATTTGCACCTCTAAAAGAATAAAAATGTAACTCTACAGTCAATTGCAAAGAAATTAATATTTTATTTTTCTTCTTACAAATAAAAATGTCAAAATTTGTACCAGAAAAGGGGTTTTTAACACAGTCCAAACACTGAATCTTTACTTATAATGCACTACAATGTCTGGTGTCAACCATCCATGCAATAATGTTATAAACAGAAGACTTATCAAACTGAATGTCTTTGGACTGCATTCCTCATGAAAATAAAAAAGGTTTTTCATGAAAAGCCTGATCTATGTGCAACTTGCTTTACTCTCAAATGTAAACTTATTGAGACATATTAATGCTGTGAAAGACCAGATTTGTATAAAACGATCCAGGGCAATTAATTATTTTGGCAGATCTACTGACTTATGATTTATTTATTTATTTATTTATTTATGCAATATATTTAATTATTCCTTATTCTATAGGCATAACCAAAACATCTTAGTATAAAAATGAAAATATAAAAAAAATCACAAACAGTCCATAACCCAAAACAGAACTACTCTTTAGTAGTCTGCCCTTCCATGTGTTTGTGGCAATGAACAGAATTACACACACACAAAAAAAATGAAAGAGCAATAGAGATGCCAGAGGTATCCCAGCAGTACAAAATCGAATCTGGGGTTGCCAGACAGAAGTGTATGGCACTATAGGAAATGAGTGCCAATTAGTTCAAAAGTGCTTTTGTTCCCTTATTTAAATGTTAAAATCACTTTGACAAGTGTAGAACACCCTAAACACCTTAACAACTGCTTTCCATGAAGAACAATCTATCAGAGACGGATTACCTTGCAGAAAGTGTTTTCATTCAAATATATGTACCCCTTTATTTAATGGTTTTCATTTGAGAAACAGATGAACAGTTGACAACTTTGCAAGGAAACGTTGGTAATTACAAAATAAATAAATGTCAAACTGCAATGAGAAACGGAGCATGCCTAAGCATTGGTACAAACCTGATAAATTTCAGAAGGAGAAAAAAAAAAATAATCAAAATGTGAGATTAAGAAATAATATACAGTAATAATTAATACTGCAAACTAAGCATTACCTCCATATTGCCAATCTACAATTTTAGAACCTTACATTTTGAATGGGACAAAAAAGCGATTTTTTCCCCCATTCAGCAATTTATTGACAATTTTGTTGTCAATGTCAAAAATATTCTTTCAAATGTGCTCATCACAACATTACCGTTTAGTATGCATTCCACATGAGCCTTCATCTTAAATACCCTTGGCTCTGGTAAAGCATTAGTCTGTGTCCTGGGTTAGTGCCCCTATGCCTGGGAGTTAACTGATGATTTTGCTAATGTCCTGGAGGGAGGGAAACTCATCAGCTCCAATATGCAGGGTCTTATGGGTATTGAAGTCTTTTAGAGCCAACACCTGCTTGCAGGTGGGACACACCTGGCAGTCTAGCTCAAGGCTGCTACTAGAGGTACTTGTCTGCCAGGCTTTCTTTTTATTCTTCTGGGGTTTGGAGCTTTGCTGCTGTTTCTCCAAAGCCTTACGGTCTGCATGGGCAGTGAGGAGCTCTTGCTGCTTGCTTGTGTCTGGGAGAAGAACCAGCAGCTCATTGAAGACCCTGCTGAAGTTGTCACCCAGCAGCACATGGCAGCTTCGGTGGTACTGAGCAGCAGAGATTAAGCCCTAGTGAACACACACAAAAAAAGGCTCTATAAAACATCCCAAAAGAGGGACTTGTGGCCGAGATGGATATTAGTACAAATAATTGAGAGAAAAGGTTGTGTGTATGAAGTAAATTCACAAATTTACTTTACCTGTCTGAACTGGCCTGAATAGTTTTTAAATTCGTTGAACTTGGATTCATCATTCTTAAGGAAGTTCTTTATAGACTGAATAAGGTCCATGTTTCTTTCTTTGAAGTTTTCAGGCATGTGGTATTTCCCAAATGAAGGTGCTGATCTAAAACAGTAAGAACCCAAATGAGTTAAATCCAAACAAACCTGATTCTGTAACTCTGAAAATGAACTACAATGTAACCCCCTTCCCCCCCCCCCCCCACTATGCTTGGTTACCTGTTATAAATAGACACTGTGGGTTCTACTACATTACTGTTGAGTGGGACACCAGTGAACCCTGGTGGAGGTTTGCTGACTACAGGCCCTAGACCAGGAGGTGGAGGAAGGTCAGTCTGAGCATTCTTCAGTGGAAATGCAGCTTTAAAACCTAAAACGCAAACAGTACAAAGATTAGCTCCAGAGTTGGTGATGCTGCCTGAGAGAAGCCTCGATAAGACACTCTGCTATCATACCAGGTGGAGGTTTCTTAGTGATAAGAGCAGGGAAGTCTTCTTCAGGGACATGGGTAAAGTCAGACACTGGCTGCTTCTTTGCAGCAGGTGGCTCTTCAGGAATGCTCGTATAGGAAATCTTATCTGCAGTATTCTCCTTGTATCCATTGATCAATCTGTTTGCTTTGGGAACCACAGGACCTTTTGAGACACTGACATCTGGGGGCTTAGTGTCGGGTACATTCTCTTTGTGAGCCACATGGGTCACCAAGTCCCCATTATGTGAGGAAGTCCCAGCAGGAGTGTTGATGGTCTGCTTCTTCTTCTTGCCTGCTTTGGGGTTCATTTGCGATAGGCCAGTCTTCACCGTAAGCAGAGAGGAAATCTCCAGCATGGTGGGGGCAGTACGGATCTCATGGGTTGTTTTACCACCGTCTTCATCATCTGACGAGACCGGAGACCTGACTTTAGGTGCAGTTTTAGCATTTTCTGAAGAGGCAAGCTGCTTCTTGCGGTGAGAGGCAGGGGCCCGAGACACGCTACAGGAGGGTGGCGGATCATTAGCAGAAAACACAGGGGCAGGCTGCGCGGGAGCAGACTTCATCTGCAGGGCAACAGGTTTGTTGTTGGGCACAACGGGTTTACTTCCTGCTTGGGACCAAGCAGATGTTGTGCTTCCATTGGGCTTCTGAGGTTTGATCTTTGAGACAAGTGCGGGGAAGTCCTCTTCATGAAAGGAGGAATGTTTCCTGGCTTGAGCCGTGTACACTGCTGTCACTGGGGCTGAGCCTGCCGTACCAGACTGTACCAGACTGGGGAAATCCTCTTTTTTCAGGAAGACAGGACTTGATTTGATTGTGCTACAACAAAGAAAGACTGTAACTGTGAAGTTCTGAAATTGGAGCCAAATGCGCAAAGTGTAAAATAATTTCATAGTTGTATACTGAAGCTTACTTCTGAGTGGGTGGTGGCAAAGTCACACCTGCCCCTAAAGCTGGAAAGTCTTCACCCTTCATCGGGACATTATTCTTCTTAAGTGAACGACCTAAAACATTATTTTTAAAAGACAGTCAAGGGGTAGGTTGTTCTGGTACTGTAAGCTTGCAACAAATCAGAGAGGGCAAAGGTAACCTATAAAATAAGGCTTTGCCTGGTGACTCACCAACATGACCTGGAGATATAAGGACTATATGCATGAACACTGATAACACATACAAAGTTCAGGTGGTCTCATCATAGCAATTTGACTTCAAACGTGTGCAAAACAAGACTTCTTGCAGACCTCAAATAGAAAAAGCTCATAGATATGGAATTGGACAACAGCCTCAAACAATTTAAAACACACAGAAACAGAGCATTAGCATGATCCTCAAGACTACACAATGATAGCTACTACTGGAACACCACACCATAAAAAACAGCAGATATTGGAAACTACTGCTTCTATGACAAAGTGGCAATTCAAAGTGCTTCACACAAACATAAAACAATTATGAAAATAAAATTTTTGAAAATTGAATAAGAAGGATTATTACACCCAGAGATCCAGCACATTAGGGAGGAACTAGGGAATAAATATTTTGAGTGGTGTACAGTTTCAGTCCAGAAGAGCCATGCTTTATCATTCTAAAAAAAATAAAAATAAATAAATAAATAAATAAATAAATAAATAAATAAATAAATAAACAAACAAAAAAAACATTACCTAGAATATATAACTAAATATTGTATATACAATCTGTATGTTATCTGTCCCCAGACTGTTTGGAGGACTTCTGAGTACCACAATGTCTATTCTACTCAGAATCTGTATTGCTAAAATCTGGCAAATAAACCTTGAAACCAAGCTCTGGGTAGAGGCTCACTACTTTCTGTCCTTTACAGTCAGTGTTGTGCTCTTGCACATCAGTAGTGCACATGAACAGACTAGAGGGTGAATCTACAAGGCTCACCCGTTTCAACGTCAAAGAGGTATACACTGCAAAAGCACTCCTGCTACCAGGGGATAATCAAAGTCACAGAGTCAACAATATATTGCAAGCTGTTTGCTCTTTACCTTGCATGTCACCAGGAGGCTTTGTGGCACCTCTACTGCTTCGTAACTCATCAGTGTCCATTTTCTCCTCTTTGCGTGGCTTTTGGCTGCTCCTCTCATGAAACTGTCCTCTCTCTTCCTGTCGGCGGACAGCCTGTGAGGCCTGAATTGCGGCCACCAGTTCCCTATCCTCCTCCTCCTCTCTGTACACAACAACGCTGCCTCAGCACTCAGCAAGCTCTTTCAGCCATTGAAAGGCTGCTGGGGATAATGGTGTACTGCATGAGACAGACTTACCGATTATACCTCCAGCTTCTTACATTCTGCTGTAACCCTGGGGCTCTTCCTCTTCCAGACCGTCCTTGTCTGTTAAAGCGGTCTACTTCTTCATAGTCATCCCCACCCACTAAACCTTGGTAAATCATTCAGAGGTCATTACTCAGAGTGGGAGATCAGAGGGTAAAGGTGGCAGTGCTAGACACACAGGTTTCTGCCCCACTCACCATCATTCCTCCTCTGCTGTCGTGGCGCATAAGTGAACTGTATGTCAATCTGGCGGTTCTGCCGCGCCTCAGCTCTGTTCTTACTGTGGGCGGCAGCCTTGTGAGCCTTGTAGTCAATCTCTGTCCGAAATGCATGTGTGAATTGCTCTGTGCTGCAGCGACCCTCCTCACACAAGTAATGGATCTCTCGGAAGTGTTCGCTAAGGTATCTGTAGTCACTGAATAAACAGCCATACAAGAATAAGTAGGATCAACATAGAAAGATATTTCTGTATTAGACATACAAAGCTAAAACTGCCAAGCACCTGTAGTATTCTTGAGCTCCATCTGCATCACAGAAATGGCAGAAGTAATGGTCTCGCCTCAAGTGTTTAAGCAGTTCATCATTGTCCAGGTAACGGTCATCACAGAATTTACAAAGTGGATGACCACGATGAGAGGTGTCGTCTGGGTCCCCTTGTGTCCGATGCCGAGCCAAGTCCTTGCGATTATACCACTTCCGCTCATAGGAGAATATCTGAGAATATGTATGAAGAGTAAGGCTACAAATTACAAGCAAAATGAAAAAGTCAACCAATGGTGACCAAATTTCAGGGCCAAGTAATAAAAATACCACCTTTAAATGTTTAGCACACAACTTGCAGCAAAATAGTTCATGCTGCTTCCGCATGTGTTGCTCTAACTCCTCAAATTTCGAGAACACTTTGGGCTCAGGACATTGCGGACATTCAGATAGCAATATCTTCCTGAATTTGATGATAAAAATATAAGTTACAAATTATAAAAGGTGAAACAAGATTTACATAATTTCAAATCACATAAATTAGAATAAATAGCCCCAAGTACCTATACTGTGCAAAGATTTTCCCATCAGCAAAATGGATGTCATATTTCTTCTCAAGCTGATACTCGTGATGAGGGAGAGCAGCAAATGGTCTGAGTTTTCTTACAAAGATAACCTGGAGAAAACAGCATCAGTAAACATTAACAAGACAGACAACTTGGAGACTAAAGATAAACTAACTCTATGACCATCAGCCCCAAGAAGGTATCAAGTTAATTTAGTAATGCTTAAATAAATGCGGTCTGTTACTCACATTCACACAGTACTGACTCAACGGGTTGCAACGAGTCTTAGCATGACAGCTGATCAAGCTGAAAACTATCACCAAGATAACTAAATCCAAATTTGAGGCTGGGGATCTGATTAACCATTACACAAACCCTGACACCCACTGTTTTGCTAGTGAATATCATGCTCTGCCAGTTTTAAGGTGTCAAATAGTTAGTAGACTAGCTAACAAACAAACATTTATTTAAGTCAAAGTAATCAAACTGGACAGCTAGTAAACTAGAAACAGCACACTAAGGTGTAAGGCAAGTTTTCAAAGAGATGTACGAAATATCGAAATTATGTGCTAGCTAGCGAAACATACATATCTAGAATATTAATTTGAACAGGATAGAAGAGAACATGCCAACCTAGCTACAATGTTTTTGATAAACTGGGCCTATATTTATTAGCTTTAGTTAAGTGAGCCAGCTCGTTGGCTAACTTTAGCTAGCTAAATAACTAGATTACATGACAGGCGTTTCAGGATGAAACGATAGCAAGGGTTAGCTAAAATAAGCTATCCCGAATGTCTGAGTTTGTGTAAAGATTAGCTAGCGAGCTAACTAAAAGACGTAGCCGAAAATCTTCACCCACATTTCATCAAATAACTCTGGAGTTCGCTACAGTTAGACTAGCTAATTAGCTTGCTAGCTAACTTCTTATACCCTTCAGGTGAAGGCCAGCTAGTTACAGCTACTGAGATGACGGGAACCTAGCAAGGCCTGTTATTTAGGTAGCTAGCTACTTAGCTACTGTTCTCCAACTTCGAAAGCTAACTTTTGCTGGCTAGTCCTTAAGGGAAGGGGATGAGTTAGCTAGTTCCAACCAACCACCTTGTCAAGCTCCTCTCGGCAAACGGCGCAGTATTTCTGGTCACACAACACCCGCATCTTGGTGGAGCACCGGTAGCACACCGGATGATCACATTTTCCTACGGCGAAAATGTCAACGTCTTGGCAGCAGAGCACACAAGTGTTCTCGGTGTCCTTTTTCGTTGTTGATTCCATTTTACTGAAAGGCACAAAGTCTCTGGTATTTTGGTTTTCTGTCAAACTGATAATGTTGATCTCTAAACGTCAGGCGGCAGTAAACTCAGCGGCACAATTGCGATTATTTACGTAATCTATTGCCCCACTGCATCATGGGTACTAACCTGCCGCGAGACTCGGGTGCGTTTTCTGCAAGTTTTCAGAAATCTAACCGGCTAAATTAGGTTCTGAAATGAAATGAAATTTGAAGACCATATACCATGAGAGAGGCAGAAATTAATTGACCGATAACATTTATTTTTCGCCTCTTTTTATTATCGCTTTTTAAAGTTATTTGTAATTATTGAGCAGAAACATCATAGCTTACGAATTCAATTACCTTCATTATTCATACTTACTTAACTACATCTAAACTACACTTTAATGAAATGTATAGTGGTCAATTTAAAATGCTATATAAATATTTTACTTGAGTATTTTAAGATTAACTACAACTTTACTGTCATTTAGCTGTTAACTTGTAGTATTTTTGCTCATGTATGCAAGCACCCTAAAGTAACCTCTGTTCTTATACTTTTTACAAGACAGTGTTGACAACTAATATTTACCTATTTCTTGACAAATACTCAGTGATGCTTCATAGACTTGTGATGGAACTTTTATTTTTAATACAAAATACATAAATAGAGCATCTACAAGTAGGGCCAAAGGCAGAAAATATTTGTACACAAATACATTTTTATGCACACAAATGAGATGCAGTGATACTGAAAAATTGCTAGACAAAATAGGGCAGTAAACTGCCAAATGTAAATAAGTTCATTTGCCTCTCCCAATCCCTTTATGATAACCATAGGATAAATGAAACATGATTAAAGACAAGCAGCTGTCCTTGGTTAAATGCATTTCCCCTTCCAAGTGGAACATGTATTTTACCTTCAAAGAATTCTAGTGATCCATAAAAAGAACTATGACTGCTTCGCTATTATGCTTACTGCCACTATATACCATAGTAGGTACATTCCTCTAAATATATTTTGCAACACTGTGTTGGGTAGTTTATGGCATCACAGTAAGAAAACAAAAATACTTGATACATGATAAGTGTTTCTCCAAAGACATCCCAAGTTAACTGTGAAGTCCATTATTTTAGAAATGTCGGACACTATCCCAACGGTGAAGCATAAAGCAGCAGACGACAGACCTGAATTGGACAGTGCTTACATGCAAAACACAAAACACGCAGTGTGTTGTCTATGGCACAGGATATTTCTGGAGAATATAGATGTGAGTCCATGCGTTTGCTTGTGCTCTAGTTCTAAGTGCCTGACGTGCTAGGCAGCAAGAGCCTGTTTTGATTATTACACTGGCAGAATATAATGAAGTGCATATTGAAACCATATAACAGATCAAAACCCGAGTTAATGTGGGAGAGTGAAAGTGTGCAAAGTCCCCTTAATATCTGTAATCTAACCAAGATACTGACATGGAGTAAAGAGTTAGCAAACTAATCTTGGTATCAACTTAACACAGCATCTATTCAAGATGAATAGCGGTAGAATTCATAACTACCAGATTTATAGTATACATCCCATCAGGTGATTTAAAACGAGCACACTATCCCTCAGAGTTGTTTTTTTCCCCCTTTTCCTCATTCTTCAAAGAATACAGCAACGTCTTTCTTATGCAGTACCTCTTAGCTTTAGTATAATTTCTAGAAGCTTTCTGCTTCTTGCAATATTACACAAATATTTCACCAATTGTTCAAAAAGAAGTAAACATTTGTATATATGAGCTTTTCAAAGAAGGTGTTACTATAACTGCAGTGCACATAAAGAAGAGACAGCTTCTTAAGGGTGGTGTAGAGGATGATGCTCTACTGAATTCATAGACTATGCTGTAAGTGGATGGTCTATACAGGGGCAGTCCTGAAGGTGCTCCAGCCATGGAAACAGCGGGTAAAGCAGTGAGGTTCGTTGCCTTTGCGCACTAGGCGCAGTTTCCTTGGGTTCTCTGTATCCTTGGACCGCATGTGCTGAATGTAGACCTGACAAACGATCAAGGATGTGTTAAACAAAACAAAACGAACAAGAAAAGTTACACAAGTACATACAATATACTGCAGTGCATATATTAATGGACAAAGCAAAAAAGCAGAGAGGGTGTTGCTCAAGTGTCACCTGACAAGCTTTCAGACTCAGTTTGATCTCCACTTGGCTTGTCTGGGTTCCAACCCACATGTACACCTGTAAATCAAATACAGATCATCAAGCACAACTGTACTTTGGCTGTTAACGAAACATTTGCTCAATTCAGTTTGCGTCTTTACTTCTTTGCCATTGTCCAGCAACATGATGTCATCATCAGCCAAGTCATCTTGACAGAAGTCAGAGCATTTCTCAGATACAGAAAAGTAGCCCTTCTCATTAGAGCACCTGATTGAATTAGCACAGGCAAAAAAAAAAAAAGGTTTTATACATTGACCACAGACAAAAACATCACCCACTAAACCCAAGATAACCATAATCACTTCAGATCCTAACCTGAAAAGCCTGGCAAATTTCATGTACTCTGCATCTTCATCATATGGTTTCTGTGTGCCAATGCCCACCCAGAAAAAGTTCTCTGGTTCCTCTCCTTCATTTATCACCTGGCATGGTGGGAGAAAAAACCCCAATTCCTCTCATTCCCATATCAAACAGTGTTGTCTTTAAACTTTTAACTGCTAAATAGTCAGGCATATACCTGTTTGCTGTAGCTGTCATCAAACATTGAGTTCATGATGTCCTCTGCCAGCTTAGCCTCATCTGGGTCTGCAGCTCTGCCAACCCACGTATACACAATACCCTGGTTGTCTGTGCTCTCAAATGGCACCTGGAAAAAGGATCACAACACCCACAAATTTTAATTAAATGTCTAATAAAACCAACATGTGAAATAATTATTAATACCAAATGGGCAGAAACCTTTTGTTAGTGCAAATAAGGTCTAGCAGGTAGCACTAGCACTACATTTGACAAAATATAAAGTGACAAAACAGAAATACACAATTATGGACTTGACTAACATGCATCACCATAGCTGACCCCCCCCCCCCCCAACTGCTCACCCTGTCACCAATCTCAATTTCTAGATGGACTAGTTTGTTTTGGGGGTTTATCATCACTTCTTAAAATGCTGAAAAATCTGAAATTGTTTACCTTCAGTATGTAACAGAACTCAGAATTCAAGTTACTGGAATCAGTGGGTATCTGGATAGTTCTAAAGATTGAAAGGAAAAGGTTATTTTTACACTTAAATGTAGCCTTTTTATGGCATATTAAAAAGAAAGATTAAATTCAAAAGTGTAATGCATAATCTACTAACCTGGTGCAGAGTGCACTGCCATTAGTTCTTATGTGGTACAGGCTAGGCTGCACATTGTCCACTTTAAGTTTCCTCTTCCCTTTATGGATAATGAACTTCCTTTTAAAGTGTGACAAGAACTTGAGGTTCTCCTGCTGCTGGGTCATCCTCACAACCTGGTGCATGTGCAACATGACCAAAAACATTACTCAAAAGGTTCTTATCTAAACCAAAAAGAAAAATGTCCCTCAATAACACTTCAGAACAGTACTCTCATAACACTACAGAACAGAAATCTCATATGACTAAACGACTTAAAGCACAGCATTAGAAACATTTACTAGGTGAGTGCATTTGGAGACAATTAAAAGTAGCTTTTATGATCTCTTTACATCAAACAATTTTCCCCCAACAGCACCACTGTTTATATCCATGTGTGAACATTAATGCAAAATGTCTGTTTACAAAAAAAAAAAATTACCTCTAGCTTGCCAGGAAAAAGGCTCTCAAATTTCTTCTGCAAGCTGAATGTGAACGTAAGCCAACCCATGTTGGAGGCCTCACGACCCTGCCAGAAGTAGACCACACACTGGAAGTCCTCTTCAGGCTGCTTGTCCTCGTCCTCCCCCTGCCCTTCCTCACCCTTCTCTTTCCCTTTCTCATCCTCATACTCCACAGGCACCCAGTATCTGGACAATGTGACAACAAAATGTCAAATAATGGCATTAGACTAGAGAATTTAAACCAGCCACTTTTTCCACACAAAATATCACAACAGTAAACATTTTTTTCACCCCTAACCCAGATTACTTGTGTGGATATGGAAAGATTTAACAGAGTGTTCAAGGAAAATAAAGGGAAACAACAAAGAAATGCTTAACAAAGAACAAGACTACCTATCCAGGTATCACCAACCTGCACAGAAAGACATAGCAGTCCTGTGTGTGAAAATGACCAAACTCCTCCTCAGGCAGACGGGCAAACTTCTTCCCCTCCAAAACAAATCCCTCCATGCCATCCAGGTCTTCATTCCACTCCTCCATCATTTGCTCAGCCTGTAAAGGTTACGCATTCATGGCTCTCACTCTTTGCACCACCACGTACAATCTCGTTGAGTGCTAGTTTCTCAGATATAATACGCCAACACAATCTAAACATTAAGTGAGCAAACACACAGACAACTTCAAATGTCCTGCCTTAGAATCATGTAGATACCAAAAACTACTGGAACCTAAAAAGGATTAGAAATGTTTCAAATAGGTATTAAGAAGTTAATAAGCATATTTAAAAAGCAGTTTAAATAAAATCCACCAGCCTCATGAACTGAGCTATAAACCAGTCTGCCATCAATGCAATGTAGAGACAGATATCACCTCTGACAGGGGCATGGGTGGCTGCCTGGGCAGGAATAGGGCAGTTAGGTCAGCCTTCATCTGGCCCTTCTGATCAGCATCCTTCTTTACTTTTCCAGACAGGCCACCAGTCTGCTGTACACTCTCTGCATTCTTGGTGTAGTCCACCTTCAGCACATCATCCCAGTTCTTGAACTTGGATTTGAAGACCTATTGAGAACAACAGGGTGAAATGAAACAAGGGAAGATAACCATTTTACACCCATTTTAGTCATGGCTGTACACTCTTAAACCTGGTGAGTTTGGGGGTTTGGCAGATGCTACTTTAGAAATGGATGTAAGAAACATCATAAGTAGCAATTTGCAAATACAGTGAAAATAATCTGTTGTAATTACTTCAGATAACATGTTTGTGCATAGTTTTTAGAACTCCTGAAATCTAACCTGGACTTCAGTGCCCTCCAGATTGCGGATGACAACAGCGTGTTTTGGGCGATGAAGCATGCTGCACATTTCCTGCCCCAATTTCAGGGCAGCAGCTCTTACAAGGCGAGGAGACTTGCGTCCAATCCAAATAAAGACTTCAGACCAGCAGTCCAATATATATACTCCTTTAGTGTCTAGAAGACTTTGGAGCTGCAGCCAGAAGATATTTTCATGATTAGCAAATTCAAAAGAAATCAGCTGCACACTTAAATAATTTGGTAGTAGTGGAATGATATTTGGAATTTACAATTTTACATACCAGTCTGAGCTCTGGAAGGACATCAAGTTTGAGTCTGTTTTTGTGCTCAACTGAAAGCTTATAGTTGATCTGGGGCAGTTCAAGATATCCCAAACCTAGGCCAACCTAGAGCCAACATATAAATGTTTTTTCCCCCGCCAATCTATTCTTGTTTGACAGCTTTACAATGCAGCTTGAGAAGGGTACTGCATACATATCACATCATGTACCTACCTTGTAGAGTTTGGGTCGAACAGGAGTGAAGTCATTTGGAACATGTTTTTTTATTTCTTCAGGCTGTCCACCAAGAACTTCCCAGAACTCTGGGGGCTCCTGATTTTGTACCAATGAAGTGATCTCTGCTTTTCCCTTCCTCTCATTCTTGTTTATCTTCTCTGCAAATAACCTAAAAAGGTGACATTTGCAGTAATACAGGTTAAACTGTAGAGAAAAATAAAATGCCAGTATTCTTCAAAATGACCCATCTCAAAAATACCTGGCTTTTGTAGTACCACTTAAGGTAGCATTGGCTCCTCTCCACACATATATTTCAAGACCAGTGTCCAGCAAGAATACAAACCTGAAGAGAGGAAGAAAAACAGTTGGGTTTTGAGAATACAGATATTGGTAAAGGGTCTAGCAGATTAGGGGTGATCTTGGATTTACCGTGGATCAAGAGAGGCTGCCTTTAGAGGTACAGACTCTAACCTGATGTTCTTCTTTCCATACACACGATAAAGTCTATTTTAAAAAAAAGTAAGAGGCAATTCACACATGCTAGGCAGCAACTAAAAGTGTTGGTTCTTTGCTTTGTTTCAGTTTGATACCTTGTTGGGTACTGTGTATCCTCCACTGTGTAGAATCCACTTGCAGTTCCTCCTTCTATATAGGATATTTCATTGTCAAATACCTTCAGGATTGCAGAACAGAAACACATTAGAGTTCAGCTAGTTCAGTAATTGAGACTTCTGAACTAAAAGGAGATTGCTAGACAATAATATGGTTGTCTGAGTGAGCTCTACTGACCGCACCAAACTCTTCACTTTCATCTCCCATTTCCTCCCTGATGGTCCTACACTCAGCACCCAGGTAATTGCGAAGATTAACAGCATGGATAGCAGAGCCAGCTTTCTTATCTAAGGTGGCATCCTGTCCAATCCAGTAGAAGATCTGCCAAGTCAAGGCTCCATTGTCATCTAGAAAAGTCTGTAAATGAGGACAAAGATAAGGGATATAAGCAGAGTAAGTGTTCCATTTTATGTAACACCATTATGTAACCCAAGACCAAGGTTAAAAAAAACCCCAGACACTTCTGACAAATATTAACAACTTATCAGAAATTCAGAGCCATGTGCCAAAACATCTCAAATCTCACCTTCAGGACAATGTAACAGTCTGCCTCGTAGAATTTCCCATGGAAAGCCTCATCCACTTGCACAGGCAAAAAGTTTTCTATCTGCCACACAGTGACTCCAGGCACATGCCCCACATCTTCCATAAAGAACTCAGAATAGTCAAGAGGAGGCTTCTCAAGATTTTTATCCCAGCGCTTAGACTTCAGATCAGAATATTTCATATCACCATTCTCCTGATAAAAAAAAAACAACAACATTTATTATACAATATAGTCTCAATTTCTTTGGATCATAAGAATTAATGTATGATTTGATACATGAAAACCTATGCTCTTTTCTCACCTCCATGGACTTATTCTTTTCCTGGGCCACATCAGACATTCCTTTCAGCACCTGTTTAGCCTGGTCATCCTGTGTGGAATCCTTCCGTCGTCTTAACCTCATCTTCCTGGCCATTGGATCTCTTGGACTATTTCCTGTGGGGAGAGTGTTTACACATTGAACCTCAGGCCAACAACTAAACAGTCATCCCATTAGCTTTTCCAGGACTGGATTCATGCCATTTTATGCATTTGTGTGTCTGAAAGTATGTCACATACAAGTACCATTTTGTCAACATCATGCCTGAAACTGGATATGGGAGAGCCATTACAATAACAATAATGAATGATTGTGTTTACTCCACCTCCACCTGCTGCAGCCACTGTGGCTGGTGACGCGCCTGCCAACCGCAGCTGGTTCTGCAAAGAGAAGTCTATGTTGTACCACTCAGCTGCCCTGTCGACTGGTTTGGGAGGCATAACCAGGTTGGGATTCTCTCGCACATCCAAAACCTAGTTAGAAACAACTGCAATTGCAATTATTTGTAGTAACAGTAAAATTATACTTACAGACCAATAAATTCTTTAGTGTGAGCACAATTTATAACCTTACTTCTAAATCAGTGAGGAAATGAATTGCCTCTGGTAAAGTCACCAGCCTGTTTTTATTCAGGACTAATTTCTTTAATTTTCCACACCTGAAATACATCCATAAAACAACAAGTTTCAATTATTGCTTGTTTTTAAGCAACATCTAATTTCATGTCCCCCAGTGAATCACATTACCTGCAGAGCCCCTCTGGAATCAGCTCAAGATTATTATTAGCTGCCATAAACTCCTCCAGACTGGACAACTTCCCGACACCAGATGGCACTCCATCGAAGTCAAGCTTGTTTGAGTTTAAATACAGCTTCTTCAATTTAGACAGTTTACAAATGGCAGACTGGAAGACATCAATTTGAGAGTCATTAGGGTATACGGCATCAGCAGACTAGGGTACGAAATTGATACAACTATTCAGGCACTTGTCATCTTAAGTTCTGTGTTTACTCAGGTCCAAGTTCAAGCATGATGATATAGACTTACCTTTCCCCAACAGACCGATACCATTACCATTCATAATACTGGAGGCTTGTGGCACATCTTTATGGTTGGATACACATTGCAATCACAATAATCATCTCTTGGATGACTTCAGTGCTGCAGGAGGGTACTTACGGGTAAGGAATTGAGCATGTTCCTAGAAAGGTTCAGTGTCTCTAGCTGGGTCCACTGGTCTATGCACAGTGACATCTCTGTGATCTGATTGTTACTCAGATTAAGGCGTTTCAAACTGGCTAAGGAATACAGGCACTCCGGTACCCGAGTCAGATCATTGCAGGACAGATCCACATCTGTATGAATAAAATGATCATTAAACAAAATACATGGTCTTGTAAACAAATCATGTCATCACCACCGACAAACAAAAACATACGCTTTACTTCAAGTACCTGCTAAAGAAGTGAGGCCTTCAAGACTTGTTGGCATGTTGCTCTGGGTACGTTGCGTGTTCCTTAAATGAAGGGTTTGAAGGGCTACCATGGCAGGTAATTGCCTGTTCAGACATGGAAGATAACCAACATAGCATTCACCCAGGGCTTATCATTGACTGGGAAAACATTGAGGTCAATGGACCAAACCAAATCACATACCACATTGTTTGTAAAGGGAGTTAAAGACTGCTGTGAGATAGCAACTGCTGCAAGTCATTCCTACCTCAACTGTGCATGCATGAGTGGATTATTGTTGAGAATGAGGGTCTGCAGGTGAACCAGACGCCTCATCTGAGGGGGCAGGCTATCCAACTTATTGTCACTCAGGTCCAGATAGAGTAGATCAGTTAGGTTGATAAACAGTTGATTGGGTATGTTATCAATGCTGAAAGGGTATAAAGAACAATACAAAAAAAACATCATAACATACTTGCAGAATACACTTACCATTATTATTAATGCCAACACCCTTCCAACAACACTACCACAGCTACTGTGAACTGTTGTACCTGTTATGGCTTAGGTTAAGGACCAACATGTTTCTGGAATTTTCCAAATCCCTTGGGATTTCAGTTAGCTGGTTGAAGCTCAGGTCCTGGACCAAAAAAAAAAGAAAGAAATGGGTTTGGATGAAATCATGATTCAAATCACTGATAGAACAAAATGCAACACACCAAGACCAAGAAAGACCAGTTTATAGAACACACTAATTAATTAAACTGCTTCTTACTATGAAACAATAATTTACCAGCACTGAGAGGTCATCCAGCTGAAAAATATCATCTGGAACTCCTGAATTCTTAAGGTTGTTTGCCCGTGCCACAACAGCCTAAATTCAGAAATAATTAATATTTTAAGTAAGAAATATACACAGCCACAAATGCATTAATAATATTTAAGATTTCAAGATTTAATGATGATTATGATCATTACCCTTAAGTTTGGAAGACTTGACAGCTCTCCATGTAGCGTTGTAAGACTGTTGTGACTCACTGACAAATGTTCCTGATGGCAAATATATTAGATAAAACATTTTGAAAGAGCACATAGTAGGGAAAAATTTTATAAGCAACATTTATTTCATCTATTTCCATCCACAAAAGACAGACTGTAAGAAGCCCATTTGCTGTATAATGTAGACAGATTGATAGATTCACCAGTTTCTGAAGTGAGGACAGTTCTTCAGGAAGATAGCAAAGCCCAGTTCTATTGAGTTTTAGCCATCGAAGACTGGTCATGGATTTGACATGCTCAGGAAAGTAGCCCCCCTATGGGAATATGATGACAACGCAATAGACGCATTACTTATCTGTTCAAAAATATCTGGAGAAGATTAATGTCAAACTTGTTGGTACCATTTATTACCGCATAACTGCTAAAAGAACCACGAAATCTGACATTTGGCTTCACCATAAATATCTTGTTAAATTAGATGCCATTGCAGGGAGAGAAGGAGAGCGAGATCCTCATGCCTAGCAGCTGTAAGCAGGACTTGTGTTCCAGCAACAACGCTACATCATCATAAATATAGCGCTAGCTATGCTCATTATTAAGGCAACCAGGAAATGAAATGATTATGAGAAAGAATACGGTCATGCCAATAAAACGTACTGAATTATACTATCAGGAATGACGAGTGCCAAGTCAATTCTTAGATAAATGAATGATAATGGCCATTTTACACATCAATGTTGGTTAACTAACGTAATATACCGAGAAGTTACACCAATTCCTACAACAAACAGTGAATGAATGTGTTCCTGAGGCATGTAACAGCTTGCTCAGCTAGCCAGCTAGCTAGATTAGCTCACTTAGCTTCCCAGCTAGCAAGCTACGCAATCTTTTTTTTTTTTAATTGGCTGTATTTTAGCAATCAAAACTGTATCCGTTTAATTGCTATCCAGCGGCAAACACCGCTGATTAACTGTCCAGCTTAACTGTTGTTTTTCTTGTTCAGAAGTTGATCTCGTTAGATACATATTGTCAAGTTGCTCGGAAAAGCCAACTAACATGGCTAACGCCCAGTGACTGTTGTCGCTTACTCGGCTAAACATCAAACGGTATCTCGTTCACCACGTTCTGACCGCACGTTACGTTAGCCACTCATTCAAGTGATCTTTTAAAATGAATCTACAAACAAATAGTTAGAAAGAGAGAGCGAGCATAGCACTTACTTTAAAATCGTTTCCACTCAAGTCTACCCCCCTGATAAAGGGAAGAACTCCGGTGGCAGCCATTTCTAATTCAGTATGCTTTCTAGCACTATTTCTGGGCGTATGACCACAGAAGCCTTTGTATAGCCCCACCCTTTCAAAGTTAATTTCCCACAGTCCACACACAATCTTTGACTTCACTGAAAGACGGAAAGCATTCTTTTTAGTCGCTGGACTTAAAAGCAAATACACCTTATATGTATGCATGTGCATTACCTTTTGAAAATATAAGACTGTCTCACCCTCAAAAAGGAATGAGTAACTTCACTTTGAATAGACTATGTGGTTTTGGGTAATTAATAATTTCTCACTAAGTTTAATACCTCAAAGTCATGGACTGTAAAAGATGAAGGGTGTTCCTGGTCATCAAACAGGAAATTTGACTGTATCATAAAAAATAAAATAACACAAACTAACATCTCATTAAGAATAAGCAGATCTAAAAGTAAAGGTGTTTTCATTAGACTGATTACTCAAGGACAGTTGCTTAGGTAATTCAGTAATGCATAACAATGATGAATGAAATCCTTCTGGTTACTGCTGCTTCCAATGAGATGATCCACTGAAACAAGATCTCTGACAAAAGCACCAGTAATTTACCCTTTTGTCTCAACAAATAACTGGTTCTTAATTAATTTTTCAGGGCAGAGTTGAGTTACAAGATCAATTTTGTACTGTTAGCATTTTTCTTCACAGTCCAATAAGTGGAGTTGGATTTTTAAACACAGGAATCATTAAGAAATTCTAATAAACTGGCTGGAATTGTTACATTAAAGTTTGAATGAATGACATTGGTCAAGAGAGTTCTTGTTTGGAGGGAAATTCCTCCAGTCACATCTTTCATTTGCTGATTAATTCAGAAAAAAACATGATCATAGAATTAACAAATAAGCACATCAGGGTTCTATTACCTTTAAGACATTTATGAGGATGTGGTTTCATTTGTAGTTATTCTAAGATGTGTGGAAATACCAATCAGCAAAAAGTCAGTAGTTCAAACAATAGCCCATCTATTTTTTCCAGTAAGCTAGCTGAATCTTGAGTAAAGAAATGGGGGATTCAACCTACTTTTAACATTATATGCCATAACACAAATTAGTCAACAAATTAATGACAACAAAAATAAATTTATAAAATGTTACCTTTTATTCTGTAATAGTATTAATACCTTTGAGACAAAAATGATCATACAAATTACAAAAACCAGATTCAGGAGACTGCTGCTATAAATGCAACAAGAAGCTCGAGCAGTGGTTGTGTCACCGGCCCTGGGGACAGGTGGTGCACGTGTGGCCAGGCTGATGGCAAATTCCACAAGTCCTCTGCCTTTTGGGAGCAGCAGCTTTGCTTGAGGAGGCTCCAGTCTTCGTACCACCAGCCCACTTTTTGCTGTGTTCATGAGAACTTCCTACAGTAGCTGGGATAATACCACAGAAAATCATTACATTTCTCCCTATGCCAACTAACTACTTACAGTTCTTTCTGGTCTTATGCACTCATATTACTCTTATTCAGTAGACATCTGCCTAGGGCAAAGGATCTTAGAATTTTGAAAATCTGCCCCTTATTTAATAACAGTCTATTGTCAGATAGATAGGTGTAAATTTCACCATTAATCAACCACATAAATGTAAAATAAATAAATAAAAAATTAAATAGAATTTCAGAACACAATTTAAAACACTGCACAGCAATCAATAAAAGGTTATTGGGACCTCCTTCTCTTCCTTCATATCTTGTGTATTTACTCATAGCTACATATTTAGACACTGTGTAGTAAATTCTTTCAGGCACTTACAAAAATAATGATGATAGATTTCTATACACTAATATACTGATATTTCAATTGTTCTATCTCAAGAATAATTCTAAATTTGATCTCTTATCCAACATTAAAAATGACCTTACTAACAATGAAGATTATAATTTTTAATATTTAATAACGCTCAAACATTAAGTGCAGCATGGAGTAAATTCTGAGAAAAGATGTACTTGCCACTGAAAACATGTTTTTTTGTATTTATTCATCCCATCTTTTTTATTTTGTTTCTGTAGTTGTGTGTGTATGTAATGGGATTATGATGGCCTATGATGAGCTGTACCCACTTTCTTTGTTCTATGCTAAAAAAAATAAATTAATTTAAAAAAAACACGACCAGGAAAAAAAAAAAAAAAAAACACACCAAAAGATTCACGACAAGATGAATCTTTCAGATTCACAAAATTCAGAGGATGTTTTGGTCAGTCAATGATACTGTTTAATGTGGGGAATAAAAGAAAAGAAAACAAAAAATGTACAACTAAAAGATGCACTTAAGATGTGTTAATTACCTGGAGCCACATTCTCGTCCACCCATTGGAAGAAGCCGCACTGCTGGTCACGCGGTTTGCCACAGGTGTGGAACATTCTGCCCTTGTTTGGCCCATCTTTCATGACCGTCCTTGTGACGGCGGGTTCATTACAGTGGCACATGGTCTCTCCCCCATCTATGCCTGATCCTCTGTTACCAGGCCTGTGCTGAGGTGCACTTCCAAGGCCAAGTGAAGGTCTGGGAGGCGGCAACCCATGACCTCTGCTCCCTGCTGGCCCGTGCTGGTCATTGGGCTGATCGGCCCACAGGAAGAATTTACAGCCCCCCGTGCTGCACTTGTAGAACTGACGGCCTTGGTTGGGACCCTCTTTACGAACCGTGAGGAGAAGCGCGTCCTGGCCACAGTTACACACAACAGCATCGTTTTGGGTGCAGGATGGTAAGTGTGATAACCATGTTGCTGCCGAGGTGGGTGGGGGGAGTCTGCTGCTGACTGCTCTGGGCCGTGGAGATGAAGGTCTGTTATCTGGCCTAGACTGAAGCACTGGATTGGGTCTTGGATGATTAGATTGAGAGAAGGCTGAACTGCAATTAACCTGAGTGCGGGACTCTCCTCCTCCATGTAGATACTTCAAATTCAGGACCTCTCTCAAAGTGTCATCACAGCCACCAATACATCCAACAAACTCTAGAGGCATCCCTGGAGGGAGACTCCCCCTCTTGAACTTAAACCTCAGCCTGGAAAGGGTTTCAGGAAGACACAGATGGCATTTTTTGGTTCTGTTCTGACACGACAGACTCTGTATTAAAGTGAATATTGACTAATACCAGAAGAGGAACTACAGTCCTGTTTCTTACATGTGGACAGGGTGTGGGCGGCAAGTTGGACAAATGCTGTCATCTCTGCTGACCTCGAGCACTACATCTGGAAACCACACTACTGCCTTACAGGCTGGGTAGCCCAAACATGACAGAAACTTCCTGCCAAGAGAGGATGTAATGAGTGTGATGAAGAAAAAAAAATACTAGGAAAGGGAAAGGGCAGATCTCATCTGTACTCAGCAAGATTTCAACCCAACAAAATCATTAACACTGACTAGTGGCCTACCCTGTGTTGTCCTTCTTCTTCTTCAAAACCATGTCTCGGCTACACTGCAGACACTTCCTCACTGGTAGAGGCATCTCTAGCTCCTGTTCCTCTTGTTCCGTAAACTCTTGAGCCTCACCCAAATAACTGGACAGAGCCTCATCCAATCTGAGAATACAAAAAATATCTATCAAACGTTTGCTAGATATGCTATCAAACATCCTTGAAAAAAAAGGTTTTAGTGTTTATAGAAATGATTAAGACTTAGTAAATAACTTGGGCAGTGCTTTTACAACAAAACACTCAAAATAAGCTCACTTCTTTGCCTTCTTGACAGACTCAATGAAAACAGCCTTGTATTTTGCCACATGGTGTCTGAGAACAGATGCTTTGTCCTTCCGGCCCTCTGACACAAGCTTCAAGTCTGCCTCCAGTTCTGCCCTCAGGTCTGGTTTAGACATCTCATAACCCATAGAATTGTACCCTGAAACCCCAAACAGTGACGCACCATTAACAGTACCTCTCTTTCTATATGTGAACTAATGAAGTATGGGTTAAAGGACTTCACAGTTGACCCTGTGGCCAATAGTATACATCTTCCATACCCTCAACAAGGCCCATCCCAAGCTCTCCAGGAAGGAACCTCTGATCTGTCGTCAGCCCCACATACATGCGGCTCTTGATGGTCTCGATGTGTTCTGCATGTGTGGCATCTGTGCCTGTGGAATTAAACATCTAAGTTTAACCCTGTGAACAAAGTGGCAATACCAAACTTAGAAACTTGCAAACTTATAAGAACCATACCAATTCCATGCTTCTCCATTAGCGAAATCAAATCAGCCTCTGTCAGAAGCTGTGGAGGGCTGGTCTGTCCTTCCACCATCTCAATTGCTGTAGGTTGGAATGTTGTATCAGGTGCATATAATGGAATAACCTACACACACAAAAAGCATATTTCTGTTTAACAAGAAGCATCCCATGGATATTTGGGGTTAAAATCTTTTTAAGTAGGTACCCATGTTTGACAGTTCAGTCTCTTGTCAGGGAGACCTAGTTAAAAAAAATATTCAAAGCAGAAAGAGCACCTTATTGTACCACTTGTCATATGGGTAAACTTCAAGATAGTTCCTTGCAATAATCGTGAGTCCACTTGCAGAAAACCTCTCTTTAGCAATGTCAATTTCCACAGTCATCTCCTGGCCCTCTGCATCCTTGGAGCAACAGGCCAAGAAGTGACGAACAATAAACTCGTACAGCCGTCTTTCATTTCCCTATACAGATCAAAATGAATGGAAAAAAAAGACTTCACATGCAATAGAAGAAAACACTACAAGCATTTTAATGGATCAGGAAGCACATTTAGTAAGTTGTATTTGTAAAGCTAAAGGTCACCTGAAGATTATTTGTGTATTTAGAGGGGTGAATGGGAGGATGGGCTTGGTCTGATTTGTTTCCATTTCGAGGTGTGGGCCCACCGCTCTCTAGAATACGTCGAGCAAAAGGCCCCCATTCGTTGTCCTGCCTCTGCTGCTCAACAAGTGGAACCAAGTTCAGGTTTTTTGGAAACATATTGGTCTCAGTACGAGGATAACTGATAAACCTGCAACAAAACATTTTTTCCATCACTGCTACATTGGTCCACTAATCAAAATATCACGCCATTGACAGTACTAATAAATATAATTTGTACCAAACTTACCCTTGTGTGTAGAGCTTCTCGGCTATTTTCATTGTCTCTTTAGCACCAATCTTCAGTTTCCTTGAGGCCAGTTTCTCAAGTTCCTGTTATGACACAGTGATTTTACATACACATTATACTATACTTTCACCAGGCATTAAATTAATTTGTAACTATTCAGAGGCAAAGGCTTTTATTTCAATAAAAAACATCCCATGTCCATGACTACGGTCTTTGTGATAATGAACATCTTTATCTTATTAAATTTAAAAATGTAGGTTTTTATCTACTGTAGCACCATGATATGCCACAGCAAGTGACTACATTATATGTGAGGCAGGCTTAAACATAATTTATCTGTATTCACTACTTTCATCACTCACCACAGTATCGAGGGGTAATGGTCGCCATTTGCTTTTTGGTTTAGTTGTCACAGATATCACTGTTGCCATGGGATTCTGAGATAACATTAAAAAAAAAACTCCTAATGCGCATATTTACATTATAATCCTGTCTAATTGGTTAATCATGCATTGCATTATTAGTTACAACATATATTGACAACACAATCCATATACAAAGATTACCAGTGTAGTAATTAAAATGTCAAAAAGTCAAATGCTAGGTGTGGCTAACCTCCATGCACATCTGGTAGAGCACAAGACATGCAGTGTGGTTAAACAGGCGATGCCTTTTCCAGCCGAACTCCACTGATTCCTCTTCACTAGGCTCGTGAACCACTGGCAGACAAAGTTGGTATTACCTCTTTAATTAAGAATATTTAGTAGATATACATGCCAATAGAACAGCATATTTATTAGATATTTGGTTAAGAGTTTGATGGCCTTGTGAGAACACAAAAAATTACCTTTAATTTTAAAGAAGGTCTCAGGGATGAAGGCCTGAATGGCTTTGAATCTCTCTACCACAAAGCCAAGGGTAGGAAACTGACAACTCCCATAGCTAATGAGCTGATTAGACAGAGAGCCTGGAAAGATCTTTTGTAGTCGTAAAGTCTGGAACCTTGTAAATGCCGCTCCTTGTAAGCAGTTGAAAGAAACAGCTGATTGCATGGAGAATTTAACAGGCAAATAGAGATTGCTTGTGTAGGGTGGTGCATGGAAAACTTACCAATGCGGAGATCAAGCTCCTGCCTCACCTCCACAGCATCACTGACATTAATGTCTGGCTCAGTCAGAGACTCACAGGCTCTTCTAATGGAGTTGGGGGTAATCTCTGAGAACCGAGCACGGAATACCTGGATGTTTGGCTTAACTATCAGAAAACAAGCTCAAGTCAGAACATCACAGTCCACAAATAAAAATACTGCAGGCAAGACAGTACCGGAGGAAATACAGTACTGGGGGAAATGCAAGTCACCATCTTTGCAGACATCAATGATCTCGTAACCTATGTTTTCCCCCTCTCTGTCACAGTCAGTCCAGATGACCAGAGCTTGGCACTGTCTGACCTCTCTCTCCAAGGTCCTCTAAGGGATGAACATATAATTTTTGAAACTGATTGTTATACACAATTTGTTTTAATTTTAAATTAGAAACAAACAAAACATAACAGCAATAAAACAACAAAACAAAATAACAAAAAATAAGTAAAATTACCTTAATTTGCACAAAGTTGTCAGGACAATACTTTTCTACCTCTGCATCAAACAACATGACTGGATTACAGCTGTGCCTGTCACATAGATATGTAAACATGCAATGAGGTGAATTTTACATTAAATCCATTTTATAGAACATCAGTCTTTGACTATATTTATAGATTACCATTACTTACCATTTCTGAAAATGTGCTTTGAATTCAAGAGCTAAAAGATGTCCTGACACAGAAGTCATGCATATGGTAACATTCTGTTATAAAATACCAAATATTACACATTAGGTCAATTATAACAAACAATTTCCACGACTGTTTGTTATAGGTTACAAAACACTTACTTGTCCAAACAGATTATATTCATACTCGTATATTTTGTTGTAGACCGAGAGCCCCTCTCTCTGTTATGAGAGGAAAAAGTGTCATTCTAAACATTTCCTTTGCAAAAACAGGCATGCCAGCCTACTGAAACTGTGTTACTATACAATGATCCACACTCACCCTCCTTGATCTCCCGTTGGACATTAACTCGGCAATACCTTTGGCTGCATCGTTTTTCTCAGCAACACAAAGCACTTTCTTAATCTGAGTTCTCCTGATCATGCTAATAGATATTTGTCTACAGAATCGTCTCCGAGTTGTCACTTGAAGCACTGATCTAATAATGTTCATTCCTATAGCCTAATGATTCGTGCGACGTGTGGTGTCGTTAAACAAGACATAGTATCCAGCTAGCTCTAAGGTCCTAAGCCTAAAAGCACCGTGTTGTCAAAGTAGCTAGCAAGGTAGCTTGATGGCTAATGTGGCGCAACCTTTAACTTGCTAGCTGGTACTGCTAAGCTTTCCATTTTTTCAACAAGCCAGATGGCTGTATACAACAAAGTATACTTATTTAGCTAGTGAAAAACATCTAAAACCACACGCGGATGCCAATGCCGTTATTTATGTAACTGTAGATAGCAACTTCTTGTCTGACGTACGAACTTTCTAAATTCGGCGCCTGTCAAAAACCGTCGCAAAATAGCCGTAAAGCACTGAGTTACGCGTTTCCTGTTAAAAAATAGCTAAATCACTGCAACCGTGGGGAATAACTAATGTATACTGTAAACTACCCCGTTTATTAAAAATCGTATATAAAAATGCTATTTCAAATTCCAACAACATAATTCATTTTTATAGTCTACTTCCTGATGAAAGTCATTCCTAATGAAGTTGACCGATCGACGTCATTGGAGTGCATAGGAGTAGCTTAGAGTTCCCGCAGTTGCTCCCAGGTTAGCTGATCTTCAAACAGTTGTACACATGAAAGTCTGCATGGCAATGATTTGTGAGTCATATGAGCTGCACAAATTCTGTTACTGGACGGAGCATAAGATTGAAATATGGCTGCTGGTGTAGGTAGGACGTGTAATTGATCTGAATGTAAGGAACGTTGCGGCGGCTTGCTAAATATGTTGGCTGTGCTTTGTAAAATTGTTAGTCAGACATTATAGACAGATGTTTTTCTACCTAACTATTAATTATTATCTTGACTTACCTTTATGGCACTAGAGTTAAGTCAGTGTTTGGGGGGCGAAGGTATCGAAGCAACATTGGTTAGCTAGCGTTAGCTTACGCTAACTACCTGACAGCTATTTCTAGCCAAGGTTCATAAAAATTTGTATTTGTTGTGTAATCAGCCATTGCGTGAATTTAAACCGTTCGCATTAACGAATTTGTGATATTAGTGCCATACAACCGCAATTATCTTTTTTTTATATACTAGATGTAGGGTCTACTTCAGTGTAACTACTGATATCTTGACTCTGTCGCGGAACGTTTCTTCTAATGTCGCTTGTGAATTTTCGAGAACATGATTGGTTCACCAGATGTGGTGGCATTTACCAAAGATGACGATTTTGGAGATTCATACACAGATCCATGTTTGCTCCCAGCGGAGTTTTCTGTGCCTTTGTTTCCACATGCTGCAAATGCGAATCCATGGACAAAGACATCCTATGCAAAATTCTCCAAGGATTTTATCCTCATCTCTGAGTTTTCAGAACAGGTCGGTCCACAGCCATTGCTCACAATTCCAGATGATCCGAGAGTGTGTGGGACGTTTGACCTTAATTACTTCTCACTGCGCATCATGTCTGTGGACTACCAAGCTTCCTTTGTTGGTCATCCTCCAGGATGTAGCTACCCAAAGCTCAATTTTGTGGAGGACTCAAAAGTTGTCCTTGGAGATTCCAAGGAGGGTGCATTTGCCTATGTACATCACCTAACCCTCTACGATTTGGAGGCACGTGGATTTGTACGCCCTTTTTGCATGGCCTATATTTCAGCAGACGAAAGGAAAATCATGCAGCAGTTTCAGCAGCTCTCCTCTGGATTTTCCAAGGCTTCGGAGAGCTTAAAGTCAGGAAATCGAAAGGCCTTTGCAAATGAGTTAGAGAAGAAATTGCAAGACCTGGAATATACCAGAACAGTGCTGCACAAGGAGACGGAGCTACAGAAAATGAACAATGGTTGTTATTCCACACAGGTTATCGAGAAAGCTAATGAACTGGCAAATGTGGAAAAATCAATCTATGAACATAAAGATCTTTTGAGGCAGATTATGTCATATCCAAACAAAAAAATGGATACAGATTATGTGCAATATGAGCCAGAAAAGCCAGTTGAGACAAATATGGTTGACCATACATTCTCTTCTACTCATTCCATAAGTAGGGATAAATGTGTTGAAACAGATAATGCTAGTCAGCAACTCTCTTACACCCCCCAGCTGATTAAAGCTAAATCTGCTAAATGTTTTGATAAGCGATTAAAAACCCTTGAAGAGCTCTGTGATTCAAACTTTTTTCACCAGACTATGGACCATCTGAATTTAATTGAAAAGACATTCAGAGGAGATCTTTGTTTTATTTACACTAGCCAGATTGACTGGGCTCTTTTAAGTAAACAGAAAATTAGCAGTTTTCTCTTTGAAGAGGAAAGACATGGGGAAGAAGAGGAAAACTCAAGGAATTTGTATGACACAGACCACAACCCACACATTGCCCTGCCATCCTTGTCAAACTTATCTGGCGAGCCAATGAGTCTTGAGTCTTATGCCACTTGTGTAGAGATAGGTCACCATAAGTTGGAGCTCGAATCTATGGAAGGACCCCCAGAGTCTAGTACTTCTGACATCACACAGGAAACCTCAGAAGAAGCTGTTGACACTGAAACAAAAGGAAGTTTCAGCAGTGACAGGAGTATTGAGGCACTTGGAAATATTAGCCCAGCTAATCCTAATGGTTTTGTGAGGAGAAGCACTAATGAGGTATGCACGGTAACCTTATCCGAGCAACAAGGAGAAATTCTCCCTGGAGCTGCACCTGACAAGATGTCACCTTCCCTAGGATATAAATTGGATGTTTATACTGCTGATATGTTTGAAACTGAAAATCTGGTTCAAATAGATACAGCCTGCTGTATAGGACAGGATGGTTTTATCTACGAGGAACCTTTGCCTGTACCTGTGCAACAGTGTTGTGAGGACACAGTGGTCAAGCAGGAGCCACTTTCACTACTTCAGGGGGACCCAGCTCTGCAGGTCGACTACATCTTTGGAGAGTCCGGACTGCCCTTGGGCCCAAGTATGGGCTTGATGCTTCCAGAAGAGAGCACCAGTGTGCACTCTGAGGAGATGGCCAGGATGAATATTGAAGATGTCTCGGATTGTACAAGCTATATGAGCACCTCCACCAGCTCAGACAGAGCAGGTTCACCATTCACCTATGGCAGTCTGATCACAGTGAAGCAGAAGAAGAAAGCAGGCAACAGTGCGCTCCGGTTCATCAGGCAGTACCCCTTTGCTCAGCAAGCCATATTCTGCGTGCTTAGTGGGCAGACACTCGTGGTTCTTGGAGCTGAGGAGGGGACAGTAAGGAAGCTTGTGAATGCATTGTCTATTTTTGTGCCCAACCTTGGAAAGTATGGTGAAACAGTCCAGCCCTGGCTTACTACATCATTTCAACTCACTGACCTTCAGAGATGGAAACTCATTGGACTACAGAGGTATGCGGTAGTCAACAGTAGTACTGGTGTGTGTGTGTGTGTGTGTGTGTGTGTGTGTGTGTGTGTGTTGGTCTGTCAGAGAATCATTCATACTGAATTGGCAGCCATGTCACAAATGCAGCACTGCTTGTTTTATACATCAGGGTTTTTTCCTTTTACCCAGAGTGGCTTCACCAGCAGGTTCCAGCATGCTCCATTCCCTGAGCCGCTACAGCCGATACATAGGCATCCTGGACTGTGACAACAAGACACTGCGATGCCACCCCTACAGAGGAACAGTTTTAGGTCACATGGCAGACCACAGGACTCAGATCAAACGAGGCAGCACCTACTATCTCCATGTGCAGAGCATGCTGACTCAGCTTGCGGCTAAGGCATTCCTTTACACTTTCTGCCATCATGTTCACCTGCCCATAAATACAGATGATCAGGGTTCTGTAGAGTTACGCAGGACTAACTTCTTGTTGCAGCTTGGCTACACAGAGGAAGAGAGTAAAATCATTCAGTTCCTGAGTGAGCTCATCAAGCAGAATTTCTTTCAGTGGCCTTTAAAAGGGCTCAGCCAATCTGTCTTCTCGTTCAGTTACACCACCAGCGTTTTGTACAAAATCTGAATGTTCTCTTTGGTCTATTTAGCTGGTTTTGGTATCCCTACTCTTCACCTTTGCTAAAATCAGGACACCAAGAAATCTTGAATGTATTTAAATATTGTTTGGGGGCGGAGGTGGTGTTTTTTTGTTGTTTTTTTTGTTTATATATATATATATATATATATATATATATATATATTGCTTTCACAATCCAGTAAGCAGACAGTAAATTGCTTGGTGTCACTAATGTGTAATGTAAAGCTTTGTAACATGTATTACCAAAGTTTTAAAGGTAAGGTCAGTGTTGCTAAAGGTCTCCTTGCTTGTTTCTTACTTTGAAGATTAAGTCTACTAGTCTTGTCTAAGGTAAAGCTGCATGACAATGGAGGGCTGTTGTGTTTAAGTGTAATTCTCCCTCTTGGTTTTCCACTAGTTAACATAACATAAATTGTACTTTTTAACACTGATGATGTTGATGTAAACTACCACAAACTACCAGTTGGAAAATGTATGGTTCAAGTTAATTGTTCACAAAGCAGAATCAGCCCACAAGAACAAATAAAGCACTGCTGAACACGTGGTGGATCCTATCCATGTAACTGCAGGTGGTTGTTGTGTACCCAGTATTTTGTTTTTCACAATCTTGAACATGCTGCCATAGCCTTTTGAACATTAGCATAAAGGAGTTGTACAGAATTATGGTAGTTGTGTCATTTGCTAGCAAAGTCCAAGCTCAAGATCTGTAAATAATCTACCAGTCTTCGTAGTGACCATTTACCCTGACTTCCTGTTGCTTGCATTTGGTATCTATAAAAAGAAATCAGTAGAATAAGGATTAATACTGACAAATATGCAGACCAATCAGTAAAGTCCCAAAATTTTGTCCACTATGATGTTCATTAGTCCTCTGCTATTATATTTTGTATAGGCAAAAATGCAACTTAACTGAGCAGGAATTTTCTAGACTGCTGGGATTTCAGGGCAAATGAGATAAGTAACCACCTGCCCTGTTTTGTTTTGTTTTTTTGTATTGTATTGTAAAAGAATGTGCTGCATGGGAAAATGTCATAGATGTTACACTGACATTCTGCATGCCTGGAGAATATAAACTATATGATGGTATGTTCATAAGCTATATACATTTGTATATCGTGGATTTTATTCAGCCTAATAATATGAACTATTGTCTTAATGTTGTGTGCAAATTATGTCAGCTTGAATAACTTGTTGGATGGAGTGCTACTTTATAATATTGGTTGTTAAGAATCACAATCAGTGATGAGCTAAAAAGTAATGGTGACGATTGAGGAAAAAAAAAAAAATCCCCCATGACTGTTTCCATCACTGCTGCAGTGGTAGTTGAAGTTCATGGACACCATATTTTAGTTCCCTTTTTTAATGTATTACTTTCTATTTGTAACCTGGCATAACTTGCCTCATTGACCCCTGTCCAAAACATGCTACATACATTCTTTTGCATGTTATTTAACAAGCCATATTGTAATGTGCATTGCATCTTCTATGATCGCAGATGTTTTTTGGAGTAAGTTTTCCCTTACACAATTATCCAAAACAAAATAGAAAGTGTTGCGCATGTGTACATTGTAGATTTTGTGATTTTGTCCAGGGTGAAGTAAGTGATCTTTAAGATGACTTGTGTTTAAGTGAATTTTCAGGTGATCCAAGTGCATTAAGTTGTTGCCCACTGTTTTCTGCCATTGAGTTTCATTAAAACATTCCTCATTTAAATTTGTGAAGTCTGAATTTCTTAACAATTCTTATACTAAACCCTTGTAATATTTAAAAGGCTAGGTATATACACATTATATACTACCTTCGTCCCAGTATATGTGGAGTGGTGGCACGTTGTCACACTATGAATATGCCAACTAGGACAAACTGATACATTTGCCTTTAAGAATCACATGCAACATATATACACAAACAATTCATGGTAAGGATTGGCATTGCTTACAGTTGGACATTTAAACTTAGCAGTAAAAATCTTTGCACTATTGAAATTCTGTAGTAGGGCACACAAGCGAATTAAGTACAAAGGAAAACAATGATCAATTGTAAAGCTTGGCTCAAGGTTCAAAGCATGAATGCAACAGGCTCATAGCTCTGGCAGTCCAGGCATAGGGAATTTTTGAGCAAACGCTTCAACCTCAACTCGGATTTCTTTCATTTTCTTTTGATATTCCTCATCCTGAGCCAATGTTTCTTTGAACTCCTTTAAAGTGGCCTTGGGGTTCATGTTTTTCTGGATCTCCACAGTTAACTGAATGCCTAAAACCAAACAGATAGTTATAATGGCAATTAAGGTATTTATAATTGTGCAAGTTTTACAATAATCCCTTATAATTCATTTTAACTTACATCTGTGAACAAATTCTGCAACCTGGCGGAAATCTTCCTCCACTAGCCCTCGCGAGGTGAGTGCAGGAGATCCAAGACGAAGACCACTGGGACGCAAAGCACTCTTATCGCCTGCATTCCCAAGATCACCAGACACCCAACCAGACAATGAAACGCAGATTAGGAAGCCTTCTTGTGTAATAAATACTAATTATTAACTATTGGATGTGTATTAAGTTTCTGCTAATAAGAAAACAAAATTGACTACAGTGAAACAATACACTCAAAAATGCTAATTTATCAAATCAATGAATGAAGGTAGAATGCATCAGATGGATTATCAAAAACAATATGCCATCAGTTGTGAACATCATTAAGGTGGTACCTGGGCAGGTATTCTTGTTGCAGGCAATAGCACAGGCCTCTAGCACCTTCTCCGCCCTCCCACCATCAGTTCCATTTGGACGGAGGTCAACCAAGATAAGATGATTATCAGAACCACCTGAATTCAGATGTAGATAACACAAAGCATGACATGACATGTGTGCAGCATTTTAATCATATCAGTCTGAATAACTACAAAGCCTTAGCGATGCAGAATTTACACCCATCTGTCACAACTTTCTTGCACATAAAATGTGCTGCAAAAATCCTTCTCCCATTTCCAAGTTAAACTGTAAAGGAATCCCACCCATGCTTGAGGAATGTGAAATGGCTGAAATGGTGACTCTGATTTAAAGGGTGAAGTCTTTCATGAGAAACCCACACCGTTTATGTACTGTGAAGTTTAATAGTCAATTTTTGTCTTATGACTGTGCATGCCATTATGTAATAGCATTCTACCACATATATTCTATACATTTCCTTGCTGATGGTGATGTAAACTTTGCTCCTATACAGTAAGAGAGTGAAAGGAGCAGCACATATTTCCCTGTGCAGTGTGGTTTAATCAAATAAGCCCATCTTTGATGCCAGGCCTTCTGTCACATCTCCTCAAACAAATGAAAACACTCTTACTATGTGGCAAACAGCAAACACAAAACTCACCAGTAACGACTTTATAGCTCTTCTCCAAAAGAGCATCTGCCAGGGCCCTGCAATTTGCCAGCACTTGTGTCTGATAGACCTTAAACTCTGAAGTAAGTGCCTGCTTCAGAGCTACAGCCACTCCTGAGCATCAAATCCCACAGAAATTAAAGCACAATTAGACCAAGTGGAAGCCAGTTAAAGGTGTGAATGGACAACCTTTTTTAAAGCAATAATTTTACACTGTATTTCCAGTTAGATTTTAAATGCATTGCATAATGTCTTGGGAGGCTGTGGTGCAAAAATAAATGAACACAACTGAGCCCGGAAAGCCATATCTACCATTTTGGCTTTTGTTTAACATTAAACATTTAATTAAAATGCCAAATATGCTTTATATAGACTTCCCTTACTTTACTGGAATATTACCTTGGAATATTGCTTTATAATTGTTTTTACTTTGTATAATGTAGAAAAACTGTAAATGAACATGGTATAGTTTTTTTTTGTTACAGGGGCTCAAAGAATTCTCATTCGAGAACTTCAGTATTTGTATCTGATATTAGATTGTAAAAATGTCAATTATATTTGGTCAAATTACACCAATAAAACAATGATAAATCAGATGGAAATACTGACTGAGCTGGAAAATGAATCTATTGCAAAAAGAATACAATAGATTACCCTTTTAAAAGTGAAACTAGTATCATTTGCACCATTGCTCGACAAAAACAATGGTTTAAATCATTTAAACTTTAAGATGAAGACAAATATGCAGAACTAGCTACCTGCAATGGCATGGTTATGAGGTCCCCCCTGCAGTCCAGGAAACACAGCCTGGTTGATCAAACTTTCCAGGTTGTAGAGAGATTCCCTTCCAGTTTTCGAGTCCACACTGCGTACCCCTAACAAACAAAACACCCTACAATGAGATTTGTGCCACACAGACTTTTATGGTGAAATCCCACTTATTCCACATCCAAGCAACCGACCTTTCCTGTAAAAGATGACCCCTGCCCTGCAGCCCCTCAGGGTCTTATGGGTAGTGGTGGAGACTATATCACAGTACTCAAAAGGGGAAGGGACCAATCCAGCTGCCACAAGCCCACTAATGTGCGCCATGTCAGCCAGAAGGTAAGCCCCATTCTCATCCGCTATCTTCCGCATGCGGCCGTAATCTAGGTTGCGGGAGTAACAGCTGACACCTTTCAGAGACCCAGAAAAGAGGAATGAGTACATCACATAAGGACATAGAAGAAGAAAAACACTCCATTCCTTGTAAGAAGACAAAAAAGTGCATTTGTCTTGTCTATAGAGGGCAGACAGAATTACTTGACAGTTAACAAATATGGCCAGTTTCCCAGATATGGATAAAAGCTAGTTTTGAACTAAATTGCAATGCCAGTGGTGAATCACCACTGGAAAGTCTTTTTAGACTGGTCTTAATTTGGTCCTAGGAAACTATCCCATAATAATTTGATGAAATCTGTTTTTCTGAAATTTGTCTTGGTACCTGCAATGATTAGCTTTGGGTGAAAGAGGCGTGCATTTTCCTCCAGTCGGTCATAATCAATGTAACCAGTCTCCTGGTTGACCTACAAAACATTTAAAAGCTACAGTTAAATGTAGAAAATAAACTAATAATATGATAAAATACTCCCAAAAGTCTGATTAAAACAGCTGCTGTAACAACTTAGCAAAGGCTAAACCACTTTAAGGCTTCAAAATGAACAGGAAGATACCTTGTATGGCATAGATTCAAAGAAAATAGAAGTGGCAGAGATTTTCTTTTTGTCCGTCATAAAGCCATGGGTCAGGTGACCTCCATCAGGCAAATCAAGACCCATGATTCTCCCGTGAGGCTCCACGACGGCCGTGTACACAGCAAAGTTGGCAGGCGACCCTGAGAAGAGAGCAACACATTAACTGACCTTTGAAACAGCAGACCAGGTCAGAGCTCAGTGCACAAATATACAAACTAACCAGAATAAGGCTGTACATTCACTCCCCACTTTTCTGCATTAAGGCCATAAACCTTCAGAGCCCTTTGCTGACAGAGCCGCTCCAGTTCATCAACGTGCTCCGTGCCACCATAGTATCTAATGCCAATTTTGCAACAATAAAGACAATTACAAGATATAAACAGTACATACAAATCAAGTGATCAGCAATTAATTCCACACTTTTTAATATGAAAATTAACCTTTGGCCAGGATATCCCTCTGAATATTTGTTGTTCATGCATGAGCCCAAAGCTTCCAAAACTGCTCGACTGGTGAAGTTCTCTGAGGCAATGAGCTCCAATCCATATATCTGCCTCTTCTTCTCCTTTTTAATGATGTCAAATACCTATTGATAAGCTGAGTCAGTTTCAGATCAGAGGAGTGGTGTCTTGGTGACTTTATATAGCTTATTTATGCAGTATAAACAAAAACTCCCCTTGTTTAAAGCAGTACATTTGTCTCAAAAAAAGGCTGTTTTGAAGTACCTCAGGATCATTGCTGCTCAGAGGTTCTTGCATCATGCTGTTATGAGACTCCCATATATCCTTGTCAAAGCCAGTGAATTGAGCCATGTTCATGAGATAAACAGACTGAAAGTAAAACTGAAGAATGCAAATACAATTATTTCCTTTGAGTGTTTCATAAACTTTCCAAATAGTGCAACAAGCTCAAATAATCTGACTTCAATGTTGAGTTTAGGCATGTCTATGAAAATAAACCTAGGTTAACACTGCCACTTCATGAAAATAACGTCACCCAATTATTAAGCGATATAGCAGTGTTGGACAAGTGTCTACCTGTTTAACGAGTAAGGAGGTTACAAAAAATACTTTTCTAATCAATCCTTGATATTTAAAAGAGTGAAGCCTAACCAATTCCTGGAAACACCAGCGCATGTCCCGGGAGACGGTCCCCGCCACACTAAAAATGTGTTGAGCTTGCTATTTGATCAGACATGGTCTACTGTTCTGTTCAGCATGATGCAACTGTGGCCGACCTGTAGATAAATCTCATGAAACAGCAACGAAAAAAATTATTCTTATGTAAAAACGAATCAAAAGAGCATGCTAAACAGAACAGCACCAGTCAACCGTTAAATTAGCATATCATTTTACAGCATGCATTTCCTCGCTAAGTCTAGGTAATTTTTGACTTTTCTGAGGTAGCTAGGTTAGCTAGTTGGCTGTATCTTAGCCAAGTGATGGCTAGTAAAGACAAACAGTTGAACAGACTGAAAACAGGGTACATCATTTTCATATAGCTAGCTGGCTAGTAAGATAACCTACGTTAATTAGATTGATTTAAAACAATACACCTAAATCGTTAGCTAACTAGCAACGCAACATTAGTGCCATAAGTTTGAATGGTACTAGCGTGCACGCCGAACAATGTTATGCCTCCAAAGTTGCTTATAAACGTTAAACAGAAATAAGCGATTTCCTACATATTTCTAACATTCAATGTAAACAACAATGTCCTCTGAAAACAAGACCCTTACTGTTCTGTTTTGTCAAGTTGCAATTTACGCTTCACTCCACAAGTTCCTAGCTAGTAAGCTACTTGTGCTCAAAGTCCGCGAAAGTTATTGACCAATCACTATACGACGGAGGCGTGCTCAATAAATTAAAACGATATCCTCGCTTCTTAGTTATTGACAAATATATGATGAAGGCGTGCTTAATGGATTAAAACTATAACCCTGCGTCTTAAAGCTAAGTGAACGTTTTCTGCACAGGCAAGTTAGACATAATAGGCTACTTAAGATATCTTTACCTCGAAATCCGCTTCTGGATTGTTATGATTGATATAACAGGTTTGGCACTGTCGGCACACTTGACTACTGGGTAAGGAAAAGGTGGAAAATCTATTGTACATGGACTTTGAGAACTGTCATTTGAATACTATTGGTATAGTATAATAAAATATCCTAGAAAATACATTTTGTTAATTACAATTAGTCATGTGGTAATTAAAAAAATAAACACGATTATTTTAAAAAATGTAAATAACAATGATGTATTTTACGTGATTACACATTAAATAGATTAAAATTGTATTTTTTATTTAATATTTTTAGTTACATGACCTACGCCGTTACGAGGTAAGGTTCCTCAGAATTCTATTTATACTTGTGTCCATATTACTAATGGGCACAAACATGCGTTGTGGGCGTGTTTTTACGCAGTTCTACAATTTAGCTTTCTCTGATACATAGTTTAGTAAAATTAAGGTCCATTCTTCAATACAACAAAGATACGCCGCGATGGTACATGGGCTCCTGCTCAACAAAGTAATACACTACTGAATCTGCTTTTTCCATAATGGTTATATGGGCTGAGATTCAAGATTCAATTAATTATTTGGGTAACAAACAGAAACTTGAAGCTGTTTCTATCAATCTTTATATAAAAGCCTTTGTATTAACATATAAAATCATGTACTTATCTAAGTATTGAAATATATGTACTTAATGCTCCAAAGAATCCCATGCTAATGAAGTATGGGATAGGAAGGCTTCAACAAGCAGGTAAACAGGCAAAATAACAACGAGATCCACCTATGATAGTAATTCCTTTAATAAACACGAAATCTTGACATTTTTACTTATTCTTATCTTTTTTAATACATTACTTTAAGATACATCTGGATGCCTCTCTAATTTTGATGCAGAAAAAAAATGTTTTTTTTGTCTTACAGTAGTTCACTCCAACTGAAACAGCAGTTACAAAATTCACTTTACATGAATCACTGTTAATAAATATATATCTTTTATCATCAAGTAAATGTATCTAAGCATTGTAAGTGAGCCACTTTTTTTGGAAACACACAGGCTTTCTCAGGGGGCTCCACTTTAACTTTTAAATGTGTACTTTCAAGGCTAACATCCAAAATGTATAAATATTCCTTGTCAACGGAACATTGTATCGTCATTTCTTACAGAGCACATCACAGTCAAACTTGCCCCCAATATATATTACTGTCATTATCTTTGTATAGTGTACTTTCCTACTGATCCAACAAAGCCTTGGTGATTTTATGAGCTCTGTATCATTTAAGGGACAATGAATGAAGTCCTTTTGCTGCCGCCGTTGCTGCTTGTGCTGCTTCCTTTGCTACAGTAAATGAAGAACAAACATCAAATACAGGTAGAGTTTATAACATTAAAATAATTACTTCTTGTTTGTGTTCTGATGCATTCGTTCCCCCCAGTTCACCTTTCCTTTCCTCTTCTTTTTTCCTTGCTGCCTCTTCACGTTGTTTTCTAATTATAGCAAGCCTGGCAAGGTCTGCTTTGGCTTGATCAGTCTTTCCTGCTAAGTGCATCTTCATATATCTTTCCTTGGCCTTTTGCTTTTCAATCTCCTCTCTGAAACAATAAGCAGACATGATTACACATAAGGTCATACATTTCATACTCTGATTTACTTAATGCATTTTGTGTTTAAAGTCCCAATTTATGCAGACAGTATGAATCCATGTGGTATTTCTGTCATTAATACTTGCTCCATTCACCTCAATGGTATTACCTCTCTCTTCTTGATAGTTGTTTCTGTCCCTCCAGTTCTATGTCTGTTACTTTCTTCGTTTTCTGAGCAACACGATTGGGATTTTCAATTTCTATCAAACCTTCTACACCATTTCTTCTCTGTGATAAAAGAGTTTTTATAGTGAGAAAGAAGGCTAGATTTTCCCACTACAATTCAGTGGCTCTTACACACCATTACACCCCAAAAAGGGTGGCAGTACACTGTCCTCCATCACAAACAGCTGACTTAAGTCAGCAGGTAAAGCAATCAGTCAGATTGTCATAGGTAATTTCTCAAAGCTGAAAGCTTTAAAATTCTTTATCAAGAGATCTGGCATTACTATTTCACCAGCACTCAAAGAAAGTACACTGACCCCAGTGGAAACTAATGATGCAGCTACTGCAATATTTACACACCTACCAGACCTAAAAACATAGGGAATGAGAAATCTGATAAGTTGGGGTGCAACTCTTTAATTCCCTCACAAATGTCCCTAGCCTCTTCCACAAAAGTGACCATATAACATTAAGCATCCATGACACTGCAAACCTGTCCTTTCAACTTAACAATGAATTAAGAGAGGCTGTTGGCAGGTATTACTTATATTGAGCTGGAGCTTACTCGAAAACATTCATCATCACTGTCCTCTGAACCTGATCCTGCTTGTTTGTCATCAATTTGGGTGTCATTTACTGCTGCTCCTTCTTCTTCGGCTTCCTCTTGTTCAGTCTGCAAAAATATATGCATTCCTAAAGTGGATATGCCACCTACATTGTTAATGCATGAGCATTCCCAATGGAAATGTAACTTATTGGATCACGAATAAGGACACAATTGACCTTTTTTCTTTCTTTTTCTGCTTTCATTTGAGCATCTATCTCTTCAGGACTTGTATACGTTCTCATTCGGCCTTTATGCCCACCTTTCCTTCCTGAAAATATAACATTTGGATCATTGCTGTAGGCCAATTCTATACATGTATAGCTTTTCTGCACAGCATGCTTCTAGTGCCTTCGTCGCTGATTTTATATAGGTTAATTAATAATTTTATATAGGTAAATGAATGATTGATTTTATATATGTAAATTATTAATTGAAAGTGGTTTAAACTCGAATGTAGGACAGATGTCATAACAGCTCTTCAACAGCTAACTTGTAGAGCGGGTAAACTTTTATAACTTAGCTAGCTAGCTAGACATTAGATAATGATTTTAACAACTGCCTGTGACGACTGCATTATTATCACTCAAAGTATATCAACTTCTTACCTCCTTTAGGCATGGTGACGATTAAGTGCTCTCAAAAGTTGGGCACAATGTCTTTCGCTATGCCACTAAATATAATCCCAGTTTTGACAACAAAGTAAAGCTACGGCTAGCTTTAGCTTGTTGAATAAATTACTAACTGTAACTTTCATATATCCAACTGTCACTGTAAATGGGAATTATCAATTGCTAAAAGTAATTACAATTAAAATGGAGTACAAATGAAATATTAATTTCCGATTCTCTTGAAAATACAAAACCAGCTGGAAAACACATTCAATTACCCATGTTATCGTATTTATGCTTTAATTCAGACAGGCACTATTCGAGACACCTAATCTGATGCAATATGTGTAGACGGGGAGCAACACTTTAGTTGAATTTAAAACGCGTGTTTAAGCATGACATCGGTATAATATTGTTGTGCTGAGTTAGATCGGTTTGAAATGACACAAATACCAAAATATTTAATATTATTTTTTAGGATTTTTGGAAAGGCCAGCTTGCCCGCCTATATTTTTGAGACACTGCAAAAACAAATAGGACCTGTGTAGTGACGTAAAAGAAGAGAGACGAAACGCTAGTATAGCAGGCTTTATACAACAGCTAGTGAATCTCTTTTGTGTTATTTACTATTAAATTGAAGTCATGCCTAAAGTAAGAAGAAGTAAGAAACCACCCCCAGACGCTTGGGAGCTTATTGAGCCTACTCTTGAAGAACTGGATCAGAAAATGAGGGAAGGTATGTTCAGGTTTAGATTTTGACTTTTTTTTCCGTGGTTTTAGCTAATTCGTTAGCTAGCTATTGTTAGCTTTGTTGCTAACGTCTGTTGGTATTTATTTATATGTATTCAACCTAGCTAGCCAAGTTATGCTTAATATATTCGTCTATTTTAGTCACCATTTCTTATTTTACTGTTCTACAGTTATGTATAATGTTGTTCTGCTGTCAATAATAATAATAATAATAATAATAATAATAATAATAATAATCTACAGCTGAAACGGAACCTCATGAGGGTAAAAGGAAAGTCGAGTCCCTTTGGCCTATTTTCAGACTTCATCACCAGCGAAGCCGCTATATATTCGACCTCTTTTACAAAAGAAAGGCCATAAGCAGAGGTAACGTCTTAATTATGCACTCTTCACCGCTTCGAAGCTTTGAATTACATGGCTACATCTGTTTAATAGTTCTTGATGAAGCAAGAATAATAACTACTAAATGTTTTTTTTGTCCTCAGAGCTTTATGAATACTGCATAAAAGAGGGCTACGCAGACAAGAATCTAATTGCAAAATGGAAAAAGCAGGGGTACGAAAATCTGTGCTGTCTTCGTTGCATTCAGACCCGTGACACCAACTTTGGAACAAATTGCATATGTCGGGTGCCCAAAAGCAAGCTTGAAGTGGTGAGTCAGTTCATTTTTAAACTTATAATGAGTTTTCTAGACTCATGTTTATTCTTTCCATATTGTGGAATATTTATGGTGTGATCATGGCAGTCACTGTTGTTTGAGTGTAACAGATATTTCTGTAATTACGTTCTACCTGTTAATAGGTTTCTCATTTTATCTGTCCCTGCAGGGTCGCATCATTGAGTGCAGTCACTGTGGGTGCAGGGGCTGCTCTGGATGATTAAGCTCATGATGTTTTGACACTGACTGTGCTTTCATTCCAGAATTGTTTATTTCACTATCCTTTGGATTTCATTATTTGTGAGGGATTTTTTTTGTTTGTTTAAAAAAAATGTAATTGAAATGTAATTTAACTTCTATGTATGAGGCAACAGTGATGTAATACCAAGACAGCTGCCAGAAAAGTGCTCGTCATGGACAAACCATGCACAGCAAATGTTTAATTTTTCTTGCAGTAACACATCCAGAATTAAAGGCCTAAATGAACTGAGATGTGGGTACTCTGGACCAGTTTGTAGAATCATTCTGTCTTCTTTGAAATGCAGCCTACAGCATCTAGTATAGGTTACAACCAATATGAATTTAGTTTTATTATGGCAGTGGCGCTATATCAAAAATCAAAAAGAGGGTGAATGAAAACAAGCTAAAATAAATTACTGAAATTGAGGGGTGTAATTGGGAGCTTTACACTGACACATAATCTCTCTAAAGATCATGAATGAATCAAGATAAGCAAACACTACATGTTTTTCCAGACTTATTAGTTCATGTTCAGTAGTTGCCTGTCTTACACATAGTCTATGACTATTACACATAGTCATAAACATATATAAAAGCTTATAACATCTTTAAATAATGCCACAGTTCTAAAAGGTTTAAAAAAGAACAATGTCAAGTATCAGTACTACAAATCTATAAAAAAAGTTTCTCCTCAGCCAGATCTATTTGCCATTATGCTTTATCTGAATTATGCTCACAGAACCAGAATTGTCTACAGATCACCTAATGCCAAATATAAAGAAAATGAAATATATTAGGCCAATTCATATTTCTTTATGATGGTTAAGGGGTATGGAGCTATAGAATGAAAAATCCCTCAGTAGAAAGGGGAGTAAATGTGGACATTGGTAGAAAGAACAGATCTGTGTAGTGAGACCTATGATGAGGCTTAAAGTGGGCTAGAACCCTGTTAGAAATCATTAAGTCAAAGCTGCTTTGATCCATTAGTGTGCATTCTTACAGAGTGCTCAAAGTCAAGAAGAACTGCAAAAAAACCCCCAGCTCTGCCTCATACTTTCATGCTTTTTCAATATGAACATCCTGCTGCCAATTGAACTTTTTGTTTATGTTGCCTGGTGGGTAAGACAAAGAACCAGAGGCAGCATGTTCTGGACATGGCTCAAGGTCTAAGCTGTCACAATGTTAGGGGAGATCATTTTTTACCTCCTATGAATTTGGTGAGCAGTCTCTGAAATGGAACATCACAATGGTGGGCAAAGTTAGGAAGACTAAGCCTGGTTTAACCACTATACTCCTCAACAAAGGGAAGAAAGATCTCATCATCATATTTTGCCTTCACTCTCATTACCATCGTTCTTTCTGTCCAAAGATGAACAAGAGTGGTCCTCATAAACAAACTGCACAAAGATGCTGAGGTACAAGTACAACTGTAATAAAAGACATTTAGACAATTGTATAAGGCAACACACATGTCAAAGGATCATTACTGGCTGGTTCTTGATCAACTTTTACAACACTGTTAATTTTGTCTTATAACACTTGTCATGTGAAATGAGTTCAACCTTACCTAGACAAATAACTAGATGGCTGACAAACAACAAGAGGAGGCTGAGCTGAAATTCAAAGAGAGCACCTCCTCATACAGCATTCTCTGCAACTGCTGATAAAGTGACATATGGAGCTAAATCTGGTATAGATCTTCCAAAATCCATTGTCATGCAGCTGCTATAGCAGTCAAAGACATAAGGAAGAAACACCTCCAAAGATGGTGATGAGTGAAAAATTATATATATATATATATATATATATATATATATATATATATATATATATATATATATATATATATATATATATATATATAAAAATTCTGTATATAGTTACACACTGGTGGTAGGGAGTGGATGCCATTTTGTTTGGGTATGGGTTTATCTTTGTTTCTAAAAGTGTGGTCAGTGTAGTCATTGTCTGTGTTTTTTTTGTTACCTTAGTCAGTCATCTTTTTGTTTCTAGTATGGATTTGGTGGATTTGTAACACTCAAACCCTATGTTACGGCCCCCCAGCCTAGATGGGGTTGTAACCAAAATTATCACAAGACTTACAAGGTCTACCTTAAAAAACAAAACCTGATTATTATACACAAGGCATGACTCTTCTCTATTCTGGCATGCAGGTGTGGGTATGAACTTTTGTCATAACAGTTGAGGCACAGGCTGTCTTCAAGGAAAGACAGAAGATATAGCTCTTCATTGAACACTTAAATATTCACTTAAAAAATTACTTATTTCCCAATTTAGTCAGAACTTTAGCTTGGTGGTATTTTTATATGCTACAGTAAGGAATATTTCTTGCTATTGTCAGATCACAGATTCGCACTGTGTTGGTTACTTTGGGAACTTCGCAGTAAACACCAGTAATATGTAGATTAATGGACAACATTTATTTGCAGGTACGACTGGCCAATGGAAAGAACAGGAGCAGCAGCATATGAAGACATACTGTAGCAGACTCTGTTGTTCTACAGGCTGGCCTGAGGTGTTACACAATTATTCCACTGCCTTAACAGTCATCAGATTTATTTGTATTACAAATGACATTTACACAAACTGTTACTGAGAATATTTTATTATTTACAAACCAATATACTCTTAAAGTAAATTTTCATTGTCAATATGTATTTTATCAGTGGATTAATTCCTAAAATTTGGTATTTGATAGAAAACCTTTGTGCTGCATAGGGTAAGTTTCTACCAGCTTTGCACACTGGGAATCATTTTCTTGTTCAGGTTGGCTGGATAATGCTTGTGCACTTTTCAGATAGTGCCAAAGATTCTCAAGTGGACTCAGATATAGACTTTGACTTGGCTGTTGTAGAACATTCACTTTTTGGTTATTAAACCATACATACCTTGATCTTGGGATCATCATTATGCTGAAAGGTGAAGTTTCTCCAGAGCTTTGTCTTGCCATGTGTCTCTGTATTTTTACAGTCCATCTGTGCATATTTAACAACATGCCAGTCCTTGCTGAGAAAAAGTATCCCTAAAACATGACATTGCCACCACTATGCTTTACTGTTGGGAAGGTGTTTCTGATGAATGGGCATGTGATGATCTTGTGGAAAATTCACGTGGGTATGTCTCAGGTTAGGGTGCACAAGGACATTTTTATTCAGTCCCAGTTGTATGTAGAATTCTTGACATCATTGACTGGTGTTCCTTTACTACATTTTCTGGAGTATTTCCCTCTTCACTATCGGCATGCAGAAGCTCATAAACTCCTTGTGGTTTCAACTTCACTTCAGTTTCAGCCACAGGACACTAGTTGGCCTTTCTGTGGTTTCCCTCACAAATCCCTTTCTTGCTCTGATGCTGGGTTTTTGGGTTCAGCCCTTTTTAGACAAAGCCTGGTACTCCTGTAGCTCACCTAGAGCAGAGCACGGTGCTGACAAGGGGCATGTGTTCCATTTCCAGGCAGAACACCTAGTTGTTTTAATAAATATATGTAGGTTTCCCTGGATAAGAGCATTTACCAAATGTTTTAAATGCCTGGGTTTTATGATGCAGCTCCTAATTCCTCACAACTGATCAAACACTGTTCACTGGAATATCCTTACACTTAAATATTAATTTGTAACATTTGCCTATCTTGTGCATGTCTATAATTTTATCTCTGATTACTTTAGATTTGAAAGCCAACTTTCTTTAAGGTAATATCTTTAATTTTGTAAACATGATGCTTCTATGGCACAGGTTGGCCCAGAAAAAATTACTTTAAATGAATTAATGTTGAGGTTATTTTTAAAATAAATATAAATTATTCTATTCTAACGTATTCTATTAACAATCTATTAAAATGTTTAGTTTTCAGTAAGTGTTTTCTTTCCACTTTAGCAGTTAAATGATTATTCTAAAAGTATATATTAAAATTCTTAGTTTTGAGTGTTTTTTCCCCCTCACTTTAACGGTTGATTATGAGTATTCTAAAACAATCTACACTAATGGATGGACGAATGAAACTGAACTGCTGTAGGAAATGTCTGCATATTGAGTGAGAAGTTACTGGAGTACTTTTGGCGCTCTTGATGAAGGATGTTTTAATCAATTACCGACATTTTGACCACACTAGTTCAAAGTTCACGTCCGTCCAATATTACCACCAATTTTCTTCACGTTCAACAATATATTTGTACAGAATCTGAAATATTTGCGCAGTGTATATAATAAACAAAACAATAAATATAAAAATTACAGTTTCACCTTTTGTTCGATGCCACCAGAACTCTCGATTATGCTGCAAATGATTATATATACCTTAAGAGGTCAAGGGTTATGGACGTTAAATAGCATTCGGAAGTATTCGACATGCTAGTTAGCTACATATTGTTTTAGCTAGTAGGTGCTCCGGTTGTGCTGTGTAGATCCAAGAGTACCGAGTAAAAAAACCCAAACAAACAATTTCACCACACAGCATTACCGTTTACTAGCTATTTTATGCGGCACGAGAATATCATTTAGCTAGGTATCGAGTAATCTAACAGCATCTTTCTAGCTAGCTAGCGGTAGCAGCTATTTAGCTAGGTTAGTTAGCTACAAGTAGCTTATTAATTTATTATCGTTACTTGGCTAACAAGCTGAAATAGAAAATGCAGGAAATAATTGCGAGTGTTGATCACATAAAGTTTGATCTGGAAATTGCTGTCGAACAGCAATTAGGTGCTCAACCTTTGCCGTTTCCAGGAATGGATAGTAAGTTAACCTAGCTAGGTTAGCCAACTAATGTTAGCATATCAAGTAGAATTGTTGGATTTATTTAGTAAAGTCTAAGTTACTAAAGTTCCTCGCTTCCTTATGGAATTGCTGAAATTATTTTTGCTAGTTTATTTTTTTTTTACTGCATTTACCAATAGCACTTCGTAATACTCAAAATGTGTCTACAGAATCAGGCGCTGCTGTGTGCGAGTTCTTTATGAGGGCGGCTTGTATGAAAGGTAAAATTCAAGCAACTTGAACTGTCGCATGTCTAATATGTAGCATTGGTAGTTTTGAACATCATATACTACTTATGTTTTCCCAAGGCGGAATGTGTCCTTTCCGGCACATTAGTGGAGAAAAGACTGTTGTTTGTAAACACTGGCTTCGAGGGTTATGCAAGAAAGGGGACCAGTGTGAATTTTTACACGAATATGACATGACGAAGATGCCAGAATGCTACTTCTACTCCAAATTTGGTTGGTATTTAAGTGTCATTGATTATGCTTTCCACAGTGGTTTCTTTATATTAGGATGGTATAATCTCGTCTTTTATTTTGCAGGTGAATGCAGTAATAAAGAATGTCCCTTCTTGCATATTGATCCTGAATCTAAGATCAAAGATTGTCCATGGTACGACAGGGGATTCTGCAAGCATGGTAAACCTTTTCTATTCTGAAAAGAGCAGCTCTAGTGTTCATAAAATATTCTGTTTGTCACATTTCTATGTTTTATTTACTGAAGGTCCAGATTGCCGACACAGACACACGAGAAGAGTCATCTGTGTTAATTATCTAGTAGGCTTCTGTCCTGAGGGCAAATCATGCAAATTTATGCAGTGAGTTTGTTCAGTTAAATGCTTACTTATACATTTGGTCATTAACAAACCTGTATTATTTAAATCTTAACACACTTTAATATTTTTAGCCCACGTTTTGAGTTGCCTATGGGTGCGACTGAACAGCCGCCACTGCCTCAGCAAGGCCAGATTCAGCAGAAGGTACTTAAGCTTTTTACTGAAAAATCTCTGCCATTTACTATGATGGCCAATGCATTCATAAAAGTTTTTTATTTTGTTACTTTCACCCCATAGCAAAATATACAGAACCAGAACAGATCATCATTATCACTGATCCAGTTAACCAACACCAACTCCGGTATCAATGCCAATCATCAAAAAACACATGTTCTTGGGGCAACACAGAATCAGAACATGGGTGGCCCCCGTGGCCCACGTCCATTGGATCAAGTTACATGTTACAAGGTAGAGCTTCCAAGTTCCTTCATTTTTTTTAGTCTTGAGAAAAAATAATTTTATTCCTATTTTATCCTATTTTTTAAAAACTACTCATGTTTTTGTCTGCTTTTTGCAGTGTGGTGAGAAGGGGCATTATGCAAACAAATGCACAAAAGGACATCTGGCTTTCTTAAGTGGACAGTAACACCTATCTGCAGAAGGCATTGCCAGTAAACTGCTGGAATTTCCTCTTAAGATATATGAGGACTGATTATATTGGTGTTTTTTTGCTGGAATGACTATAGTGGATATTTTAGTTAAGATACTCTGTCAACCACATTTGCTAAGCAGTCCTTTTACAGGGCAAATTTGTTTCCCTGACAGTATCACTTATCAGATGAAGTAACAAGGCATTTCAGAACTGATAAATAAAAAATATTCCTACTTCCATTTTTAAGCCAAGTTATATTTTTTGTGTGGGGCTCTTCTGTTGAAAGCAGGATTTCTATTTTAAAGGTGCTCAAGAAATTCCTGCAGCTACTACATAAAACAAAGTGCAGAAGTACTTTCCTCATAGCCTTAGTCATATTCACAAACACTACTCCCCTCCCCACATCTTCTGTGAATTTACTTTTGACTTAAGTCTCATTCTTCTTCAGGGCCAGGAGAAGTATGCAAAATATTGCTCAATATGCATAGGATGTGCTGTGAACAACATGTTGAGACTTCATATTTTCCATACCAATATACCAAAATGTTTCATATCCATCATTTGTATTCAAGGTGTTGACCCTTCCTAGTTTTTCACTTTCACATGTGTTAACTAAAATTGAATTATATAAACCCCTAATATTTTGAAGCTACTTGCTAGCAATACATAACTGTGAAATCAATACTAAATTAAGGCAATCTGCTCATATTTACAGTAGCATAGCTTTACCTTGTACATAAAACAGCTTTTTAAAAAAAATTAAAAATAAAAAAAAATAAATTCTGTACCACGTTTCCAGAAGCATTTAGTATTTTATTTCCAGGCCTCAAGTTTAAAATAAAATTGGGACTTCCATCAATAGTTTGTTTATTTCTTGGGCATAACAAGTCACTATACACATAAAGGTGAATGTATGCTGATCACACTTCTGCAGACAAGGTTGGTGACTCTGGTCAACCGTGTAAGCAGGTTCAGTGGTACTTCCTCCAGCGGTCATGCTCTATGATGGAGAAGTTGATATTTACATCACATTTAAATTTAGCTGATTGAGTACAATAGCTTTGCAGGGGGACAAAGGGGTTTACAGGGTAAAATGGATACTTACTAATATGATCATATCCCCAAATGTAACTTATTGCGACATAACCAACAAGGAGCATTGCAACACCACCAATACTTCCTTTCTTGACATTAATGTACTTGTTGTAATATCGGTCATGGCCTGAGAAAGGAAAGATTATTAAAAGCTCTGAGAGGTTGTTCATCGCCTTCATCCAACAATTAGGTTTACAGATTTCTTAACAGACCAAGAACATTACCTCTGCGAATCCCATTTAGGAGTCCATTAGGGGTGAAGTCTCTTGTACCAAGCCAGGATGTCAGCTCACCAAGTTTGACATCCATGAGTCTCTTCTCACCCAAGGGCACTGCAGAAAGAAAACATGCTCATTTGCGTACATACCCTGTTCCTAACATATAACAATAGTTATTGTACACATGTATATCCGTTTGATAACAGTGACCATATCTCTTTGAAGATATAGAAACATAAGTAATCATAACTATAGCTAATTATGCACGGTTTTCAAAAGCTTAACCGTACAAGAAGTATGTGTAGAAAACAGTCATTTAGCTACCTAATAGTAAGTTCCAAAACACTTAAAACGCATGTCACTGTAAATGTTAATAAAGTTGGTTTGACAGAGTCCTGCAGTGTTCTGCATATTCAGCGGCAAGCAGTAGACTGGCTCTTGCCGTGGTCAGATTTCATGCTTGCACACAAATCTGGATGCAGTTCCAGTTACCGTATTGGGAATAGTGTTAAATTAACTTAAAACGTTAACGCTCATTAGCATTTATGTAGTCAGCTAGGCTAGCTGGTTAACTAGCGTCCTGGTCAGTGCAATTAACCGGCTGTAACACCACCACAGAAAAATGCAAGGCTAGTAAACTTAATGAGGAGAGAGAACGCACAAATGGCACGCAATGTGAGAATAACAATTTAAAAGATCTAATATACTGGCCAGATCTCGATAAACGACAAATCCAACGCGTAGAACACAGAAAGTCCTTGAGTTGACTCGAGTGCATTTCTCAAGGCCTTTTAGAAATATGCATTTTCTTAAAAATAAGATGACCATCAGTAAGCACTACATATCTTACTCTCCTTTTACTCACACAATAAACAATATGCACATAATTAATGGCTGCGCAACACTATATGAAGGTCATTAACTAGCGAGGTTAAATAAAAGAAGCTGTAAGAAATCATACCTAGTCTGTCCGCCATCTTCCTTCCAGCTCGTATAAGCCACTGCTAAGTATGTTGGGAATAAAATGGAGTAAAATGTAGGGGCGGACCATTTATTACAGCTGACGCTGTCTGCCTTGACCGTGTGTCTTTACGTACGTAGGCTTATTATGTGTTGGATGCATTTGTACAGGGCAGTATTAAATACTTTATAACTTTTGAGCGAATGCTGTTGGTGAGAGTTCTAAGAATACACGTGTACAAGGACTAAGATATCAGGGCTACAAAACGGTCCACATGAAATCAGAATGCAAATAAATAACACGCCATTAACTATAGATCCTGAATCATATGAAAGCGAGTACCTTTTTTAAATGCGTTCAGCCTCTTAAAAATGGTTCATTAGCATCTTCAAAATCCAATGATAAGAGCTACCCAGACTTTAGCCAATACATTAAGGATAATATAGGTCTGCATATTCGTCATGTACATCGTTGTTGAATGATTTGCTTGAGTATATTCTACTATCCTGTCAGACAACTTATCCAACGAAAAACACCATGGTAAACTCAAGGGAGAAAGCATACCGTGTTTCATCCGCACCTGGAATACAAAATATGAAATCTTATAAAGTATGGAATGGCTTTCTACCACATTAGCATATCTAGGTCATGAAGGAAAAGTCAAACTCCTCTTAGATGAGAAAATGGGATTAGTTATATATAAAGAAATGAGATCAATATAAAGCAATGATATCAATTGACGTGTTAATTGATATCATTGCTTTATACATAACTAATCAATTAGTTAATGTGGAATCAATCCAAATTTAAAATTGCCCAGTTAGTACAGATTAACTACTAAGAATTCGTCTGGGGGGGTATTCTAAATCTATAGAATGTCTAATAACTTGGGCTCTTGGACATTTATTGGGTTTTTATTAATTTCCATCATCTTATTATTTTCTCTGCTTTTTTTTCAATCTACACATGCTACAGTCATTTAGATCCACATATGTGTTGTAAGCCTTATAACCAAGATTTATCAGTGACCTTTAAAGGACAAATCCACTCTAAACTTGTGCATGTACATTGTTGTTTAGAAACAATCTGTGACATTCAATGACATTCAAGATTATTTTAGGATGAACTCCTATTTAACTGTCTTCTGTCAAATTGTTGGTCTTCTTTTATTTCAGTTTCTCAAATTACTTGCAGTGCTGGTCTCCTCAGTGAATAATTTTGAGTCATGAAAGAAGCCTTTGCTCTTTTGTTGTCAGAAGCAGACAGCAACACATGACCATTAACATTTATGTTTGCTATTTTTAAAGAACTTATCCTATTAAGACTGCTACTGTGACTGCAAAAGCAATATCCTGCTGTGATATAACAGTAATCTTTGACCTGACTTGTCATTGAAATAATGAACATAAAAGAAAACATAGAAAAACAGACATAGCACCAGGAATACAAAGTATCACAAAATATTGTTTAAGAGTAGATTTTTCCTTTAAGCAAATCCTGGTCTATTTAACTTATTCTCACACTTATTTTCAAGGTTATAGGGCATTTTAATGGCAGGAACATGTATGAAATAGGCCTGTTTGCATGGATCTTAACTTGAGGTACAGCAGTTTTAATCATTACCTTACACCCTTCCATATTAAGATGCATACCACACGTCCCTGCGCTCCTCTTCCACATAAAGAGAGGGCCAGATTTCATGAGCTTTTTATAAGGTGCTGATTACTAAGATCTTTACTAAAACAACTCTTCCTGATTAAGATGCATACACATCTGTTCATATGGCTGCCTCCCAGAATTGGCTGCTGGCACTGCTTGGACCCATGTCAGAGATGAAAGAAGGGATAGCAGAGATTTATTACAGGATGTAACTTTACTAACTTCACTTCAATCAACTAGTATAGCCCAGACAAATAAGAATCAATGGGAATGATCAAGGGCAAATTATTGTTCAGTATATTATTATTATAAATGAATAGTTTCTGCATTTAAAATGTCCGACTTTCAAGTCTGCTAATATAGTTTTCAACTATGAAGTAAGTGTGATTGACAGAAACAAATGTCTTGCTGACCTAAAATGTTTAATTAAAATGTATGAGACAAAGAGAAGCCCAATTAACCACATAGACACATTAGACTGGAGGTGAATAAATAACCTATCAATTATTTTCTTCTGCAATTACAATTTAAGCAGAATGATAAAATGGAGATTGTAATTAAAATTGAACCTCAAGGATTCATCCACTGACATTATCTTAATAGTATATAACCCTCAAGCAATGTTTATAAGGCTTATTTGATAAATCATTAAATGTACAGCAAATAAACGCAAAGTGATTGAAACAGAGCCGAAGTGAAAAATCACAAGCCTCTGAATAAGTGAAATAAGTGGTAAAATGATATTCCAAGGCACAGTTTTCTCAAAAGATGTGGGTATGTCTCAGAGTAGTATGTGTCAAACAAAGGAGAGCTCAAGAGTGTGGCAAGAGAACCCGAGACACTATATGTCTCATTACAGTAACGCTACGGCTAGCTATAGCTTGTTGGATAAATTGATAACTGTAAGTTTCATATATCCAACTGTCACTGTAAATGGGAATTATCAATTGCTAAAAGTAATTACAATTAAAATGGAGTACAAATTAAATCAATATTAATTTCCGATTCTCTTGAAAATACAAAACCAAAATCCACCAATGACAGCAAAACCAGCTGGAAAACACATTCAATTATACGTTATCGTGTTTATGCTTTAATTCAGACAGGCACTATTCGAGACACCTAATCTGATGCAATATGTGTAGACGGGGAGCAACACTTTAGTTGAATTTAAAACGCGTGTTTAAGCATGACATCGGTATAATATTGTTGTGCTGAGTTAGATCGGTTTGAAATGACACAAATACCAAAATATTTAATATTATTTTTTTAGGATTTTTGGAAAGGCCAGCTTGCCCGCCTATATTTTTTGAGACGCTGCAAAACAAGTAGGACCTGTGTAGTGACGTAAAAGAAGAGAGACAAAACGTTAGTATAGCAGGCTTTATACAGCTGCTAATGAATCTCTTTTGTGTTATTTACTATTAAATTGAAGTCATGCCTAAAGTAAAAAGAAGTAAGAAACCACCCCCAGACGCTTGGGAGCTTATTGAGCCTACTCTTGATGAACTGGATCAGAAAATGAGGGAAGGTATGTTCAGGTTTAGATTTTGACTTTTTTTTTTCCGTAGTATTAGCTAACTCGTTAGCTAGCTAGTGTTAGCTTTGTTGCTAACGTTTATTGGTGTTTATTTATATGTATTCAACCTAGCTAGCCAAGTTATGCTTAATATATCCGTCTATTTTAGTCACCATTTCTTATTTTACTGTTCTACAGTTATGTATAATGCTGTTCCACTGTCAATAATAATGATAATCTACAGCTGAAACGGAACCTCATGAGGGTAAAAGGAAAGTCGAGTCCCTTTGGCCTATTTTCAGACTTCATCACCAGCGAAGCCGCTATATATTCGACCTCTTTTACAAAAGAAAGACCATAAGCAGAGGTAACGTTTTAATTATGCACTCTTCACCGCATAGAAGCTTTAAATTACATGGCTATATCTGCTTAATAGTTCTTGATGAAGCAAGAATAATAACTACTAAATGTTTTTTTGTCCTCAGAGCTTTACGAATACTGCATAAAAGAGGGCTACGCAGACAAGAATCTAATTGCAAAATGGAAAAAGCAGGGGTACGAAAATCTGTGCTGTCTTCGTTGCATTCAGACCCGTGACACCAACTTTGGAACAAATTGCATATGTCGGGTGCCCAAAAGCAAGCTTGAAGTGGTGAGTCAGTTCATTTTTAAACTTATAATGAGTTTTCTAGACTCATGTTTATTCTTTCCATATTGTGGAATATTTATGGTGTGATCATGGCAGTCACTGTTGTTTGAGTGTAACAGATATTTCTGTAATTACGTTCTACCTGTTAATTGTTTTCTCATTTTATCTGTCGCTGCAGGGTCGCATCATTGAGTGCAGTCACTGTGGGTGCAGGGGCTGCTCTGGATGATTAAGCTCATAATGTTTTGACACTGACTGTGCTTTCATTCCAGATTGCTTGTTTCACTATCCTTTGGATGTCTTTATTTGTGTGTTTTTTTTGTTGTTGTTTTTAAAAAAATGTAATTTAATTTTCTGCCACCTTTTGAACTTTTTTCCTTTCATTGTTAATAATTATTACATTGTAAATAATTTACTGGCATTTTCTCCATGGGATGAATTATAACATGAAATTGAGTGCTATACATGCAGTTAAAAGACAATAGCTGGCCACTTTAGGTACATATTTCTCATTGGTGTTGTACTGGCAAAAGAGATTTCCTTCTGAAATTGTTTGTACTACTAAGTTTGTTTGTTTGTTTTTTCCTATACATTGTGATTATCCATTTTACTGTAAAAGAATTGGGGTAGAAAAATTATGGAACCTGGTTAATTAGTGCAATTTTGTCTTATGTAGAATGGGGACTTGTCTGATTTATATTGCTATAACAGTCTCAAACTATTGGAATCCTGGAGACAAATTAGCTTAAGCACCACTTCACCTATGTTCTCACTTGATTCCTCCTAAGAGTTCGGAGAGCAAAACTGCTACGTGTGAGGCAACAGTGATGTAATACTAAGATAACTGCATGAAAAGTGTTCATCATGGACAAACCATGCACAGCAAATGTTTAATTCTGGATGTGTTACTGCATGAAAAATTAAAGGCCTAAATGAACTGAGATGTAGGTACTCTGGCCCAGTTTGTAGAATCATTGTGTCTTCTTTGAAATGCAACCTACAGTGTCTAGTATAGGTTACAACTAATATGAATTTAGTTTTATTGTGGGAGTAGTGCTGTGGAATCAAAAAGAGTGAATGAAAACAAGCTAAAATAAGTTACTGAAAATGAGGGGTGTAATTGGGAGCTTTACACTATGACACATGATCTCTCTAAAGATCATGAATGACAATGACAAGATAAGCAAATACTACATGTTTGTTTAAGAGTAGATTTTTCCTTTAAGCAAATCCTGGTCTATTGAACTTTCTCACACTTATTTTCAAGGTCATAGGGCATTTTAATGGCAGGAACATGTATGAAATAGGCCTGTTTGCATGGATCTTAACTTGAGGTACAGCAGTTTTAATCAATACCTTACACTCTTCCACATTAAGATGCATACTACACGTCCCTGCGCTCCTCTTCCACATAAAGAGAGGGCCAGATTTCATGAGCTTTTTATAAGGTGGTGATTACTAAGACCATTACTAAAACAACTCTGCCTGATTAAGATGCATACACATCTCTTCATATGGCTGCCTCCCAGAATTGGCTGCTGGCACTGCTTGGACCCATGTCAGAGATGAAGGAAGGGATAGCAGAGATTTATTACAGGATGTAACTTTACTAACTGCACTTCAATCAACTAGTATAGCCCAGACAAATAAGAATCAATGGGAATGATCAAGGGCAAATTATTGTTCAGTATATTATTATTATTATAAATGAATAGTTTCTGCAATTAAAATGTCCGACTTTCACGTCTGCTAATAATTATAGTTTTCAACTATGAAGTAAGTGTGATTGACAGAAACAAATGTCTTGCTGACCTAAAATGTTTAATTAAAATGTATGAGACAAAGAGAAGCCCAATTAACCATGTAGACACATTAGACTGGAGGTGAATAAATAAACAATATCAATTATTTTCTTCTGCAATTACAATTTAAGTAGAATGATAAAATGGAGATTGTAATTAAAATTGAACCTCAAGGATTCATCCACTGACATTATCTTAATAGTATATAACCCTCAAGCAATGTTTATAAGGCTTATTTGATAAATCATTAAATGTACAGCAAATAAACGCAAAGTGATTGAAACAGAGCCGAAGTGAAAAATCACAAGCCTCTGAATAAGTGAAATAAGTGGTAAAATGATATTCCAAGGCACAGTTTTCTCAAAAGATGTGGGTATGTCTCAGAGTAGTATGTGTCAAACAAAGGAGAGCTCAAGAGTGTGGCAAGAGAACCCGAGACACTATATGTCTCATTACAGTAAAGCTACGGCTAGCTATAGCTTGTTGGATAAATTGCTAACTGTAAGTTTCATATATCCAACTGTCACTGTAAATGGGAATTATCAATTGCTAAAAGTAATTACAATTAAAATGGAGTACAAACGAAATCAATATTAATTTCCGATTCTCTTGAAAATACAAAACCAAAATCCACCAATGACAGCAAAACCAGCTGGAAAACACATTCAATTACCCGTTATCGTGTTTATGCTTTAACTCAGACAGGCACTATTCGAGACACCTAATCTGATACAATATGTGTAGACGGGGAGCAACACTTTAGTTGAATTTAAAACGCGTGTTTAAGCATGACATCGGTATAATATTGTTGTGCTGAGTTAGATCGGTTTGAAATGACACAAATACCAAAATATTTAATATTATTTTTTAGGATTTTTGGAAAGGCCAGCTTGCCCGCCTATATTTGTGAGACACTGCAAAACAAATAGGACCTGTGTAGTGACGTAAAAGAAGAGAGACGAAACGCTAGTATAGCAGGCTTTATACAGCAGCTAGTGAATCTCTTTTGTGTTATTTACTACTAAATTGAAGTCATGCCTAAAGTAAGAAGAAGTAAGAAACCACCCCCAGACGCTTGGGAGCTTATTGAGCCTACTCTTGAAGAACTGGATCAGAAAATGAGGGAAGGTATGTTCAGGTTTAGAGTTTGACTTATTTCCGTGGTTTTAGCTAATTCGTTAGCTAGCTATTGTTAGCTTTGTTGCTAACGTCTGTTGGTATTTATTTATATGTATTCAACCTAGCTAGCCAAGTTATACTTAATATATTCGTCTATTTTAGTCACCATTTCTTATTTTACTGTTCTACAGTTATGTATAATGCTGTTCCGCTGTCAATAATAATAATAATAATAATAATAATAATAATCTACAGCTGAAACGGAACCTCATGAGGGTAAAAGGAAAGTCGAGTCCCTTTGGCCTATTTTCAGACTGCATCACCAGCGAAGCCGCTATATATTCGACCTCTTTTACAAAAGAAAGGCCATAAGCAGAGGTAACGTCTTAATTATGCACTCTTCACCGCTTAGAAGCTTTGAATTACATGGCTATATCTGTTTAATAGTTCTTGATGAAGCAAGAATAATAACTACTAAATGTTTTTTTTTTGTCCTCAGAGCTTTATGAATACTGCATAAAAGAGGGCTACGCAGACAAGAATCTAATTGCAAAATGGAAAAAGCAGGGGTACGAAAATCTGTGCTGTCTTCGTTGCATTCAGACCCGTGACACTAACTTTGGAACAAATTGCATATGTCGGGTGCCCAAAAGCAAGCTTGAAGTGGTGAGTCAGTTCATTTTTAAACTTATAATGAGTTTTCTAGACTCATGTTTATTCTTTCCATATTGTGGAATATTTATGGTGTGATCATGGCAGTCACTGTTGTTTGAGTGTAACAGATATTTCTGTAATTACGTTCTACCTGTTAATAGGTTTCTCATTTTATCTGTCCCTGCAGGGTCGCATCATTGAGTGCAGTCACTGTGGGTGCAGGGGCTGCTCTGGATGATTAAGCTCATGATGTTTTGACACTGACTGTGCTTTCATTCCAGATTGCTTGTTTCACTATCCTTTGGATGTCTTTATTTGTGTGTTTTTTTTGTTGTTGTTTTTAAAAAAATGTAATTTAATTTTCTGCCACCTTTTGAACTTTTTTCCTTTCATTGTTAATAATTATTACATTGTAAATAATTTACTGGCATTTTCTCCATGGGATGAATTATAACATGAAATTGAGTGCTATACATGCAGTTAAAAGACAATAGCTGGCCACTTTAGGTACATATTTCTCATTGGTGTTGTACTGGCAAAAGAGATTTCCTTCCGAAAGTGTTTGTACTACTAAGTTTGTTTGTTTGTTTTTTCCTATACATTGTGATTATCCATTTTACTGTAAAAGAATTGGGGTAGAAAAATTGTGGAACCTGGTTAATTAGTGCAATTTTGTCTTATGTAGAATGGGGACTTGTCTGATTTATATTGCTATAACAGTCTCAAACTATTGGAATCCTGGAGACAAATTGGCTTAAGCACCACTTCACCTATGTTCTCACTTGATTCCTCCTAAGAGTTCGGAGAGCAAAACTGCTACGTGTGAGGCAACAGTAATGTAATACTAAGATAACTGCACGAAAAGTGTTCATCATGGACAAACCATGCACAGCAAATGTTTAATTTTTCATGCAGTAACACATCCAGAATTAAAGGCCTAAATGAACCGAGATGTGGGTACTCTGGCCCAGTTTGTAGAATCATTGTGTCTTCTTTGAAATGCAACCTACAGTGTCTAGTATAGGTTACAACTAATATGAATTTAGTTTTATTGTGGGAGTAGTGCTGTGGAATCAAAAAGAGTGAATGAAAACAAGCTAAAATAAGTTACTGAAAATGAGGGGTGTAATTGGGAGCTTTACACTATGACACATGATCTCTCTAAAGATCATGAATGACAATGACAAGATAAGCAAATACTACATGTTTGTTTAAGAGATTTTTCCTTTAAGCAAATCCTGGTCTATTGAACTTTCTCACACTTATTTTCAAGGTCATAGGGCATTTTAATGGCAGGAACATGTATGAAATAGGCCTGTTTGCATGGATCTTAACTTGAGGTACAGCAGTTTTAATCATTATCTTACACTCTTCCACATTAAGATGCATACCACACGTCTCTGCGCTCCTCTTCCACATAAAGAGAGGGCCAGATTTCATGAGCTTTTTATAAGGTGGTGATTACTAAGACCATTACTAAAACAACTCTGCCTGATTAAGATGCATACACATCTCTTCATATGGCTGCCTCCCAGAATTGGCTGCTGGCACTGCTTGGACCCATGTCAGAGATGAAGGAAGGGATAGCAGAGATTTATTACAGGATGTAACTTTACTAACTGCACTTCAATCAACTAGTATAGCCCAGACAAATAAGAATCAATGGGAATGATCAAGGGCAAATTATTGTTCAGTATATTATTATTATAAATGAATAGTTTCTGCAATTAAAATGTCCGACTTTCACGTCTGCTAATAATTAGTTTTCAACTATGAAGTAAGTGTGATTGACAGAAACAAATGTCTTGCTGACCTAAAATGTTTAATTAAAATGTATGAGACAAAGAGAAGCCCAATTAACCATGTAGACACATTAGACTGGAGGTGAATAAATAAACAATATCAATTATTTTCTTCTGCAATTACAATTTAAGTAGAATGATAAAATGGAGATTGTAATTAAAATTGAACCTCAAGGATTCATCCACTGACATTATCTTAATAGTATATAACCCTCAAGCAATGTTTATAAGGCTTATTTGATAAATCATTAAATGTACAGCAAATAAACGCAAAGTGAATGAAACAGAGCCGAAGTGACAAAATCACAAGCCTCTGAATAAGTGAAATAAGTGGTAAAATGATATTCCAAGGCACAGTTTTCTCAAAAGATGTGGGTATGTCTCAGAGTAGTGTGTCAAACAAAGGAGAGCTCAAGAGTGTGGCAAGAGAACCCGAGACACTATATGTCTCATTACAGTAAAGCTACGGCTAGCTATAGCTTGTTGGATAAATTGCTAACTGTAAGTTTCATATATCCAACTGTCACTGTAAATGGGAATGATCAATTGCTAAAAGTAATTACAATTAAAATGGAGTACAAACGAAATCAATATTAATTTCCGATTCTCTTGAAAATACAAAACCAAAATCCACCAATGACAGCAAAACCAGCTGGAAAACACATTCAATTACCCGTTATCGTGTTTATGCTTTAACTCAGACAGGCACTATTCGAGACACCTAATCTGATACAATATGGGTAGACGTGGAGCAACACTTTAGTTGAATTTAAAACGCGTGTTTAAGCATGACATCGGTATAATATTGTTGTGCTGAGTTAGATCGGTTTGAAATGACACAAATACCAAAATATTTAATATTATTTTTTAGGATTTTTGGAAAGGCCAGCTTGCCCGCCTATATTTGTGAGACACTGCAAAACAAATAGGACCTGTGTAGTGACGTAAAAGAAGAGAGACGAAACGCTAGTATAGCAGGCTTTATACAGCAGCTAGTGAATCTCTTTTGTGTTATTTACTACTAAATTGAAGTCATGCCTAAAGTAAGAAGAAGTAAGAAACCACCCCCAGACGCTTGGGAGCTTATTGAGCCTACTCTTGAAGAACTGGATCAGAAAATGAGGGAAGGTATGTTCAGGTTTAGAGTTAGACTTTTTTCCGTGGTTTTAGCTTATTCGTTAGCTAGCTATTGTTAGCTTTGTTGCTAACGTCTGTTGGTATTTATATGTATTCAACCTAGCTAGCCAAGTTATACTTAATATATTCGTCTATTTTAGTCACCATTTCTTATTTTACTGTTCTACAGTTATGTATAATGCTGTTCCGCTGTCAATAATAATAATAATAATAATAATAATCTACAGCTGAAACGGAACCTCATGAGGGTAAAAGGAAAGTCGAGTCCCTTTGGCCTATTTTCAGACTGCATCACCAGCGAAGCCGCTATATATTCGACCTCTTTTACAAAAGAAAGGCCATAAGCAGAGGTAACGTCTTAATTATGCACTCTTCACCGCTTAGAAGCTTTGAATTACATGGCTATATCTGTTTAATAGTTCTTGATGAAGCAAGAATAATAACTACTAAATGTTTTTTTTTTGTCCTCAGAGCTTTATGAATACTGCATAAAAGAGGGCTACGCAGACAAGAATCTAATTGCAAAATGGAAAAAGCAGGGGTACGAAAATCTGTGCTGTCTTCGTTGCATTCAGACCCGTGACACTAACTTTGGAACAAATTGCATATGTCGGGTGCCCAAAAGCAAGCTTGAAGTGGTGAGTCAGTTCATTTTTAAACTTATAATGAGTTTTCTAGACTCATGTTTATTCTTTCCATATTGTGGAATATTTATGGTGTGATCATGGCAGTCACTGTTGTTTGAGTGTAACAGATATTTCTGTAATTACGTTCTACCTGTTAATAGGTTTCTCATTTTATCTGTCCCTGCAGGGTCGCATCATTGAGTGCAGTCACTGTGGGTGCAGGGGCTGCTCTGGATGATTAAGCTCATGATGTTTTGACACTGACTGTGCTTTCATTCCAGATTGCTTGTTTCACTATCCTTTGGATGTCTTTATTTGTGTGTTTTTTTTTGTTGTTGTTTTTAAAAAAATGTAATTTAATTTTCTGCCACCTTTTGAACTTTTTTCCTTTCATTGTTAATAATTATTACATTGTAAATAATTTACTGGCATTTTCTCCATGGGATGAATTATAACATGAAATTGAGTGCTATACATGCAGTTAAAAGACAATAGCTGGCCACTTTAGGTACATATTTCTCATTGGTGTTGTACTGGCAAAAGAGATTTCCTTCCGAAAGTGTTTGTACTACTAAGTTTGTTTGTTTGTTTTTTCCTATACATTGTGATTATCCATTTTACTGTAAAAGAATTGGGGTAGAAAAATTGTGGAACCTGGTTAATTAGTGCAATTTTGTCTTATGTAGAATGGGGACTTGTCTGATTTATATTGCTATAACAGTCTCAAACTATTGGAATCCTGGAGCCAAATTGGCTTAAGCACCACTTCACCTATGTTCTCACTTGATTCCTCCTAAGAGTTCGGAGAGCAAAACTGCTACGTGTGAGGCAACAGTGATGTAATACTAAGATAACTGCACGAAAAGTGTTCATCATGGACAAACCATGCACAGCAAATGTTTAATTTTTCATGCAGTAACACATCCAGAATTAAAGGCCTAAATGAACCGAGATGTGGGTACTCTGGCCCAGTTTGTAGAATCATTGTGTCTTCTTTGAAATGCAACCTACAGTGTCTAGTATAGGTTACAACTAATATGAATTTAGTTTTATTGTGGGAGTAGTGCTGTGGAATCAAAAAGAGTGAATGAAAACAAGCTAAAATAAGTTACTGAAAATGAGGGGTGTAATTGGGAGCTTTACACTATGACACATGATCTCTCTAAAGATCATGAATGACAATGACAAGATAAGCAAATACTACATGTTTGTTTAAGAGATTTTTCCTTTAAGCAAATCCTGGTCTATTGAACTTTCTCACACTTATTTTCAAGGTCATAGGGCATTTTAATGGCAGGAACATGTATGAAATAGGCCTGTTTGCATGGATCTTAACTTGAGGTACAGCAGTTTTAATCATTATCTTACACTCTTCCACATTAAGATGCATACCACACGTCTCTGCGCTCCTCTTCCACATAAAGAGAGGGCCAGATTTCATGAGCTTTTTATAAGGTGGTGATTACTAAGACCATTACTAAAACAACTCTGCCTGATTAAGATGCATACACATCTCTTCATATGGCTGCCTCCCAGAATTGGCTGCTGGCACTGCTTGGACCCATGTCAGAGATGAAGGAAGGGATAGCAGAGATTTATTACAGGATGTAACTTTACTAACTGCACTTCAATCAACTAGTATAGCCCAGACAAATAAGAATCAATGGGAATGATCAAGGGCAAATTATTGTTCAGTATATTATTATTATAAATGAATAGTTTCTGCAATTAAAATGTCCGACTTTCACGTCTGCTAATAATTAGTTTTCAACTATGAAGTAAGTGTGATTGACAGAAACAAATGTCTTGCTGACCTAAAATGTTTAATTAAAATGTATGAGACAAAGAGAAGCCCAATTAACCATGTAGACACATTAGACTGGAGGTGAATAAATAAACAATATCAATTATTTTCTTCTGCAATTACAATTTAAGTAGAATGATAAAATGGAGATTGTAATTAAAATTGAACCTCAAGGATTCATCCACTGACATTATCTTAATAGTATATAACCCTCAAGCAATGTTTATAAGGCTTATTTGATAAATCATTAAATGTACAGCAAATAAACGCAAAGTGAATGAAACAGAGCCGAAGTGACAAAATCACAAGCCTCTGAATAAGTGAAATAAGTGGTAAAATGATATTCCAAGGCACAGTTTTCTCAAAAGATGTGGGTATGTCTCAGAGTAGTGTGTCAAACAAAGGAGAGCTCAAGAGTGTGGCAAGAGAACCCGAGACACTATATGTCTCATTACAGTAAAGCTACGGCTAGCTATAGCTTGTTGGATAAATTGCTAACTGTAAGTTTCATATATCCAACTGTCACTGTAAATGGGAATGATCAATTGCTAAAAGTAATTACAATTAAAATGGAGTACAAACGAAATCAATATTAATTTCCGATTCTCTTGAAAATACAAAACCAAAATCCACCAATGACAGCAAAACCAGCTGGAAAACACATTCAATTACCCGTTATCGTGTTTATGCTTTAACTCAGACAGGCACTATTCGAGACACCTAATCTGATACAATATGGGTAGACGTGGAGCAACACTTTAGTTGAATTTAAAACGCGTGTTTAAGCATGACATCGGTATAATATTGTTGTGCTGAGTTAGATCGGTTTGAAATGACACAAATACCAAAATATTTAATATTATTTTTTAGGATTTTTGGAAAGGCCAGCTTGCCCGCCTATATTTGTGAGACACTGCAAAACAAATAGGACCTGTGTAGTGACGTAAAAGAAGAGAGACGAAACGCTAGTATAGCAGGCTTTATACAGCAGCTAGTGAATCTCTTTTGTGTTATTTACTACTAAATTGAAGTCATGCCTAAAGTAAGAAGAAGTAAGAAACCACCCCCAGACGCTTGGGAGCTTATTGAGCCTACTCTTGAAGAACTGGATCAGAAAATGAGGGAAGGTATGTTCAGGTTTAGAGTTAGACTTTTTTCCGTGGTTTTAGCTTATTCGTTAGCTAGCTATTGTTAGCTTTGTTGCTAACGTCTGTTGGTATTTATATGTATTCAACCTAGCTAGCCAAGTTATACTTAATATATTCGTCTATTTTAGTCACCATTTCTTATTTTACTGTTCTACAGTTATGTATAATGCTGTTCCGCTGTCAATAATAATAATAATAATAATAATAATCTACAGCTGAAACGGAACCTCATGAGGGTAAAAGGAAAGTCGAGTCCCTTTGGCCTATTTTCAGACTGCATCACCAGCGAAGCCGCTATATATTCGACCTCTTTTACAAAAGAAAGGCCATAAGCAGAGGTAACGTCTTAATTATGCACTCTTCACCGCTTAGAAGCTTTGAATTACATGGCTATATCTGTTTAATAGTTCTTGATGAAGCAAGAATAATAACTACTAAATGTTTTTTTTTTGTCCTCAGAGCTTTATGAATACTGCATAAAAGAGGGCTACGCAGACAAGAATCTAATTGCAAAATGGAAAAAGCAGGGGTACGAAAATCTGTGCTGTCTTCGTTGCATTCAGACCCGTGACACTAACTTTGGAACAAATTGCATATGTCGGGTGCCCAAAAGCAAGCTTGAAGTGGTGAGTCAGTTCATTTTTAAACTTATAATGAGTTTTCTAGACTCATGTTTATTCTTTCCATATTGTGGAATATTTATGGTGTGATCATGGCAGTCACTGTTGTTTGAGTGTAACAGATATTTCTGTAATTACGTTCTACCTGTTAATAGGTTTCTCATTTTATCTGTCCCTGCAGGGTCGCATCATTGAGTGCAGTCACTGTGGGTGCAGGGGCTGCTCTGGATGATTAAGCTCATGATGTTTTGACACTGACTGTGCTTTCATTCCAGATTGCTTGTTTCACTATCCTTTGGATGTCTTTATTTGTGTGTTTTTTTTTGTTGTTGTTTTTAAAAAAATGTAATTTAATTTTCTGCCACCTTTTGAACTTTTTTCCTTTCATTGTTAATAATTATTACATTGTAAATAATTTACTGGCATTTTCTCCATGGGATGAATTATAACATGAAATTGAGTGCTATACATGCAGTTAAAAGACAATAGCTGGCCACTTTAGGTACATATTTCTCATTGGTGTTGTACTGGCAAAAGAGATTTCCTTCCGAAAGTGTTTGTACTACTAAGTTTGTTTGTTTGTTTTTTCCTATACATTGTGATTATCCATTTTACTGTAAAAGAATTGGGGTAGAAAAATTGTGGAACCTGGTTAATTAGTGCAATTTTGTCTTATGTAGAATGGGGACTTGTCTGATTTATATTGCTATAACAGTCTCAAACTATTGGAATCCTGGAGCCAAATTGGCTTAAGCACCACTTCACCTATGTTCTCACTTGATTCCTCCTAAGAGTTCGGAGAGCAAAACTGCTACGTGTGAGGCAACAGTGATGTAATACTAAGATAACTGCACGAAAAGTGTTCATCATGGACAAACCATGCACAGCAAATGTTTAATTTTTCATGCAGTAACACATCCAGAATTAAAGGCCTAAATGAACCGAGATGTGGGTACTCTGGCCCAGTTTGTAGAATCATTGTGTCTTCTTTGAAATGCAACCTACAGTGTCTAGTATAGGTTACAACTAATATGAATTTAGTTTTATTGTGGGAGTAGTGCTGTGGAATCAAAAAGAGTGAATGAAAACAAGCTAAAATAAGTTACTGAAAATGAGGGGTGTAATTGGGAGCTTTACACTATGACACATGATCTCTCTAAAGATCATGAATGACAATGACAAGATAAGCAAATACTACATGTTTGTTTAAGAGATTTTTCCTTTAAGCAAATCCTGGTCTATTGAACTTTCTCACACTTATTTTCAAGGTCATAGGGCATTTTAATGGCAGGAACATGTATGAAATAGGCCTGTTTGCATGGATCTTAACTTGAGGTACAGCAGTTTTAATCATTACCTTACACTCTTCCACATTAAGATGCATACCACACGTCCCTGCGCTCCTCTTCCACATAAAGAGAGGGCCAGATTTCATGAGCTTTTTATAAGGTGGTGATTACTAAGACCATTACTAAAACAACTCTGCCTGATTAAGATGCATACACATCTCTTCATATGGCTGCCTCCCAGAATTGGCTGCTGGCACTGCTTGGACCCATGTCAGAGATGAAGGAAGGGATAGCAGAGATTTATTACAGGATGTAACTTTACTAACTGCACTTCAATCAACTAGTATAGCCCAGACAAATAAGAATCAATGGGAATGATCAAGGGCAAATTATTGTTCAGTATATTATTATTATAAATGAATAGTTTCTGCAATTAAAATGTCCGACTTTCACGTCTGCTAATAATTAGTTTTCAACTATGAAGTAAGTGTGATTGACAGAAACAAATGTCTTGCTGACCTAAAATGTTTAATTAAAATGTATGAGACAAAGAGAAGCCCAATTAACCATGTAGACACATTAGACTGGAGGTGAATAAATAAACAATATCAATTATTTTCTTCTGCAATTACAATTTAAGTAGAATGATAAAATGGAGATTGTAATTAAAATTGAACCTCAAGGATTCATCCACTGACATTATCTTAATAGTATATAACCCTCAAGCAATGTTTATAAGGCTTATTTGATAAATCATTAAATGTACAGCAAATAAACGCAAAGTGAGTGAAACAGAGCCGAAGTGACAAAATCACAAGCCTCTGAATAAGTGAAATAAGTGGTAAAATGATATTCCAAGGCACAGTTTTCTCAAAAGATGTGGGTATGTCTCAGAGTAGTGTGTCAAACAAAGGAGAGCTCAAGAGTGTGGCAAGAGAACCCGAGACACTATATGTCTCATTACAGTAAAGCTACGGCTAGCTATAGCTTGTTGGATAAATTGCTAACTGTAAGTTTCATATATCCAACTGTCACTGTAAATGGGAATTATCAATTGCTAAAAGTAATTACAATTAAAATGGAGTACAAACGAAATCAATATTAATTTCCGATTCTCTTGAAAATACAAAACCAAAATCCACCAATGACAGCAAAACCAGCTGGAAAACACATTCAATTACCCGTTATCGTGTTTATGCTTTAACTCAGACAGGCACTATTCGAGACACCTAATCTGATACAATATGGATAGACGGGGAGCAACACTTTAGTTGAATTTAAAACGCGTGTTTAAGCATGACATCGGTATAATATTGTTGTGCTGAGTTAGATCGGTTTGAAATGACACAAATACCAAAATATTTAATATTATTTTTTAGGATTTTTGGAAAGGCCAGCTTGCCCGCCTATATTTGTGAGACACTGCAAAACAAATAGGACCTGTGTAGTGACGTAAAAGAAGAGAGACGAAACGCTAGTATAGCAGGCTTTATACAGCAGCTAGTGAATCTCTTTTGTGTTATTTACTACTAAATTGAAGTCATGCCTAAAGTAAGAAGAAGTAAGAAACCACCCCCAGACGCTTGGGAGCTTATTGAGCCTACTCTTGAAGAACTGGATCAGAAAATGAGGGAAGGTATGTTCAGGTTTAGAGTTAGACTTTTTTCCGTGGTTTTAGCTTATTCGTTAGCTAGCTATTGTTAGCTTTGTTGCTAACGTCTGTTGGTATTTATATGTATTCAACCTAGCTAGCCAAGTTATACTTAATATATTCGTCTATTTTAGTCACCATTTCTTATTTTACTGTTCTACAGTTATGTATAATGCTGTTCCGCTGTCAATAATAATAATAATAATAATAATAATAATCTACAGCTGAAACGGAACCTCATGAGGGTAAAAGGAAAGTCGAGTCCCTTTGGCCTATTTTCAGACTGCATCACCAGCGAAGCCGCTATATATTCGACCTCTTTTACAAAAGAAAGGCCATAAGCAGAGGTAACGTCTTAATTATGCACTCTTCACCGCTTAGAAGCTTTGAATTACATGGCTATATCTGTTTAATAGTTCTTGATGAAGCAAGAATAATAACTACTAAATGTTTTTTTTTTGTCCTCAGAGCTTTATGAATACTGCATAAAAGAGGGCTACGCAGACAAGAATCTAATTGCAAAATGGAAAAAGCAGGGGTACGAAAATCTGTGCTGTCTTCGTTGCATTCAGACCCGTGACACTAACTTTGGAACAAATTGCATATGTCGGGTGCCCAAAAGCAAGCTTGAAGTGGTGAGTCAGTTCATTTTTAAACTTATAATGAGTTTTCTAGACTCATGTTTATTCTTTCCATATTGTGGAATATTTATGGTGTGATCATGGCAGTCACTGTTGTTTGAGTGTAACAGATATTTCTGTAATTACGTTCTACCTGTTAATAGGTTTCTCATTTTATCTGTCCCTGCAGGGTCGCATCATTGAGTGCAGTCACTGTGGGTGCAGGGGCTGCTCTGGATGATTAAGCTCATGATGTTTTGACACTGACTGTGCTTTCATTCCAGATTGCTTGTTTCACTATCCTTTGGATGTCTTTATTTGTGTGTTTTTTTTTGTTGTTGTTTTTAAAAAAATGTAATTTAATTTTCTGCCACCTTTTGAACTTTTTTCCTTTCATTGTTAATAATTATTACATTGTAAATAATTTACTGGCATTTTCTCCATGGGATGAATTATAACATGAAATTGAGTGCTATACATGCAGTTAAAAGACAATAGCTGGCCACTTTAGGTACATATTTCTCATTGGTGTTGTACTGGCAAAAGAGATTTCCTTCCGAAAGTGTTTGTACTACTAAGTTTGTTTGTTTGTTTTTTCCTATACATTGTGATTATCCATTTTACTGTAAAAGAATTGGGGTAGAAAAATTGTGGAACCTGGTTAATTAGTGCAATTTTGTCTTATGTAGAATGGGGACTTGTCTGATTTATATTGCTATAACAGTCTCAAACTATTGGAATCCTGGAGCCAAATTGGCTTAAGCACCACTTCACCTATGTTCTCACTTGATTCCTCCTAAGAGTTCGGAGAGCAAAACTGCTACGTGTGAGGCAACAGTGATGTAATACTAAGATAACTGCACGAAAAGTGTTCATCATGGACAAACCATGCACAGCAAATGTTTAATTTTTCATGCAGTAACACATCCAGAATTAAAGGCCTAAATGAACCGAGATGTGGGTACTCTGGCCCAGTTTGTAGAATCATTGTGTCTTCTTTGAAATGCAACCTACAGTGTCTAGTATAGGTTACAACTAATATGAATTTAGTTTTATTGTGGGAGTAGTGCTGTGGAATCAAAAAGAGTGAATGAAAACAAGCTAAAATAAGTTACTGAAAATGAGGGGTGTAATTGGGAGCTTTACACTATGACACATGATCTCTCTAAAGATCATGAATGACAATGACAAGATAAGCAAATACTACATGTTTGTTTAAGAGATTTTTCCTTTAAGCAAATCCTGGTCTATTGAACTTTCTCACACTTATTTTCAAGGTCATAGGGCATTTTAATGGCAGGAACATGTATGAAATAGGCCTGTTTGCATGGATCTTAACTTGAGGTACAGCAGTTTTAATCATTACCTTACACTCTTCCACATTAAGATGCATACCACACGTCCCTGCGCTCCTCTTCCACATAAAGAGAGGGCCAGATTTCATGAGCTTTTTATAAGGTGGTGATTACTAAGACCATTACTAAAACAACTCTGCCTGATTAAGATGCATACACATCTCTTCATATGGCTGCCTCCCAGAATTGGCTGCTGGCACTGCTTGGACCCATGTCAGAGATGAAGGAAGGGATAGCAGAGATTTATTACAGGATGTAACTTTACTAACTGCACTTCAATCAACTAGTATAGCCCAGACAAATAAGAATCAATGGGAATGATCAAGGGCAAATTATTGTTCAGTATATTATTATTATAAATGAATAGTTTCTGCAATTAAAATGTCCGACTTTCACGTCTGCTAATAATTAGTTTTCAACTATGAAGTAAGTGTGATTGACAGAAACAAATGTCTTGCTGACCTAAAATGTTTAATTAAAATGTATGAGACAAAGAGAAGCCCAATTAACCATGTAGACACATTAGACTGGAGGTGAATAAATAAACAATATCAATTATTTTCTTCTGCAATTACAATTTAAGTAGAATGATAAAATGGAGATTGTAATTAAAATTGAACCTCAAGGATTCATCCACTGACATTATCTTAATAGTATATAACCCTCAAGCAATGTTTATAAGGCTTATTTGATAAATCATTAAATGTACAGCAAATAAACGCAAAGTGAGTGAAACAGAGCCGAAGTGACAAAATCACAAGCCTCTGAATAAGTGAAATAAGTGGTAAAATGATATTCCAAGGCACAGTTTTCTCAAAAGATGTGGGTATGTCTCAGAGTAGTGTGTCAAACAAAGGAGAGCTCAAGAGTGTGGCAAGAGAACCCGAGACACTATATGTCTCATTACAGTAAAGCTACGGCTAGCTATAGCTTGTTGGATAAATTGCTAACTGTAAGTTTCATATATCCAACTGTCACTGTAAATGGGAATTATCAATTGCTAAAAGTAATTACAATTAAAATGGAGTACAAACGAAATCAATATTAATTTCCGATTCTCTTGAAAATACAAAACCAAAATCCACCAATGACAGCAAAACCAGCTGGAAAACACATTCAATTACCCGTTATCGTGTTTATGCTTTAACTCAGACAGGCACTATTCGAGACACCTAATCTGATACAATATGGATAGACGGGGAGCAACACTTTAGTTGAATTTAAAACGCGTGTTTAAGCATGACATCGGTATAATATTGTTGTGCTGAGTTAGATCGGTTTGAAATGACACAAATACCAAAATATTTAATATTATTTTTTAGGATTTTTGGAAAGGCCAGCTTGCCCGCCTATATTTGTGAGACACTGCAAAACAAATAGGACCTGTGTAGTGACGTAAAAGAAGAGAGACGAAACGCTAGTATAGCAGGCTTTATACAGCAGCTAGTGAATCTCTTTTGTGTTATTTACTACTAAATTGAAGTCATGCCTAAAGTAAGAAGAAGTAAGAAACCACCCCCAGACGCTTGGGAGCTTATTGAGCCTACTCTTGAAGAACTGGATCAGAAAATGAGGGAAGGTATGTTCAGGTTTAGAGTTAGACTTTTTTCCGTGGTTTTAGCTTATTCGTTAGCTAGCTATTGTTAGCTTTGTTGCTAACGTCTGTTGGTATTTATATGTATTCAACCTAGCTAGCCAAGTTATACTTAATATATTCGTCTATTTTAGTCACCATTTCTTATTTTACTGTTCTACAGTTATGTATAATGCTGTTCCGCTGTCAATAATAATAATAATAATAATAATAATAATAATAATAATAATAATAATAATCTACAGCTGAAACGGAACCTCATGAGGGTAAAAGGAAAGTCGAGTCCCTTTGGCCTATTTTCAGACTGCATCACCAGCGAAGCCGCTATATATTCGACCTCTTTTACAAAAGAAAGGCCATAAGCAGAGGTAACGTCTTAATTATGCACTCTTCACCGCTTAGAAGCTTTGAATTACATGGCTATATCTGTTTAATAGTTCTTGATGAAGCAAGAATAATAACTACTAAATGTTTTTTTTTTGTCCTCAGAGCTTTATGAATACTGCATAAAAGAGGGCTACGCAGACAAGAATCTAATTGCAAAATGGAAAAAGCAGGGGTACGAAAATCTGTGCTGTCTTCGTTGCATTCAGACCCGTGACACTAACTTTGGAACAAATTGCATATGTCGGGTGCCCAAAAGCAAGCTTGAAGTGGTGAGTCAGTTCATTTTTAAACTTATAATGAGTTTTCTAGACTCATGTTTATTCTTTCCATATTGTGGAATATTTATGGTGTGATCATGGCAGTCACTGTTGTTTGAGTGTAACAGATATTTCTGTAATTACGTTCTACCTGTTAATAGGTTTCTCATTTTATCTGTCCCTGCAGGGTCGCATCATTGAGTGCAGTCACTGTGGGTGCAGGGGCTGCTCTGGATGATTAAGCTCATGATGTTTTGACACTGACTGTGCTTTCATTCCAGATTGCTTGTTTCACTATCCTTTGGATGTCTTTATTTGTGTGTTTTTTTTTGTTGTTGTTTTTAAAAAAATGTAATTTAATTTTCTGCCACCTTTTGAACTTTTTTCCTTTCATTGTTAATAATTATTACATTGTAAATAATTTACTGGCATTTTCTCCATGGGATGAATTATAACATGAAATTGAGTGCTATACATGCAGTTAAAAGACAATAGCTGGCCACTTTAGGTACATATTTCTCATTGGTGTTGTACTGGCAAAAGAGATTTCCTTCCGAAAGTGTTTGTACTACTAAGTTTGTTTGTTTGTTTTTTCCTATACATTGTGATTATCCATTTTACTGTAAAAGAATTGGGGTAGAAAAATTGTGGAACCTGGTTAATTAGTGCACTTTTGTCTTATGTAGAATGGGGACTTGTCTGATTTATATTGCTATAACAGTCTCAAACTATTGGAATCCTGGAGACAAATTGGCTTAAGCACCACTTCACCTATGTTCTCACTTGATTCCTCCTAAGAGTTCGGAGAGCAAAACTGCTACGTGTGAGGCAACAGTGATGTAATACTAAGATAACTGCACGAAAAGTGTTCATCATGGACAAACCATGCACAGCAAATGTTTAATTTTTCATGCAGTAACACATCCAGAATTAAAGGCCTAAATGAACCGAGATGTGGGTACTCTGGCCCAGTTTGTAGAATCATTGTGTCTTCTTTGAAATGCAACCTACAGTGTCTAGTATAGGTTACAACTAATATGAATTTAGTTTTATTGTGGGAGTAGTGCTGTGGAATCAAAAAGAGTGAATGAAAACAAGCTAAAATAAGTTACTGAAAATGAGGGGTGTAATTGGGAGCTTTACACTATGACACATGATCTCTCTAAAGATCATGAATGACAATGACAAGATAAGCAAATACTACATGTTTGTTTAAGAGATTTTTCCTTTAAGCAAATCCTGGTCTATTGAACTTTCTCACACTTATTTTCAAGGTCATAGGGCATTTTAATGGCAGGAACATGTATGAAATAGGCCTGTTTGCATGGATCTTAACTTGAGGTACAGCAGTTTTAATCATTACCTTACACTCTTCCACATTAAGATGCATACCACACGTCCCTGCGCTCCTCTTCCACATAAAGAGAGGGCCAGATTTCATGAGCTTTTTATAAGGTGGTGATTACTAAGACCATTACTAAAACAACTCTGCCTGATTAAGATGCATACACATCTCTTCATATGGCTGCCTCCCAGAATTGGCTGCTGGCACTGCTTGGACCCATGTCAGAGATGAAGGCAGGGATAGCAGAGATTTATTACAGGATGTAACTTTACTAACTGCACTTCAATCAACTAGTATAGCCCAGACAAATAAGAATCAATGGGAATGATCAAGGGCAAATTATTGTTCAGTATATTATTATTATTATAAATGAATAGTTTCTGCAATTAAAATGTCCGACTTTCACGTCTGCTAATAATTATAGTTTTCAACTATGAAGTAAGCGTGATTGACAGAAACAAATGTCTTGCTGACCTAAAATGTTTAATTAAAATGTATGAGACAAAGAGAAGCCCAATTAACCATGTAAACACATTAGACTGGAGGTGAATAAATAAACAATATCAATTATTTTCTTCTGCAATTACAATTTAAGTAGAATGATAAAATGGAGATTGTAATTAAAATTGAACCTCAAGGATTCATCCACTGACATTATCTTAATAGTATATAACCCTCAAGCAATGTTTATAAGGCTTATTTGATAAATCATTAAATGTACAGCAAATAAACGCAAAGTGAGTGAAACAGAGCCGAAGTGACAAAATCACAAGCCTCTGAATAAGTGAAATAACTGGTAAAATGATATTCCAAGGCACAGTTTTCTCAAAAGATGTGGGTATGTCTCAGAGTAGTATGTGTCAAACAAAGGAGAGCTCAAGAGTGCGGCAAGAGAACCCGAGACACTATATGTCTCATTACAGTAAAGCTACGGCTAGCTATAGCTTGTTGGATAAATTGCTAACTGTAAGTTTCATATATCCAACTGTCACTGTAAATGGGAATTATCAATTGCTAAAAGTAATTACAATTAAAATGGAGTACAAATGAAATCAATATTAATTTCCGATTCTCTTGAAAATACAAAACCAAAATCCACCAATGACAGCAAAACCAGCTGGAAAACACATTCAATTACCCGTTATCGTGTTTATTCTTTAATTCAGACAGGCACTATTCGAGACACCTAATCTGATGCAATATGTGTAGACGGGGAGCAACACTTTAGTTGAATTTAAAACGCGTGTTTAAGCATGACATCGGCATAGTATTGTTGTGCTGAGTTAGATCGGTTTGGAATGACACAAATACCAAAATATTTAATATTATTTTTTAGGATTTTTGGAAAGGCCAGCTTGCCCGCCTATATTTTTGAGACACTGCAAAACAAGTAGGACCTGTGTAGTGACGTAAGTGAAGAGAGACGAAACGCTAGTATAGCAGGCTTTATACAACAGCTAGTGAATCTCTTTTGTGTTATTTACTATTAAATTGAAGTCATGCCTAAAGTAAAAAGAAGTAAGAAACCACCCCCAGACGCTTGGGAGCTTATTGAGCCTACTCTTGATGAACTGGATCAGAAAATGAGGGAAGGTATGTTCTGGTTTAGATTTTGACTTTTCTTTTCGTAGTTTTAGCTAACTCGTTAGTTAGCTAGCGTTAGCTTTGTTGCTATTGTTTGTTGATATTTGTTTATATGTATTCAACATGGCTAGCTAAGGTATACCTAATATATCCGTCTATTTTAGTCACCATTTCTTATTTTACGGTTTTACAGTTATGTATAATGCTGTACTGCTGTCAATAATAATAATAATAATAATAATAATAATAATAATAATTATTATTATAATCTACAGCTGAAACGGAACCTCATGAGGGTAAAAGGAAAGTCGAGTGCCTTTGGCCTATTTTCAGACTTCATCACCAGCGAAGCCGCTATATATTCGACCTCTTTTACAAAAGAAAGACCATAAGCAGAGGTAACGTTTTAATTATGCACTCTTCACCGCTTAGAAGCTTTGAATTACATGGCTATATCTGCTTAATAGTTCTTGATGAAGCAAGAATGATAACTACTAAATGTTTTTTTTGGTCCTCAGAGCTTTATGAATACTGCATAAAAGAGGGCTACGCAGACAAGAATCTAATTGCAAAATGGAAAAAGCAGGGGTACGAAAATCTGTGCTGTCTTCGTTGCATTCAGACCCGTGACACCAACTTTGGAACAAATTGCATATGTCGGGTGCCCAAAAGCAAGCTTGAAGTGGTGAGTCAGTTCATGTTTAAACTTATAATGAGTTTTCTAGACTCATGTTTATTCTTTCCATATTGTGGAATATTTATGGTGTGATCATGGCAGTCACTGTTGTTTGAGTGTAACAGATATTTCAGTAATTACGTTCTACCTGTTAATAGGTTTCTCATTTTATCTGTCCCTGCAGGGTCGCATCATTGAGTGCAGTCACTGTGGGTGCAGGGGCTGCTCTGGATGATTAAGCTCATGATGTTTTGACACTGACTGTGCTTTCATTCCAGATTGCTTGTTTCACTATCCTTTAGATGTCTTTATTTGTGTGTTTGTTTTTTTAAATGTAATTTAATTTTCTGCCACCTTTTTAACTTTTTTCCTTTCATTGTTAATAATTATTACATTGTAAATATTTTACTGGCATTTTCTCCATGGGATGAATTATAACATGAAATTGAGTGCTATACATGCAGTTAAAAGACAATAGCTGGCCACTTTAGGTACATATTTCTCATTGGTGTTGCACTGGCAAGAGATTTCCTTCTGAAATTGTTTGTACTACTAAGTTGTTTTTTTTTTTTTTTCTCTCTCTATACATTGTGATTATCCATTTTACTGTAAAAGAATTGGGGTAGAAAAATTATGGAACCTAGTTAATTAGTGCAATTTTGTCTTATGTAGAATGGGGACTTGTCTGATTTATATTGCTATAACAGTCTCAAACTATTGGAATCCTGGAGACAAATTAGCTTAAGAGCCACTTTACCTATGTTCTCACTTGATTCTTAAATCCACACATTCCTTCTAAGAGTTCAGAGAGCAAACTTCTACATACGAAGCAACAGTGATGTAATACCAAGGCAACTGCAAGAAAAGTGTTCATCATGGACAAACCATGACCAGCAAATGTTTAATTTTTCATGCAGTAACATCCAGAATTAAAGGACTAAATGAACAGAGATGTGGGTACTCTGGCCCAGTTTACAGTATGATTGTCTTCTTTGAAATGCAGCCTACAGTGTCTAGTATAGGTTACAACCAATATGAATTCAGTTTTATTATGGGAGTGGTGCTGTGGAATCAAAAAGTGAATGAAAACAAGCTAAAATAAGTTACTGAAAATGAGGGGTGTAATTGGGAGCTTTACACTATGACACATGATCTCTCTAAAGATCATGAATGACAATGACAAGATAAGCAAATACTACATGTTTGTTTAAGAGTAGATTTTTCCTTTAAGCAAATCCTGGTCTATTGAACTTTCTCACACTTATTTTCAAGGTCATAGGGCATTTTAATGGCAGGAACATGTATGAAATAAGCCTGTTTGCATGGATCTTAACTTGAGGTACAGCAGTTTTAATCATTACCTTACACTCTTCCACATTAAGATGCATACTACACGTCCCTGCGCTCCTCTTCCACATAAAGAGAGGGCCAGATTTCAAGAGGTTTTTATAAGGTGGTGATCAGTAGGACCATTACTAAAACCACTCTGCCTGATTAAGATGCATACACATCTCTTCATATGGCTGCCTCCCAGAATTGGCTGCTGGCACTGCTTGGACCCATGTCAGAAATGAAGGAAGGGATAGCAGAGATTTGTTATAGGATGTAACTTTACTAACTTCACTTCAATCAACTAGTATAGCCCAGACAAATAAGAATCAATGGGAATGATCAAGGGCAAATTATTGTTCAGTATATTATTATTATAACTGAATAGTTTCTGCAATTAAAATGTCCAACTTTAATATCTGCTAATTATTATATATTAAGTGCTAAAGAGATATTCCAAGGCACAGTTCTCTCAAAAGAGGCAGGTATGTCTCAGAGTAGTATGTGTCAGGTCCAAACCAAAGAGAGCTCAAGAGTGTGGCAAGAGTACCTGAAATTTGTTGAACTGAGTAAACATACTTGTATGTGAATTTCTCATACCATTCCACTTTGATCTTCCTCTCCACAACATACATTTAGTAATCCAAATGAGCTTTTCTGGATATGTCTTGCTGCTCAATTTGCTGCCCTTTTGCACAAATATTAAATGGAAAGTCTAATCTGATTAGAATTGAAGGGAAGATTCAGCTGCTCCATTTATTTGATTACTAAGTATAAGCACCTGCACCATGCAGCCACTCCTCACTCCTGGAGGTAATGGCATCTGACAACAAATCAAAAATCAGTCTTGCAAAGAGAGGAGAGGCAATTACATTTGCATTACGTTTTCAGCACAGAAATACATGTCTTCAACATTTGACATAATGTAAAATTTCTATTTACATTAAGTGCATTTGCAGGAAATCATGAGGATGGTTACAACATTCAAAATGTGTCTTATGCAGCTGCTCTGTTAGTAGCACGAGCTGTTGGTCTAACTAGCAGCATGGCAGAGGTCACAGCAGCAAATGTAATGAATGATTCAATAAGAGTGGTGCTGGAGTTCTGCCTTATTACTCTGCAGAACGTCTGGATCTTATCCATGTGAGCTGCAGCTCATAGCTCCTCCCCTGCAGCTCATCATGGTAGAACACCAGCCATGCTTCATCAGCTGAATTAAATAAGCAGGAGGTCATCGGAAACTGCATACAATGTGCTCGTAACCCTTACATGCAGATGAGTCTGCAGCACAATTGTTATGGGAAAATGTCTTGATAGATCAAAAGCTGACCCAAATGTTAGAAATACTGGTAGTTTTGTTGTATCTGAACCAATATATTGTTCTCTAAAACAACTAACAAACCCTTAGTATTGTTCATTTTTCTTTGCAACTCTGTATCAGATTCTGTATCACCAAAAATAAAATTGCCATGTTTGAGAATTCCAACAGTGTGGTATGGCTCTTTAGTGTGAGAGGAAAAGTTAATTAAGAGCCCATCAATCTGCTGCTGAACTGCGAGTGTGATATCTGAGGCATTTTCTAACTCACAGCAGAGAGCAGAATAGCACTACAGATAGAATAGCTAATGAAACATTCCAACCAGCCTTGTGTGCACATAGGTACAGCAGCCCTCGGGGCATAAGCTACTGGATAGCCAATTAGATTCCCTCAGGGTAAGTGGAACAACCAGACCAAGAACAGAATATTTTAGCAGTATTGAAAGGATTATTTTTCCTGTACTTTATAAACAAATCTAAAATTGACAAAAAAAGAAGCATTGTTCGGGCAGCAATGTTCAGACAGCATAAAAGAGGAAAGATCAATTTTATAATGTTACACTTAAGGTACCCATTTATTCATCAATGTATATGAAGGAAAAAAAAAAATTAAAATGTATAATAGCGCAGGCTGTGACAGCAATACTTATTTATATGGCCCTGAAACCATATTCTATGTTGATTCAGAGTTCATTTAAGTTTACCAGGAAAATGCTGATAAATTGCTCATTTCTTAGACCAGAGTCAAGATGAAAACAGGGAGTAATCAGTATGCAAAGCCATGCACTCTGATGCTGCTTTCTCCTGCAGGATAAATATAGACCTGGGTGCATCTCAGTAGTTTCAGGCTTGAATGGTGAGCACACAGCACCTTCTAAAGTTCTGCAATTAGACCTTCATCTTTGCTGTGTTCTCTGCTTTCACACTCTCTTACCAGGAGGCATAGTAATGTAACATTTGATGTACTCATTATTTGACGTACTCATCAGCACACATTTGATTGCTAGCTGTTGCTATGCCTCACACATACTGACGTGCTGTAATATTATCACTCTTTTGGAATAAAAATATGTATATGAGAATACATTTTCAAGTTTTGTGTTTTGGTTTTCAATGTGTTTTTTAGTTTTGATAGGTAGGGTGAACATATGCAACCTCATGGGCTTTAAATTCTAGCTCCTGAACACTTCCAGCTGGCAAATTTATTTTACTGTTATACTTTATAGAAGGCATCAATGATCACATGGAGTGGCTTATGATCCCCAGTAGCTCACCTGATAGGGCAGGTGGAGCATGTTGCTAAAAACACCAGGGTAATTCAGTTTCTGAGTCATGGGTTCTGATAAATACATATTTTTAGCATGATAAGAATGTCGTACTTATGTAGTACTTATGAGGCATAGATGATGTGAGGCAAAGATGATGATTACTGTACCCAAAACATTTGCTTGAAACCATATAGTAAAAAAGGTAGACCCAAAATGACACTGGTAAAATAACCTCTAAAATGATATATATTCTTTATAGTTCCTCTATTTTCAACTCTGTGTGCTAAAACCATAATAGAGTAGCATAACAGAAACCATTCAAATACAGGTTGTCATGTCTCTGGTAAAGATCAAGGAGGATAATATTTTTCAGAATTCATAAGTTGGAATATTCTGTGATGAAAGCTTTTATTTACCACTGACATTTCCACAGCTGTAGCATTTCAAATCTGCTAAATGGTGAAGCAAAATTAAAAACTATCTTACAAATTTGTTTTCCTTGAGCATTCTATGCAGCTTTGCTTTCTGTTTTTTTCACCACCGTTTTCACCAGTGTTTTTTTCACCACTGTTGTCAGCTGATTTTCTTCATGTTCTGAAGCTCTCAAACATCTAGTGCCTTTTTTCCTTTCCCTCTAAAATGATAATAAAACAGTCTCTCGAGCTCACTCGTCACTGAGCTTTAATCATGGCTGACTGTGTTGTTGGCCTGTCTTCTAATACATTTCCAGCTGATTTACCCAGTACATATCAACCTTGCTTTGCGATGTATAAGACATCATACTAACCAACACATTCGCCTGTTAGACCAAACCGTTTCCATGTGTAAATATTTGATCCTAACAGTGTAACATATAAAATAATTATGTAAAAATATTTGTGTTTGTCTTCTGTTGATTTGGATGCGAAGGTTTGACTGTAAAATGTATGCTTAAACTCCGGTTTCTATAATTTAAATGTATCAGTGTAAATCTTTATCAGGGTGCATGTATAACTTTTAAATTTACGAAGTAAAGCACGCAAACCATCTGTTCAATAGTTACCCAAGCTGCTTGGTTTGTATTACATTTTACCGGTTGAATCGATAATGTAAGAAGGTTTGCCGTGGCAGATAGGTCGAGACTGAATTTCTTGTTACGGGTTTTCTGTGTGGGAGGGAGAATGACAGAGCGAGGGGATTTCGCTGTGGCTCTACACCGAGTCATAGCCTGCAAGTACATCGCTGTCAGAAACCTGCTCAATGGATTCAGCCAAAACGCAGCAACTCTTCTGATAAATATGTTATAGACGAAGACTATCATTTTTTAAGGACTACAATGTGTGCACGAGGTATCTAATTCATTTCGGGTGAGCTTTAACCTGTTGTTTCGTTCTTTAAACGACACGATTTGATATGTTACCTATGCATATGTGATTTGTATTGTTCTTTGATGAATAATGAAAATGTATTTGAAATTTTAGCTAATCAGGCCTTAGAATTTCTCTAGTCCAAATAAAAGCAAAGAAGGATTATTTTATAAAATAATGTTTTAGATGTGAGAGTTCTCGCGTTTGTATTCCAGCGGATAAATTGGATGAAAAGTGCTATTAGATTGTAAGAAAAATCTTGACATTTACAATATTCTACTTGTGTTAACTAATTAAAAATTATCCTCTTGTGCAATATCTCCCTGTTCCTTATCTAAATCATATACTTTTCCTTGACAATTCTTATTACTGAATCTTCAGAAAATAAATTACTTCAGATCATATTTTTGGAGCAATTTTGAGCGTCACCACCTGTCAAAACACATCGCTTATCAGCTAATGAACTTAATAGCTAAGTATAACGTTTTTATTGTTCTGGAGAGACCACCACCAATTAGGCTACACAGTCGCATACACAACACGGTGAAAAAGATCTGGTAGGCAACCAAGCGAGGCGCAATGGTTAACATATTTTGCCTCGAAGGTGTTTGCATCAAAAAGCTTTATTTCTTTAGAGAACAGATATGAAAGGAGAGATTACTGGATTCCCTTCTGTCTTATGAAGGAGACCAGAAAGAACATCTTGTTTTGTTAAAGAGCTTGCCAAATGACACTTGTCTTGCCGTGTGTCGTTCTATGCTTGCCTTTTATCTACAGTTCTTTCTGTTGTTGACATGCAATAGCTTAGTCAAACACCAAGGGTCACCACAATGACAGAGATGGCAGGTTAATCAGCTTTAGAGGTAACTATGCAAGGGTACTATTTCAAATCTTCAAATACTGCACAACAAACTGTTCTTCTGCCTTCATAATGTTTATAATTCCCAGCTTTTACACACACTGTTGTTCCAAATCAGCCTGGCTCATGTTTATTAAAATGCTCTTATTAATTGTTTGTACTGTATTATTCTAGAGAAATATACATACTGTCCATATTGTTGGGGATGTTTGATGTAAAGTGTTTGGAGGATAAAAGATTCTTCATCCATATGTTGCACCATTTTTTTTTGGTCCATGCATGCCTTGACCATATTCTCACCAGTCTCTAATTTGCTGGCTTTGGGACTTTCTAAGAGGAGTTCATTCATTCATTCATTGTTAGCATATACAGTAATCATATCTATGACAGCCAAATAGTGTATGTATGTATGTATCCTGACGAGCGGCATTTAAATGCGACATTTAAATGCTGGTGAGGTAGATGCTAGTTTACACATGAGAGTTCTAATGATCAAAACTGGAAAGGCTTAGTTAACTGATGCCACTGAACAGCAAGCATGGCATAATGTGGAGATGTTAAGTAAAAAGTAAAATAATACAACTAACTGAGCAGAAAGTGGCTTGAAGCTTTGCAGGATTGTATGGGGATGGAATTCATGTGACACAGGGCCCTTTCATCTCCCCTAGTTTTGACTAACAGGATAACATAATATAACATTAATCTTTAGTAATCTTGCTTTGTGCTCTTTTAAATGTGCAGGCTTTAGAGCAGTATATCTATGGTCTCATAATAAATTTTCAGGGGTCAATCTTGTTACAGATTTATCTCATATGTGATAATATGTGACATTTAGCCATGTGAATGGGGACCAAGGAAGAAATAACAAACATAAAGGCTGATATATATATATATATATATATATATATATATATATATATATATATATATATATATATATATTCCTTGGTCCCCATTCACACACACACACACACACACACACACACACACACACACACACACACACATATATATATATATATATATTATGAATATGTGTGAAATATATGTGAATTTGAAATATAGATTATACCTTTGTACTTTTGAACCTACAGTATGTATTTTGTGGAGTTGCTATATAGTGTCCCTTCTTAACATCATAACCATTTGTTGCATTATGTGGTACACAGAAAAGCTTATTTTTATGGCATAGATAAATAATAAGTGTCCTCTTCTATGCAGTATTGACCATACTTCCATTGCCACCGAACAAAGCCAACTGAAAGTAAGTGTGAAAGCTGTCTGAGAGCCAGACTATGGTCTCTAAAGGTGCAGAGAGACACAGGCAGACCACCCCCACCAAGACCCCAGAGGGAAATGTGGTGATGAGCTTCAGCTTTGAGAGCTACCAGCTAGAGGAAGAGGACTGCCAAGGCAAAGACATCTCAGACAAAGGGGTGCTGGCTCTGACTGAGACTGGTGAGAGTCTCCCTTACATAACTACTTGGCTGCATGCATATCCGTGGCTCTGACATGAACGCAAGCGCAGTCTGTGCACACTGGGCAGTGTGTTAGGGCTATGGGTACAAATTGCATGGTTCAAGCCTGAGGTTATGTTGCCATGTAAGTTGAATCACCTACTGTGAAACAGCAAGTACTAATCACGTTATCTTAAACAGGGCACTAACACTGCCTGGAAGGGCTAGGAAAGCAAAACGCACCTTCTAATCTTTGAGAAAAGATATATTGGGTGTTTTATATATAGAGTTTTATATATATAGTTTTATATATAGAGGTTGTCAACTTAAAAATTCACATCCCTTCTGCCAAAAGTGGTAATGTCAAAAGTGGAAATGTTATGAGACCAAACCTACATCAGTCAGTGCCCTGATGACTCCCACAACAATATAAGAAAAGCAGAGCAGAATATCAATGATGCTCCTACACATGAATGCAAAAAAGTGAACCTTGAAGTGACAAAACACACGCTGAGAAGCACATACGGTAGCACAATGCCTCACATCACAAATGGACTCACATCATTTCAGCAGCAGAAGGCAGCTGGTGCATGTTGATAGATATTTTAGCAATGCCTGAATGAATCTGTATGGTTTCTGGGCAAAGCTTTTGAAGAACCTGTTCCAGATGACTGTTATCATGGGATCTACTTTGCCATGCTGCTGGCTGGTGTTGGCTTCCTGTTGCCTTACAATAGCTTCATCACAGATGTTGACTACCTGCATCATAAATTTGAAGGTACAGCCTGTCTTTTAAAGATATTTGAACATATGGAATATATATAACGTATATTACATAGGTGTATGGCATATGGATGCACATTAATCCACTGAAATCACATTAGACAAATTTATTACTGTTCAGCCTTCATGGTCCCATGAAAAAAAGAGAAGAAGATCATGATCAGAACTGTGATCAGGGATGTGGATAAGGGATTGGGGATTGGGGATGGCAATCAGGATTTGGGTGGGAATTGTGATGGGAAACGGGAATGTTCTGAGGTTTTGGTTTGTGTTTATCACTAGGGACATCCATTGTGTTCGACATGAGCCTGACCTACATCCTTGTGGCTCTTGTGGCTGTGGTCTTGAATAATGTTGTGGTGGAGATGCTCAGTCTGCACACCAGGATCACCGTGGGTGAGTGTGCTTCTTCACACATATACATGCCACACACACAAAGGGACTGGAGGAGGAGTTAGTTCATCGAGGGACTGCCCATTCACCCACCTCACCCTCCCTTCCACAGATGCAGAGAGACCAGTGCTGGTGGTGCTGGTGCTGCTGCTGCTGCTGGTGGTGGTGGGCCTTAGCATATGAAAAAAACCCATTTAATTTTCACAACAGCACCCACATCTCTGTGTGACAGTGCACCCCTTTTGCTGTGGAGCATTGTAATTATGAGTAGAGTCTAGGAGTTTTTTCTTTTACAGGCATTTCAGCTGTGCTTAGCACGTTCCCTGTGTAATTACATCTCTATTTCCCACAGACACATGCAAATGCAGCTGTGCTATTAATGACATTTGTATAAAGGCCTCAGGTTTGGTCTAAGGCTTAAGTGCCTGCCTTGGGACCTTTCAAGAGCTCTTGCTTTGCAACTCACTGAATTACAAATGCATGTTTATTTTGATTGGGAAAATCTTTCATTCCAAGGACACATTTTGTTGTAGTACACTGTTTTGAGATCTGTAAAATTCAAACTTTTTTTTAAACAAGGTTTAGTTGTGCCGAGTCTCTCTCTCTCTCTCTCTCTCTCTCTCTCTTTCTCTCTCTCTCTCTCTCTCTCTCTCTCTCTCTGCATCTCTCTCTGGAATCAAATCTAAGTGAAGTTAAATGTCACTTCTTGCAGGTTACCTCTTTGCTCTTGGCCCTCTGCTTTTCATCAGCATTTTTGATGTGTGGCTAGAGATGTTTAATACAGCCCAGGCATATGCCCTCAACCTGATATCCGTGGGCATTGTGGCGTTTGGATGCACAGGTACTGCTTTTGGGGACTTCTTAATCTTTGGATGGGATACAGCATGTGTGAAGAAGCAGCTTCCTTGCCTCACCTGTAGGAAACTGTGTGTTTGATGTTTACATACTGCCATTAACCTTCCAACGTGGTTATTTGTCTGGCATTTGATTGATGTTGTCTGCAGTGCAGCAATCCAGTTTCTATGGCTACATGGGGATGCTTCCAAAACGGTACACACAAGGCGTAATGACAGGAGAAAGTAAGATGATCCAGCTTTGATCTGATAAGATTTGTGTTTCAATACATACATCCCAACCAAGCATATATTGCTCCTCATCTCTAAGGCACAGCAGGAGTGATCATCTCCCTTAGCCGGATCTTCACCAAGCTGCTGATTAGTGATGAGAGGAAGAACACCATCATCTTCTTCCTCATCTCCATCAGCATGGAGTTGATGTGTTTCATTCTGCACGTGCTGGTGCGGAGGACACACTTCGTGCGTTATTACACAGGATTGGCCCGCCAGGGCCTCACCCACCCCAAAGAGAACACACATCATGGCAACCAGTACCAAGTCCACCATGATGTCATAGCAGAGGAAGTAAGATTTGTAAGTTTTTGTATTATTAGAATGAAAATGTCAAATGATAATGGCAATTACGAACAATATGCTGGGAATTCACTTTTAAAAAGAAGTTATAACCATGTACTCAATTTGGAAATAGTGAAATTCAGAAGCTATTTTCTTTAGGTTCTCTCTTACATTCATTTTAATTTAATATATTCATCTATGTGCATAAGACACTTTTCTCTATATAACACATTTCCTCACTATAGTAATAATTTCTGCCCTATCTCTAAACCAAACTGAGTGGTAATTGGCAGCATTTCTCAAGTGTTGCTGCAATAAAGTTGTAGTGTATTGTGCATTGATATACTATCATATCTAACAATAATCCTTGAGTCAGCACAGTCGTCTCTAGGATTATATGGCAAAAACAAATTCACAGCTAGCAGTATGTTCACTTTATTTAAACTACTATTTATGATTTAGAAAAAAATTTGAGATAAGAAATGAAAAGGTTATTGTAGTTTAATGCTGGCATAATATCTAAGCCATGAAACTGGGCTCAAATGAAACAGAGCCTGAAAGGAACATTTGTTTCTTTTGAAAATGGGCTGCTACTGTCTGCCATTCGTGCAGGTCCATTGCACTGGTGCTGGTGAAAGTGCTCTAAATTCAGAAAGATAAGGATAGAACTTGATTTAGTGTTAGAGGCTGTTCAGTTCATTTGCATAAGTACATCGGCATAACAATGTTTTTCCTCTGGGTGACAGACAGAATACTAAGAGCTATTCCTTCATGCTAAATAAATTACCCATTTTTAGAGTAATGGACCGATTGGAGCAAGTTTCATCTGCAGAGATGAAAACCAGCTCCTGGATGGATAAAGGCCTAGTGATATCTGTTCAATCTGAACAAAGAAGATATTTTCTCATTTCAGCTATAAGTGAAAATATTGGAGATATGTGAATAGCAAAGCCATGAGGGGTGGCATGACTAGGTGAAAACAGAAGACAGTGCTAAAGTGTGCCAACAGCATGGATGTCCTAATGCTTATTATTATTTTCCACTTTTTTGGTCTTTTTGTCTTTGACTATTCCGTGCCTCCTCAATCACTATGCTCAGTTCTACCAGTCTCCCTTCGCTTCCAAACCCAGGGGCTGTTTTTTTAATCTCAACAAATTAAAGAGAGTGGTTTTACAGACTCAGCTAGGTACTTAATCAAGTAATGGCCCTCTTCACACAGCCTCTGCAGAACCACTAGCTCATTTGAGAGAGATTCATAACCGCTGAACCCAGTGCATGCTGTAACAGAACTATGCAGATCTGAGTGGTGTGGTCATTGTCATTTCACATGTTTCAGTTTCCAGCATTTAATAAGGTGCACAATTAGCAACTTTCTGCAAATTAAGGCCACCCCTCCTTGTCTGACTTGGATGTATATGTATATATATTTTATTAGTAAAGAGGACTGACGTCATCTCTGTGCTTTCAAGGGCAGTGGTGCAGAACCAGCGTCACCAGCTGAAGGTGGCGCCACAGAGGCAGTTTATGCAGGCAGCAGCACATATGTGAGATTTGATGTGCCAAAGATAAAGATTAAAAGGAGCTGGCCAGGCATCAGAGGTAGGATGATAAGAGCAATGGCATTAGTCTTTAACTCACACATGATATTTTTGGAATACTGGGTAAAAATCAAGGATTTCAGAACACCAGAACCATATCTGGTGATAGCCCCAGCACTGACTTTGAAGAATACTAGGGAACACTTCCTTAAAAAAATTCATACACATGGACAGAGACATAATAGAGGAATCTATTCACATATGGATCATCATTTTAAAGCTGCTATTTATATGTTATGATTTAATTATACCAACAATTCCTTGACATTTTCTCCCTGAGGAAACAGCTGTAATCAGTGAGCATTTCTATTACAGATATGATCCTGCATCGTTATGTGGTTTCCCGGGTGATTTGGACCTACATGTTGTCCATTGCAGTCACCTACTTCATCACACTATGCCTGTTTCCTGGCCTGGAGTCTGAGATCCGTAACCCCACCCTGGGGGAGTGGCTCCCCATCCTTATTATGGCCATCTTCAACATGTCTGACTTTGTGGGCAAAGTGAGCCGCTATATCAAAACAGCTGTGCCATGATATATCCCCCTTGCCTCTGCTTTCTTGACCATGGTTATTTCAGTACTGTTATGATGATTCGTGTGTGTATACATGTTAAAGAGGCACTGTCGGTCCTATGGTAAGACTTAAATAAGAATTAGGCTGACGAAGTCCTAGACGCTAAATGGAAAAAAACAGGACACAATCTAGAAAAAACATCTTTATCCATGTATATACTTGCCTTTTGAAAAGGTTTCCCTCCGGAGTAAGTTCCTTCCAGACTAATGGCCGCCTGCCTGTCTACAGATCTTGGCAGCTTTGCCTTATGAGTGGAACGGTGTGCGCCTGTTGCTCTGCTCCTGCCTGCGTGTGGTCTTCATCCCCCTGTTCATCATGTGTGTGTACCCGGCCCCGATGCCAACGCTCACCCACCCAGCGTGGCCTTGCGTTTTTTCCCTCCTCATGGGCATCAGCAACGGCTACTTCGGCAGTGTACCCATGATTCAGGCTGCGGGCAGGGTGCCGCCTGAGCAGAGAGAGCTAACAGGTACACGCGCTGCCTTCACAGGAGCAAATGGGACTGGCTTTGCCAGTAAGGCTGGGAGCAGCCAAGCAGCATAATGCAAATAAAACCTTCACATCGGCAGGCACACACTAGCTTTGGTGTTTTGATAGTCACATTGCCCTGTTTGGCTGCTGGGTGAGAGGGAGCTTGATGTCTACTGCTGTTGCAAGGTAATCAATAATCAGAACTAAAATATTTCAATGTATGTGTGTGTATATGTGTGTGTGTGTGTGTGTGTGTGTGTGTGTGTGTGTGTGTGTGTGTGTGTGTGTGTGTGAGAGAGAGAGAGAGAGAGAGAGATAGAGAGAGAGAGAGAGAGAGAGAGAGAGAGAGAAAGCTTGCACTCACTTTTCTGAGCCGTGCCTCTCCATTTGCCTTTTTTTTTTTTTTGCAGGAAACACAATGACTGTGTCCTACATGGCTGGACTGATGTTGGGCTCTGTGGTTGCCTATGCAGCTTGTGGCTTTATTGCCCCAGGGCTGGGCCTCCAACCAGAGACTGGCTCAAACTTCACCCAGGGCTATTAGTATCCTGCCTCTGTGTGATCCACCTTCACAAATTCCACACATCCCGCCCATCCATCTCATTGGATGCAGCTGTTACCCATGTAGCAACTCTGCAGTCCCCATGAACCAAAGCTGTGTCACTGGCTGACTGGATCTGAGCTGCAAGGCTGAAGCTCTATTAAATGTAGTGAAGTGGGAGGAAAATTATTGCTGACACTGTAAAGAGTTGTATGTATGCTTCATTGTGCTGCTTATTCGTGTTATATGAAAGTGTTTGTTCCCCTTCGGAAGGGAAGCATATGCTGTCTGGTGATAAAGCAGGCTGCTCTTAGGGTGCTGCCAGATGGGGGTTACTCAGTGCTCCTCCTGTGATGCTCTGAGGCAAGAAACCATGACCTTATGTACCTAGATGCTGTGGAGTTGGATTTGCTGGGAAAATCCAGTGGCTTTAGGCCATTTGCATCTACCTTGTCCACAAATCCTGTCTCACTGATGATCTAATGGATGCAGGTTAAAAGACAAATCCATAATACACTGTTGTCCTTAATTGTTCATTATGGATGTTATACCTTTTTGCTAAAGCAACCAGAATGCAAACTTCAGTGAATAAAGGTTTTTTTGTACAATTACTTGATTTCTTCTCCATGTTTCTGGCTCTTATGAAATGGACTGTAAAACTCCCATAATATGATATATTCACCTATTATTTATATAGAAATCATATTTACCACGTGAATTGTCATGATCCTCAAAGGGAAAACATTAATTGAAGCACATTTATTCGATAATGAATCCCCTTATATTCTTTGTTCATACCAAATAATAATTTTTGTAAGGGGTTTATTTTTTATTCTTTAGATTTTATTTCATTTTAGTACGTTGTTAAGAATGTAACTAACCTACAACTTAATAATAACCTTGTTTTAATTGATGTAAAATATTGTGCTCTGATCAGTAGATGGTGCTGTTGTACAGTGTTGTTTCTGTGATGCAGCGAGAATTTTTATACCAAATTAAGCATGACCTGCGTTATTCGGAAGGCATTTTTGTGTTTAGTACACGATGATCAGTCTTTTTCACGTGATTCCTCTACGGTTACTTCTATATACAGAAGCATCACGTTACATCAAACTGTCCTTTGCCTCATAATAAGATACATGAATAATATATGCAACGGAGGCTTGCTGTGTGTGAGGTCAAGACTGCTGTTTGTTCTAATGCACAGTGCGTCCGAAGGAAATCAGAGTACGTCTCTGGGGCTATGACTGACAACTGTCAGATTATTCTGAGGTTTGCTCGTTTGTATAGACATACCAGATAATATCTTACGCATACCAATCATGCTGTGCTGATGAAAAATCATTTTCTGGTTGTACTGCTTATTTTGGCCTAACATTACTGGGCAGATAAACACGTTTACAGCATCAGAAACGATCTGTGAATATTTCAGACAAGCAAATCCAACAGACGCGTTGAACCAGACTCAAAAACCTGGCACTGGATAAGTGCAGTTTAATATGGCCTGCTACGTTCGTGTATTATGCTACCCTATGTTTAGAGGTTAGTATATCTGACAGCTTCAAAGCGCTGCCGGTTTTCTCACTGACGGATGTAGCTTAATAAGGTGTAGCACTGCTGCTGACAGCTAGAGCGTGTCTGTGGTCCTACTCGAGGTGCGTCAGTAAGCAGTCACCTGTGCGACACCTGCCGACATGAACAGACATTTAGGACCATATCGTCGCCTTTGAACGATTCTTTGAACTGGCGTCTGCTCGTCAACATCTGAGCAATATAGAAAATGAGTTGACTGCGTTTCAGTAAGACAAGACCCGTAAGAATTCCTCGAATAAAGAATATGAATAAGGTGCTCAAAGTGAGACCGAGAAATTAGCTATTGCGCCTTAGAAGGTTAAGGTAGCTCTGTCCTTGATTTATCTAATGTTTCCGAGATTATTCATTCCCAGGCTACAAGGCTTGGTGTGTTTTCGGCTGGCAACCGTATGAAACTGGTTATTCTCTTAATAGTCTGAATACAGTGAAAGTGTTATTGAGATAAATTTCAGTACAGCTGGAGGACAATGTAGGATGTTAATAAACTGTCACAAGACATCTAGGTTTCAGCATTATCTCATTACTAGTGTAGATGGAGAACATTATATAATTGATAGGGGAAAAGAAACATATCAAAATCTAATATTAGACTATTTATCACCATCTTTACAGAAACATCTTTCTTGCAAATACATTATCTGGCCACTTCACTAGTTATGCTACACTTATCTTAGAGGTCTATGTACTTTTTATCAGAGTACAGCACTTTTTAATAGGTGTTTTCTAGAACCCCTTGTACTCAGGAAAAACCAATAAGCTCTTCAGGTTAAGAACAAATGGTTCAAGACAGTATCATGTACTGGTCAGTTTCTCACCACAGGTCCACTAGTGTATGGATGTTATTTTGGCGGGGAACCATTCACAACACAGCTGTGACAGACGTAATATTGGATGTTGTGATAGTATGAGTGTATCTGTCATATAGTGTTACTGGAGTCAGTGTCACTTCTGGGGCAGAGAATTGTTTGCCGAACAAAACTCCAAAACAGGCCATGAGCCTGTGGTCCAAAACTGACAACTGATGAAGAGCTGGAGGTTGGTGAATTGTGCATGACAACCAAGGAGTTTCCCTCTAACTATAAGGTGTTTCTAATAAACAAGTTCTTCTAATAAAGTGGGTGGTGCATGTGTTATGCTTTCAACATCCTCCACATAGGTTAACTAGCCTATTCCTTATTACTATATTGGTGCTGGTGATATTAACTCAGAGGCTGTAACTACTCCACATAGACACACCATAGTGTCTGACTTTGAAAAACTTGAAAGGAGTTTCACTAGAACATTCAACATGATACATATTGCATGCATGTTCAATGCAGAGTTGATCTAATTATAGTGAGTCCACTGGGGGACTCGATGGCTCGTAAATGAGTTCGGCCACATTGAAAGTGCTAATTCTAGCGTAGCTGCAGGAGGCTCTCATGTCCCTGTTGCTAATCATTTTTCACTCTGCTCCAGTTCTGAAGCACCAGGGCTTTGAGCAGCCTACAACACTCAGGAGGAGATGGATCAGCCTGGTGGAAGTGAAGGAGGCCAGGACACCCAATTCATCACCTGCACTCATCTTCCATCCCCATCCCCTGCTCTAATCATAGCCTGCCTCGCTCTGGCCTCTCTGCTGTACCCAGCTCACACATGTACTCCAGCACTAGGGCTGTCTCTGGGGCTTCTTGGCATGACCTTGAGAGAGAAGTTGTGTTCAGAGTCATGTTATAACAAGTTGTTTCTTGGTGAGCCCAGTGTAGCAGCAAATTAATTTATCTGCTGTCATGTAAGGTCTTTGCTGTCATTTTGGCTTCTCTTGCATGTTTCTCTTGTGCATTTTATTGCCTCTCATTTGTTTGTTGATGGCTCTGCTTTGGTGTTGTAGTGTTTAGGCATGGCACTGCGTGTTTAGGCATGTAGTCTCCTGGGAGTCTGTGAGAACTGTGAGGTGTTCTCACAGTGATTGGGCACTCTCACCTAAACTTGGATTACATGCTCCTGTTTCTCACATACCCCCAAACAGTTACCAAGGACATAGCCAAGGAGACACATACACATACTCAGAGACAATTTTGATAGTGTCTCTCATATCTTTCTGTATTGGTCTAAGTATCATTGTTATTAAGACTGTGTGAGTTGTTATTACTGGTTATCTACTCTCTGGTGGGACTTGTCTGATAAAATATCCCTCTCTCAACACACCTCACCGCAATTGCCCTGTACTGGAGAGATGACCAGGCAACAAGCAGACTTGTTGGTTTAGGATAAATGGCATGCTCGAGAAATATGTAATTTGTTGCTTAGAAGAAGCATTACCAGGTTTCCTAGTAGTGATAAATGCATCCCTTTGCTCGATCATGTAGAGGAGCAGCTGCAGACATACACTCTTCATGCGTGAGCCAGGCTCTCTGCCCTACTTCCACCTTGTTCAGTGGTGCAGAGTAGGCACTGATGCTCACTTGTGGTCTGACATGGGAGAGCATGTCTGATCCACATGGGACCCTCTCCTGACAGTGGAAACTGCACTAAAGATCAGAGCGCTACACTTGCATAAGGTGCAGAGAGCCATCATCTTAGCTGTGAGAACTCTTATCTAGGCATTGTTAAATGTTTAATGATATGTCAGACACTGGGCCTCCAATGTTATGACTTATGCTTTTCTTAGTCTGTGAAGAGAGTAGCAAGAAGCCCCATTTTTAGCCTTTTGGGATGGATCCTTAATGATGACAGTAAATGGAGGCCACACTCTTTGCCTACAGTATTAAACTGCAGAATGAATGATGGAACCGATGAGTCTTATAGTGATGTATAATGTTTCAGTGTAATTTGAATACTTGTAGCACGTACCAGGTGTGGCATTACTATATCCATACTTAATAATTCTAATGATGCTTTTAAAGATGGAAAAGAATTGTGTTTGCATAATCCATTTTCTTTTGTAAGATAATCCATGTGATCATTCTTAGATGGACTCAGCAGATGGGACCTTAAAGTTACTGCAGCTTTCTTTATGGAGTGGAAGGAATGGAAAATGTTAGCATTGCTCCTGCTGCGTGAGAAGGGGCCTAACCATTACCAAAAACCATGAACTAAATATATCTCAAAATGCCTCCTTTCACTTAAAGCTTCCTCTTAGTGTGTTTATTATTGTATTTTTTCTTCATTACTAGTAATATTTTTCTTTATTAATTATCCTAATCTTTGTTAGTGTTTTTAAAGTGACATTATAATGATGGGTCTTGTGTATGAGATGGTGTAACAGGTATACTCTGAGCTGGAACAAGACACAGCTGCTTGGGGCTGTGGTCAGGTATTTTAATAAGTATCAGAGTACTATTGCACCTATGTTCAGTAATTCAACCTCAGAGACATTATGCCGAGAACCCCAGAGGTCATAATACTGCACTGAGGTGCACTGTTCATCATAATCCACCACATGCCACACTGGACCTATGGATCATACTCCAAATGCTAGGCAATGTGTAATTCATCTTCAGAGAACATACGCTATACCCATTTCAGCAACAGGGCAGATACACACCTGTTTAATTGGCTTGTTGAACCACTGAACTATTCCCAGAAGCAGTGTTCCTTTTATGTAGTTAGTCTCACAGTGACAGATGTAAATAGAGAAGTACTGGCCTGTCACAGAATGTTTTGACTCAGAAGCTCACTAAAGGGCTCATGCTGCTTGCACACCTGCTCCCATTCCTCTCTCTCTCTCTCTCTCTCTCTCTCTCTCTCTCTCTCTCTCTCTCTCTCTCTCTCTCTCTCTCTCTCTCTCTCTCTCACTCCTCCACTCTCTCTTCCACCCCCTCTCACTGTCTCTTTTTAGCATTTCTTTTCCCACAGACTGCCAAATCCTGCCTTTCTACTTGTGGATTAGAAGATAAACACATGCAAAAGTTCAACTTGGAGTGGCAAATAAAGGATTACGCTTTGGTTGTTTGGTTCTGAATACAAATTAAGCTTCCTGATCGTAACTCAGGTAGTATTCATGCAATTTCAAAATAAACCCCTTTATGGATAACAATGACACTACATTGATTTGAGGTATAACTTTATTAAACATGCTCCTTTTCAACACACCTGGCATTAGTTGTATTTTATAGCTTTTGGAGAAAACTCCTTATATGGAATATATATATATATATATATATATATATATATATATATATATATATATATATATATATATATATATATATATATATAGTAGCACTTGAAAGGCAGGCTATTGGATTAAATTTTGATTTGGCAACAGAAGTACAGATTAGCATGACCTCAGTTTTATCTCACATGTGTGTTCGATATGGGATCGAATTTCTGATCAGTGAGAGGGTGGATCATATTCTAATGAGGAACCAAAGATCCCTTCCGTTGCTGTAGGCTGGGATGCAGGCAGGCTGCAGGAGTGCAGGAACCTCTGTTCAGGCCCAGTGTGGCTGGTCTATATTGGCTGAATATGCACAGTCACAGTGTTAGTCATGGTGCTAAGATAACAATGAGTGAATATGTTATACAATGAGGGCAAGCATTTATGACTTAGAGAAGGATATGAGAATGAAACTACAGATAACCCATATAGTCACATCAAGGTGTAAGTCACTTTTACATACCAGAGCAAAGACATACTATTTTCATGAAAGTGGTTTAATAAAACCTCTAATAAAGGGTTCATATAACAATTCATGTGGGGTAAGCAGTCATAGAAAAGGGTACTGTAATTGTGCTTTTCAGAAGATTATTTTAAACTCATTGATTTCCCAGAAGCAAATGTAATGCCCATATTATGCACTTGTGTTAAAGACCCCCCTGCTGGGCACCAGTAGGAAGGTGGGTCTGTGGGTTGTGCAACATAGCATACAGCATTTTTTTTTAAAGGAATGAATTTTTTTTTTCTCTCTCACTTACACCTTGTCCTTGGCTCTTGTCATTTCTTTCACATTTGTTTAGCTTGTTGATGGCTTGTTGTGATGGTCAAGAAACAGAAACTTGTTTGTGTGTTCCAGGCTAACAGCCCCATGAAACCTACACCCTTTAGAAAAAAGCAACGCAGCTATCTCCTGGCAGAAATGACCGGTGCGCATGGCTCAGCTGAAGGCGGGGTTTCACTAGGGCAAGGACACTGTCCTTTTATGGAAACTATAAACCTGATGATGTCAAGTTAGCATAATCTTTGTGTATGTGTGTGTGTGTGTGTGTGTGTGTGTGTGTGCGCATGTGCGTGAGAGAGACTCAAAATGGCCATAACTATCCTTGGGTCTGGCTTCACACTTGAGCTAGTGTGCATTTTATTATTCTATAAAGCCCATTTACCCTTGTAGTTAGGCCATATGGATTTCCATATGGATATGGTCTCTTCAGTTTTTAAAACCTAACATTTTCTATGTTTGTCATACCACTAATGTCTATAAACAGACTTGTAGAAACTTACACCATTTCTGTGCATAACACTGAGGAACAGATGCTGATTAATAGCCAACATACTCTTCATAAGTTACAGCCCTGTCATCTACCTAGTAAAAAATGTTATCACAGTTATAATTAGCTTCGCTAGGTTATTAACTACACTGGTATGCATGAAAGGTTTGTTGGAATATCTGTGGAATATTCTAAAGGTCAGGTCCTTGTTCTTATTATTTACATACAGTCTATGTTTATACTCCCTGACATAGGAGAGAGGCATACACTGTGGGGGGGCCTTGAGCTAAGGGGGGCCCCCAGGAGGGGATTGTAAATTTTATATATATATATATATATATATATATATATATATATATATATATATATATATATATATATATATATATATATATGTGTGTGTGTGTGTGTGTGTGTGTGTGTGTGTATTAAAAGGCCTTCACACTACCTGTCGTGGTGGAATTTTTTTTTTGCTACACCACTGTTTGCACTGGTACCTCATACCCACTGTTCAGTAGTAGAAACATCCCAAGCTTTCAGCTAATGGTCTTTGTAAATTTGTCAAAAGCTCAGGCACCAAAAGAATTTTAAAACTTAAATGATGCTTGGCTTTAGCACCTCTGAATCCATGATGCCCAAAGTCATCATAGGTTTACAACCATTTTACAGCAGACCCCTATTTACCTGTCGCCGCACAGTCCAATATCTTGTCATGTGCAGTGGAGGCTTGGTTCTGTATTGCTGCCATATTCATTGTCAATATAACACACTCAGCGATATCTAAGATGCCTGTAGAAAATTACATCCTGTGGTGCAACTGTTCAAACATACACAGATCTGTAAAATAGTGTGACAACAAGGACGTCGGCTGAGGTTTCTGTAATAAAACCTCGTGATGAATCTGTGCAGGATTTTGCGGAAGGCTTTTACTGTAGGGTGGAATCCATGTGTCGTGCACCGCCTTCGCCGTATAAAGGCGAGGCAACTATGACCCAGATTTCAGACAGCTGTTTCTGTGATCCAGAGTAGATGGAACCGTTCAGGAAGTCAGCGTGTGGTCAGCCTTGTGGTATTTGGGTTCAGTGTCAGTCGCTAGAAATTCAAAACTTGTCATACCGGTGCTTTCTTTGGTTATTATACTAGTAAAGATATTTTCAGAACTTTAATGCAGCACTCAGCTTAGTCATTAAACTTTTCGTGTCAACGAGTAAAACAAACGGATGTGAAGCGTTGAATGAATGAATACACACACACACACACACACACACACACACACACACACACACACACATATATATATATATATATATATATATATATATATATATATATATATAAATTCATTCATATATATTAATTCATCCATTCATTCATATATACATTCGTATATACATTCATTCATATATACATTCATTCATTAAACGCTTCTCGAATATATATATATATATATATACGCTTCTCGAATATATATATATATATATATATATATATATATATATATATATATATATATATATATATATATATATATATATATATATATATATATATGGACAGACCAGATCCAAACATGGAAAAACACGAGCAACTAGCGTTATTTCGGTTGCTGTTGTAACTTCTACGATAGCCAGTCGCTGCACATAATCAGATGCAATTAGATAATGTGTTGCTTGCATTAAGGGAGGCGCGAGAGCGCCATGGTCCTCTGGGCGCACGCACTACGGTTAATGTTAATTACCCAGTTCCCGTTTCGAGCCAACCAAAAAAGTAGCGGGTGATCAGATAACTAAGACCTTGAGTGTGTTAAATAGGCCACGCTTGAAAATGCCTAATGGGTCTATACAAGAAGCAGCGAGTCTCAATATAGCAGAATAGTAGCAGAAATATGAACAGATACGTTTAAAGACATTACTGCCTACAGGCGCATCCATATCTTCGCTATGATGTGCGTCAACTGGATATAACCCAAACGACAATTCCATTAGAGCTTTTGAACCATTTGTCTTTCATCTCTGTAATGTGAAGTTGCTCTCTCTGTGCTGCTTTGCGCTCATTCCTCGCCTCTTGTCTACTTCGCTGAGTGTCAACGGCAGCTGCATCTGGCCGTGTTTGCGGAGGGGGAAGCTGATGTCATGATTAAAAGAATGCTGGAAAGAAAAAGTGTAACTGAAGGGCATTGTTTGGCATGGTTAGTCTCAGCTCCCGGGGTGAGCGGTGGTTTTCATGCCCCGAAATGGCATGCATGTTGCGGTTGAAAGAGAGGCTGACACACCCGCTCTCCGGAGGCCTCCTGTTCTCTGACTACAGGAAACCACACGCGTAAAACATAAATGTTGTGTGGGTGCATTCAGAGAGCGCATGCTGAACACAGCTTGTCTTTTCATCGTTTTTTTTTCCCACAATCACATACAATAAAACCACTTCCTTAGATTGGAGCAGATACGTTTATGATATTTATTTACTTGGAGTTAGATAACTGATTTTTGCCACAGTTTCTGTACACTGTCGCTTTTCTGATAGTGTACGATACGTTGCGGTTGTTTTAACGTTCTAGTTTAACGATTATATTAACGTTTTCCATACATAAGCAGGTGGCTCTCAATCACTTTTTAAAACCCAGTTCGTCGTAGGAAAACCAAAGTATATCAAATACAGCGAAATATCGAGCTTCTGTGGTATATCGAGCGTTCGTGTATACATTTGATATTTTTTTCTGAACCATCCAGGTTTGCAGAGAATCAGACATCCATCTTCCCAGTCATAGTTTTCAGGAGATCAATAATGCAAAATTACACTTTTTATATTCAGGTTCAAAGCTAAACCCTGCTGTTTTCGATGTGATTTATTCCTGGGGTAGGATCTGTCACCTTCCATCACAGCAGGTTTTATCACTAAATAAAATTATAAATCGTTGTAGCACAGCGTAGTACACTCCTGCTGTGCAGAAGCAATTCTACTGTTCATCTGACCAATTTATTTAAAGTGGCAGTCTATCATTTAACGCGGGAGAGGTGAGGCGACCTTACACAGACAGGTGCCACTGAGTTAATGGCAAACAGTCTATGCACATCAAAACATCACATCATATTTCCCAGAATTCATGGACAGGCCTTCTCTTATTATCCAGCACTGAGTCACCCTCTTACACATAAAAGTGCTGTATGTTATTACTGCCTTTTATGTTCACACTTCAAAAGAGAGTATCATGTTTCTTTCATAAGCATTCATTTAGAGAGACAGTTCTTCCAGCAGTATGCTACAGAGAAAATATACATCACAGGATTTTTAGATCGACTTAAGCCTGTAGCAGTGATTGGAAGAAAATCAAAATTGCTTTCACAGTCCAATTCTTTAAGCCTGACGGCTGTGACATGGGTTTGGTTCGCAGTCTCCATGCCCCAGCACGAAGGGAGGATTTGTCCCCAGAGCAGTTGCCTGGAATGCTGTCGGCCATTCTGTTCCATCCATGTAGGCAGTGTGTTTCAGCATGCAGACAGTTCCACAAGCATCTTGTAGCTGACTGTGGTAGGTGGTTGTTGCCAGAGCTTTATGTGGCATGCTAAAAAACTCATGTGGGATGTTAAGTGAAGGCATCAAACAAAATCGCCTCAATTGTATATGATTGATGACATCAAGCACAATGGATGAGAATCAGCAAGATTGATTGATTTCAATAACAAAGGACTAAATGACTGTCATTTGTCCATTTCCTTTGGATCAATTGGCTTACTTTTTTTTTTGAAAATGACATTGAATGGTGTGTTCCACTGTTCAGTTGTCAAGGCACCCATCACATACATGAGATACAAATGCTTACAATCTGATGTTTGTGGAGCGTATTCAGTCTTTGTCTTGTTTTCTTTATTTTGGGCTATCGTCACTGCTGAACCATTCACCTTTTTCATTATGAATGTTAATGAGGTTTTTCAGTCCAATGTCACTGAAACAAGATACGACATATGAGAGCTCTACCAATACGGCAATTATAAGAATATGAAATTAAATCATATTGTACTGTCAACACAGCTGGATGGTAAGTATTTATGTTTAAAACTTGTGCTTCACTGAATATTTTCAACACTTTTATATTATACTCAGTACTGATACTAAATTATACTAATCTACATTTGACAAAATTTTAGTTAATTACTTGCAGTTACTGGTATCTTTGTATTGTTTGACAGACCACACTGTAGTTGGACTTAACTTTCACTTTAGAGCATTATTATTTTATTTTAGACCAAAAATATCACAGGAAGAAAACAACACATAACAATTTTATGTTTTTATGCTACTAGACGGTGTTCCTAAATGAAGTTACATTGTAGTTTACTAGGAAATTCCATACTTGAATTTCATACACCACCTTCCCATCTCCTCATATCACAACTATCAACTGAAGCATGGCCTAGCACTCTCAAACACCAAATTAGTGCAATAAACATTTACATTTCTTAAATTACATCTATTGCTTATGAAATGTCATGATATTTCTAGTAAATGAGACACTCCAGGCTATATAATTGTCCTCTTTCAGAGCTAACTGGTAATGGGCTACATTCCTTGAAGTGGATCATCTGGGTCAAACTGAGTGGGTAATTAACTTTTCCAAGGGATGGGATGCTTTCTTTGGAACCCATGTGACACTTTGCATTTAGAGCAAATTTTCTTCTAACTGAGCAAATGGCATATGAAGAACTTGGCATATGAATATAATCTCAATTAGTAACTCATTTCAAAAAGTTTTAGTCCCAGACAACTTGACCCCTTTTAAAAGAGTTAAATAAACTAGTAAAAGAAATCAAATTTAAAATTGTCCATTGCAATGTCCTTTAGTTACTTCCACAAATGTCATATTAGAGGTCTAATTAACTAGCTTTCTGTGCTGTACAGATTGCCCTAATTTCCATCTCCTCACTACAGGCCTTTTTACTGTACCAAAGACACAACCCCAACCTAACACATTATATGAGTACTGTGTTTTATGGGTTTTGATGGGCTTGCTCAGAACACGTGGTGTTATTTTGTCAGTAAGCAGCGGTCATCATAAGTCACAGCCTATTAAAACAGTGGGTGGTGTGAGGAGTATGATCTGACAAGTGTGTAGTTGGGGGAGGCTGTTTCCCCCTCCTGCTGAGGAAGTAGCGGAGGTTGTGGCTACTTTAGACCTCTCGGAGTGTGTGTGCAACTGTGTGTGTGTGTGTGTGTGTGTGTGTGTGTGTGTGTGTGTAAGGGAGAGAGAGAAAGAGCATATGGAACACTAAGCTGGGAGGAGAGGGATTTGAATTCTGCTGTGGTACAAGAATGCTCTGCAGGATGACACTTGATGACCAGGAGTCAGCAGAGGAAAGAAGAATGAGAGAATGCCTCTGGAGGTCAGCCACATGGGGCCATGGAACAGACCTGCTGATGTGGCGGTCTGTGTGTAACCTGCTTCTGAACCCATTTAAAGACTGAAGTAGTCTCCCGACTGGAACAGAGTAGGCACTCTCCCGAAGGCGGTGCTTGTATAGCTGGCACAGTAGACTGAAAGACAGGGCTTGGACATTTTTCACTTACACAGAATACTGTGAAAAAGGTAGTGGTTTGTTTTTTTCTATCACAGTTGAGGGCTATTTTATCATGACAGAACAGGACTATGAATAACTGTATCACTTCTTTGTTTCTCATGAAATATCATCTTTGTGTGGGGTTGGAGAAAGGAGTGACCTCAGAATGGGACACTTTTGTCTTCAGCCATGTAAGGACATAGAAAGCATACTACAGGAAAAAATCTGCCAACACATCAATTTCAATCGCTTCAGCTCAATATCTGCAGCAATGCCAGTTTAACCACGGAGAGCTCGGGTTTTGAAGCACATCCCATGATTGGGATAAACGTTAGGACACTCATAAAGCCAGAGATAATTAAAAATGTGAAACACTGCCCCTCCCCCACAAGCAGCTCATGCAGTGGACTTATCAGTTCAAATGTGTCTCATTTTTCATTGTAATCAGCTTGATTTTCTAAAAGCTCTCCACACAAAGTGCATGCGCTACCCATGGTAAATCCCTTACTGAGCTCTGATGGAAATTTAAGAAACAACTAAATTTCTTAGTCTGTCTGTTCATCACAAAAAAGACAGAATAACAGTTTTACAAATGGATTTACTGTATTAAAAAGTGGTTAAAGCGAAGAAATTCTGACTGCAGGAAACAAAATGGCAAGATCAGGAATTATATTGAAATAAGAGTTTATGAAGATTACCACACTTTCATTGTGTAGTGTAAATGTACTCTTTAGTAAAATACTTTGTTAAAGTTGTTATGCCAGACAACAGCATATAACTAGTGCAGTATTCCATGTTAGTGTTGATTGTTTTGAACTGTTTGGTTTCTCTATGATTACATTTTTGCTTCCGTTTTTATCATTGCCTAAACTACTGGCATTGGCTTTGTGCTTGGCATTTTTGCTAAGTATTGATCTCTTTGAAATTATTTAGTAAGAACTCCCTTTTCTGTACTTTTCAGGGAAAGAAACATAGTGAAAAAATCTTCAGTATAATTTCTATCATAATCTCAATCCATTATGTTTTGGTCACATAAGAACTGCACTGCATGGTGTAGTCTGGAAGCCACCGTCCTGTCAATCACAGGCAGACACAGCGGGGCTAGAACAACATAACATAAAAGGCAAACAAACTCATGAATAAAATACCTCATGAATATATGTGATGGTGTAAAGTGGGCCTGGAAGGTTTGGCCCGAGATGTGAATATCCCGCAGCACATTTGATTAAAGGCTCATGACAGACAGTGCACGATGAATGGGGCCCAGAGAGAATTAAAGCCTGTCAGGAGGACGGGCCGCCACGCTGAGATTAAACCCCAGCAGGACCGTCTTTGTGGGAGGGGCCCAGTGCTAGGTGGCAGCTTGTCTGGCCTGCCTGTCAAATGCAGAGCCATCAGTGGCCACAAGAGTCAAGGCAGCGGAGGGCAGAGAGTCCGAGTCCCCTGGGATCTCCGCTAAGAAGCTTCCTTCCGTGATGGGCTGGAGAGCGTGAGGGGTGGGGTGGCGCTGAGGTTTGGGTGGGTGGAGTGAGAAGTTCAGTAAATTCTGAATCCCACAGATGCCACTTCACTTAAGTGCTGTACATAAAAGGTGAACAGCGTTCAAGAGATGAGATGATTTGTCACCTGTTAGGGGGTGGGAAGAGATCAGAAGAGATCTTGGAATATACAGTTCGACGTCCAATGTGCCGAGGTGTTTTTTCGGACCAGAAATTGCAGTTGTATTTCCATAAAGTGCAGAGAAGGCTATAAAACAGATGGCATCTCATCCCTGCGATTGGTGCGAAGGCTTCATGTGTTTGAAATAACAACCACATGGGGGAAAGACTTTAAATAAAAAATTATTCTATTGATTTTAAAAGGATGTCTTGACTTGTGGGTGGTACTCGTACAGAAGTGCATATCATGGATTTGGCATGCCTAAAAAACAAGAATGACTTTTTAAAAAGAGTACATTTCACTATTTAATTGCTTTTCATTTTCTGAGAGGTGCTCATTGGACACATTCAACATACACATTCTCAGATGACCTTTCATAGGAAGGAAGCAGAAGATCCAATCAAACAGAGCCTCTATACAGCCAACTACAATGCAAGACCATTTGGTACTGTACTAAGGAAAATATTTAACACCATATCAAAGTAAATTTTAGCATCTGACATTTTTAACCTACAAATACAATATTGCCCTTTTCTCTGGCATTTGATATCTTTTGCACTGATATTTATCTTTTTTTATTTTACAATTTTTTCATGAACATTTAAATTACTCTTGTTATTAAGCAAGCTTTGCAACTTTACAGAAAAACATTTCTTGAGTAAAAAGTATACAAGTTTTCTAGGGTTCACAGGAATTTTAGCAAACGGGTAAATAAATGCTGATTCAAATATCTGTGAAGGCTGTCTGTGAAGGTTCTATTGTATGTCACTGAATCGAGCATTCACAGGGGAGACAAAAAGCCTCCCCTTGAAGTAATGATTAAAAGGTAGGACATTCTACAATGCCAGTCAATGGCAAGCAGTTTTACTTTGCCCTTGACAGAGAGCTGAACATACTGGTTAACTAGCTTCACTACTGCTGACAGAGAACAAAAGCTCATTTTTTTGGCCATGGTCCAAAGGCCTATGCTTCCTTGCCCACATGCTTGGTAAGCAATGTATAGTGGCTGGCCAGATGCAGGTGTTTTGCTTAGTTTCTCCATGGCATGTCCCAGTTTTGCCAGGGGAGGTCATGCCATTCCAGAAATGGAAGCTAATGTTCTTATGATCACCCTGTGTAAATCACAGGGCTTGCATATAAAAACAGTAAGAGTGTCCCAATATTTAAATATCACGGTTTGGTGTTTAAATGCATGTGGTAGGGGACAGCTAGCCTCTCTAAGACCTTATAACTAAAATGAGAAAGAACTACTAGCTACATACATACAACACTAGCCTGTAGAGGGCACTGCTCATCATTGTCTTTTTTTTTTAAGTTTCCTCCAAAATAAGAGAGTCAAAATAATAAAATCTATGCCTCATTGTTAACTACGCATTTTATCTCAAATCTATATCTCAATGTTAACTATGCATTTTAATGACTTTACTGCTTGAATAAACTCTATAAAATATGGTTACAGTACATTACGTAGCCTACCACTGACACATACCAATACACACATCATCATTTTTTTTGCCTTTTTTTTTGCAGCACTGGTAACCTGATTGTGATTGAAATAGCAACTTTGACCATCTTAATTTAACATAATAGCAGCTTGTTACTGAAGCTTCAAACACTCAGATTAGAACCAGGCACCTTTCCTCCTTTTGCTTAACAGCCCTGACCCTAATGCTTCTGTCTTTTCCTCACATGCTTTTTTATAGATATTGTAAGATCCTTCACAATTATGCATTACATCAGCAACTTTACTTTCTGTAAAACCTTCTGGACATCTTTGGAGGTGTCAAGTTTTCTTGTCTTGGTATTTCAGTATGATCATACAGGTTTATTTGTGAAGAACTTAAGTAAAATGGCAATCACTCAGCTTTTCGAATCACAGCTGTTAGCGTTCTAGGGTTCACTCATGATACGAGTTCAGGGATTTTTGCCAAGTGAACAGTGACAGAATGTGAGTAGTTTTAGAAAACCCAGATGCAATTAACTTTTTTCCACCATGATCATGGGGTATTATTTTCTACCAAATATTTGTAAAGCTTGTTTAAGTCTGCAAAAACCAACTCTGTGCCCTGACCCAGAGAGCCTATACCCCCTCACATCCATGTTCTGCTATCTTGCCAAACTGAACTATTCATAAATGTCCAACCATTTGCTGTGATTTCATAGTGCTCACACTTATGATCTAAAGGATCTTTGTGGTCGTGGTTTCATTGTCATAATACATGGCAGCTTTCTCAATGTGCACAAAACAGAGAAATGCAGAAATGCACAGTCAAGTACACAGAATACAGACACTATCATAATTTTAAAATAACATGCATGAATAAATAATTTGGTCCCTTTATAGCCATAGTCATTTTCCAGTAACCATCCTAAATATGTTCCAAAATATGTTTTGTATTACATTTCAGTTTGGTTAAATGAAAGTTTTAAGATGACAATTTTGCAATAGTGCATTATATATGGTGACAAGCAGTTTGTGTGGTGGTTCTTATAATATCTGCTTATCAGGTAGTCTTTGAACCACTAAAGCCACACAGTGTTGTTCAGCTAAGACCATATCTGAGATAGAATGCTGTGAGGGCACAATCAAGTCTGGATCAAATAAGGATGGCAAGGATTTAAAGAAGACCATCTGTGAGTGAAGGGAATATCATTTAATTTCCAACAAAATCTGCTTCACTGCCACCCACCAGCTGCCATTCTGCATTCTGTGCACTCATTGCCCACGAGTGAGACAAGATCATGATTTTAGGCTTAGTTTTTATAGTGTCCATGAAAATAAAAATTGTGAAGGAGAAAGCTGGTACAGCTACCAATGGCTATGAACCCTCATTGCTGCAGCAACCTCATGAATTATATTGTTTGATGGCAAGTCAGCATGACTAGTTTAAAGTAGTGCTGGATTGCGGCTCATGCAAATGGAACCAAATAGTCTTGAGAATGGTATGTGTGTAAAAGTGCATTCAGGATTTTTCTTAAACACTATCTTTCAGTATAAAACAAAGTAGCCTTTGGTCTCTGAATCGCTTTTCTTTAACTCATACTTTTACAAAGAAATACACTGCATTCTACTTTTGCGGGCAGGCATACACATATTTTTTCCTCATGAAGGAAAAACGCAATATTGCATTACAGTCATGGTGCGACACGCAGGCTATTTTAATCACGTTCTTTTGACTGTTCAGCAGCGACGACTCTCCATATAAAGAGGGTGATTAAATTCGAAGAATAATGACTATAACCTTCTCTTCCATCCTTATAAGGTGAGACTTGGACATCATATTTTATGCAGAGTAAACAGTGCTTCACACAAACCTTGTTAAATTTCTTGCGCATGTAGACCTAAAACGACGCCCTGAACGTTTTAAGTCGTTTAAAGCGGTCAATACTAACTTGCTTTTTAATGCTGGATAATCGCTGATTTTAAGATTTCATAGAGCGAGGCCTTTATCCAAAATGTAACCAATATTTACATTTTAGTAGCTTGTTATAAATTCTGTTATATATAATTTACACATCCAGTAGGTACAAATGTAGGTTATAGTTTAATTCGTTGCAGCTTTAAAGAGTTCATTTAATACTTTCTTTTCCTGGAGCTAATTGAAGGCTATACTTGCAACATACAGATGCAAATGGAGCTGGCATACGTCGTCTTAATTAGAAAGGAAAGGTCGCGCAATTGCTGAAATAGTCATCATCAAACAAACCACCTCACATTAACTGATTAGGAGGTTATGGAGCATGTCTGGGACAAACCATGTTAGTTTTTGACGAGGATTGAAAAATATATATTTTTCTGGGCATGTGCATAGAGTGTACCCCTCCAGTTATATACGTGTTAGAAAATGTCTAAATTAGGTACATTTTTGACCTATTATTCATGACTGAGAAGGAGAATGATGTGCGGTTAAATGGAAAACAACATACCTACAAGTTATTTCAAAGTAGTTTTATTCTTAGACCACATCCTTTACGTTGCACGTAGCCTGTATTTAAACAGCAGGAAAGTCCTGCCGTTCTGTCCAGTACGTTCGGTGATGTTATCTGTGAATATTGGTAAACTGGTTTTAGTTATGTAAAAGTCAATCAAACCCATTTCACTAGGAATCGGGCAATGCTTTAACAGTAGTTTACATTATAGTTGAATGCAGCCGACTGAACAATATATCGCTGGGGTATCAACTCCCACAGCAGAAACCATTATTTGTCCTGTTATTTAAGCACCGTGTTGCAGATTTTACAGCGCGAATCATTCCAAATATTTTATTATGAATTGTGTACTATTTATTAGATGCAACTACACAGTAATTACATATACCGACATAACAACTGAAACAAACAACAATGGATCCAACGTGTTGATAATATTTATTTGCATAAAATGCGTTCAACACCCACCTTAACAAACGCAGTGATTGTCACCGTGAACAATGGTTGAAAGAACGAACATTATGAATCCAAAGGCAAACGTCCATTCTCTGCTGAACATGGAGAACAAAGGCGTCGATCTTACTGTGTATTAAAGAGCAGCAAAAGATGAGTTTGGCTTAACAAACACTTGCAAACGTGAACAAAACTGGAGGCAGCTGCTATTTATTGCCGTTCCATTGATCATTAATAACCTGCCCAGACAGCCGTGAACCCCAAGACTGCATGATAGCCCTTGTTTCAACGAACCATTCCCACGGCAAATCAGCCCTTATTGTTCCGGAGATCCTTGGGGGGAAAATGAAAACAATCCAAAGCCAACGTTTTTTGTTTTTTTTTTCATTAGACGCCTAAAAGTCATTCAGTGAAATAGTTGAAGACAAACGTTCTCTTCTGATAATGGAAATTCACACAGCTTTATCCATTGCCTCATCACAATCTTGCTTGCTCTCCTATACTGTCTGCAAGGGGATGCCTTGCAACCGCCTCATCGGCGCGCGACAGGGGGTAGTTTGAAACCGCACCAATTTTTCTTTTTTTTGGAAATCAACATTCTCTTTATACATGGTATGTCTTCAGATTAAACAATCACCTTTAAAAAAAATCACGTAATCGTTAAATTACAATAACAATTCTCTGTTGTCAGAAACACAAGACGCATATTATTTTCCTAAAACAGATTGTAAACATTGTGCAACCTTAGTAAACATTAAGAACATTAAGTCCAAATTGCCTGTTTTCTATTGCATTTTATTCAAATGTTAAAACGTTTTATGGTAAAACGTGGCAGTAAATAAAGCAGTTCCCACTGATAGAAGTTTAAGAAAAATCTTAAGTGGGTCCAAAACAGCCAACGTATGCATTAACATAATATACAGTATATACAAATGTGTGGTATTAAAACAAATCATAATAAACAACTAACAAACGTGTCAAAACTAGACTTGTAGAAAATAATGAAAACATTGCTATCTCTGATTAATCACAAATACTGCAGATAATAAAAACAGATAATAGAATATTAATGGGTCTATTGGTCATTTACTTACCACTGCGTTTCTTAAATAGGTTTAAATAAAACAACGCATTCATTTTAGCATTAATTATAAAGCGCATGATGTTATTTATAAACATAAATCCCACACAAAACTCTGTAAATTATGTACTTCACCACAGGCCAAAGGCAAATTCCACTCATACGTCAAATGTTTATAAAAACGCGTCGCAAAGAACAGAAGATTGATCTGCAGTTTTGTAATCTGTACCCATTGTGGAATAATCAAGTCTGTATCCGTCTATTTTAATCAGCAGAGTTTGAGCGGCCTTGAAACTGCCCTCCACAAATTCTCTGCTTGTTTTGATCATTCAAGTATTGAAGGAAAGGGGGGCTTGAAACAGTTCGGCCGCCTTGGTCCATAATTGGTTTTATAGAGCTGGCAGAGAGCCAAAATGTTTACATCGAGATGATAGACAGTCCAAGAGACCTATCACAGACTTCGTTGTAAAATTTGTCAGGTTAGGTTCAAAGAGGCGGAGCGTGTTAAACAATGCTTGTTTCATTGCAGAAGAGTTTACGGAGAGCTACAGTGGTTTGTGCGCGAGGCCTTCCTCTGTATAAGCAATCCCTTCGCTTGACTGCGGATGGTTTGTAAATGGAGTGTAAGAAATATTTCACTCTGCGTCTGGATTTTGCGAAGAAACGGGATTCTGTAAACTAAGTCGCCATTACAAGTAAGATGTCGATATCGATAGCCCACGTTATGTAGATTAGTTGCGTTTAAGGAAACAAACTAGAGGCACTTACTCAAGAATGTTCTTTTATTCTTCGCGGTGAAAAGGCGGGGAACAGTTTGGTTTATCATGGTTACGTGTAAAAGTATTTTGTAAGCGCAAATCCATTCACAGGCTGCTTCGCAAAACGGCTCTGAATGCTTAATGTTTCCGCGAAAAAGTTTTGTCGCTGAAAATGAAAACACGTATCCTATACTAAAAGTTTGAAATGTGGCCGTCGAATGGGCTACTGTTGCTATGAAACATGGTTTAAAATACACGCATATATTTATTTCAGTTATGTAGCGATAGCTTAGATCCTAGGGTGTTATCAACTTTAAATTCGAGTTGCTGCAAACTTTAAAATCGTTGCTGTTGAACTGGCACCATGTTGCCGATGATTAAACTAACTTATTATAGCGCTGCTTAAGTATGCGCTTCTTGATTTAAACATCCAGAAGTCGATTCACAAAAGAAGCAAACAAATTGGCGATAGAAATGTCAAGAAAAGAAGTTAGAATTGTCAACAAGGTTATAGTGCATTAGGGATAAGAAAACCAGAGGCTTGTTATGCTATCTCATTTGTTAGTAATGTCTTCCAATATTCAGGTTTCATAACTTTTTGGAACAAACTGTTAAGTGGTATCTAAAAATGATAAAATTGCCTGCATGCCATAATAAAACCATAGTTATTCCCTAGTGGTTTATACAAATGACAGACTTTAATCGTAGGCGTTTCATCGGTCTCCTCTTCTTGACTTGTTTAGTCGAAATTTAAAGTCGACTAATCTATGCCTTATAATTAAACTGTTTCGCTCGGGATCCCCTTTATCCTCTTTTAAACCTACATTTGTTTGTCACGGCAATGAATCTGTTCAACTGTGAACACAAAAATTAACCATGTCCCTGGGCACTGGGTAAATTATTCAAAAATCAACCACAATTAGGTGCCTTGACGAAACTAGGATGTATCCTTTTTTAGGGTCGCATGCCTATTTTGCTTTTAGGCTATGCGCAATGGACGTTTCCATGTTATACTTTTCGCTTCGTCATCCATAACGTTGAAGTGTAAAATAGTTTTGGCTGCGCTGTTGTCAGTAACCTCTTTGCACTGGCTCAGGTCACTTGGGCGAAAGCTGAAGTAAAGCTGAAGCAAACGCTGGATTTTCCCTTCATACCCATACTGCGGGGAAAGAGAAAGCTTAAGCAAATCACGAGCGATACATGTCCGTTTATTTAGGACAGCATTGCATGATAAGCATCTGTTTTAAATTGACAAAGCTTCGCTTCTCCAATTTCATCGTTGTTAGCAGTTCATGTACCGTATTCTACACCGAGTGAACTTGGGAGGATTACTTTTTTTTTTATTATCCCTGTTTAGTTATATTCAAACTGCGTCATTACGCCCTTGTTTGGAATGTCCTGCTTTTAAAAATCAATCTATCAGTTCAATTCAGATTTAATAAATTGTTATTCATATTTATTCAAGGCTCGATTTTCTTTTTGTTTTGTAGGTCGGCACAATGCCGGATAAGGACACTGATTTGTCTAGAAATCTAGGGACATCATAGCCTGTACAGGCTCCTTCGGAATAGCCGATCACACAGTTTCTTTTATCAAGTTTACCCGTTGTGGATAATGGATGGCCGAGATTTCGGCCCCCCCAGATCTGTTCACGTACCTCCACCGCTGCTCTCGGGATTGGCAATGGAGTCGCACCGACTCGGAGCTTCCGCTGCGGCCGGTAGAATCCCATCGTCTCCCGGCCACTTGGGCGCGGGGCACCCGGCGGCTCTGCACTCTGGAAAATTCCTATCGCCGGCCATTAACATCCAGTCTCACCACAGTAAGTATCGCTTTAATTTAATCAAGAGAATGGATGGATGCTGTAAAACACAGATTCTCTTGTAACCGTGTATTTAAGCCGAAACTTCTTTTGGAAGTCATGACAAGCTAATGTATGGTGTGGTGTTTAGGTGCCGACTCTTAGCTAAGTTATATTTAGAAATATCGTAGACAGCGTGTTATGACTGTAATTTAAGTAAACGCTAGAGCGTTTTGCCACTGAATAGGCTACTGTTCATTTGCTGCAAATGGAACGCAGTGCTCAGTCTTGATAATCACCATTTAGTAGCCTGATAGAAAATAAGTAATAGCTTCCCGATCTTGATTTATAATCTGGTTTGTACGAGTCCAGTTGTATTTACTGTATCATTGTCAGTAGTCGAGCTAAGACTCTTAATGGCCGCGAACACATTTTTTTTTTGGTTGAGCGCTACATAGTTGTCAAATGTAATGTATTACAAGCAATGCCCGTAATAGAGAAGAAATTACTCCAATAGTGTTCTTCATTGCTCGATCGCAAACGGCAAAACATCGGCCCGGGCGCGCAGGTACACGGGTAAAATAGTGCACGAGTAAAACGTGTGCTCATGCTTGATCCACAACTGTCGGAGGAAAAAATAAGTTTGATTCTGGTAATGCGTACATAGGCCTAATGTTTCCTTTGAAGTGTCGAAAAATAAGCACTGTTGAAACTAAAATTGCTTACATTTCGCTCTCTTCCTCTCAAACGAGCTGGGACAAACACTATAATTAGACTGCTTTACCACTGCTCTATCGGATGCTTTACTGATCAGTGAATTGTGGCGCAATACATGGCCACCGTCGGAAATAAGCAAACGTTGTTCTTTGGAGTGAATATTGGTGGACTTGTTAGGAATTGGTTGGGACATAGTGATGATATTGTGAGTTAAAGCATGACCCATATCCTGTAAAACATACTACATTTATGGCTAAGGACTTCCATAGTTGATCAGAATGTCCTTGTAAAAGGACCATGTGTAGATATTGCATAAAAAGCATTATTATGCCACTGAAAGAGAGGTTTTGTCACATTCATGTAACCTTCTTTTGTTAATTGTGGCTGAGACAAAGTGGCAGTTTATTGTAGACATATTGCATGGGCCCTTTATCATTGTTGCATTATAACTGTCAAGGTATTATCATAAGGTGCATTTAAAATTACTATAAAATGTTCAGACTGTGCTGAAGATGATCTGATGGAAGTAAAAATCCATCTCAAAATAGATGTGGATGTGGGCCAGTGAGCTGCAGTGTCAGATGGATGAAGTGGGTCGGAAAATACTTACTGCCATGCACATCTGGAAGCTTGATGTTAAAAGGGCTGACCTTTATTTGTGGGTTTTTTCAGTGTCGAGCAAAAGCTTTGTGGTCATTTCCTTGGTCTGTAATTCATCAGTGGGAGGGAGTCTGTCTACTCTATATGTTGTTTTTTCTTTATAATTATAAGTGTGTTTGCTGCAATGACCTGTAGTTTGATTGTAAAATTACCATTATTTCTGATTCTATGGAAGTGCTAACATTATTCAGAGTAGCCAATGGATATACTAATAATGTTAAATTTTTAAATCTCAGAAAATGTTTTAGGCCTTTACAGTAAAGTTTCCAGCAATCCTATCTGGTACAAAAGCCATATATGTGGTCCATATCTGTGAAGTATTTTTCAAGATAAAAAAATCACTACATTGTTTCTCAATGTGACCCTTTACTGCTAACTTCAGCTGAGCAGTATAAAACATGAAATGACCTTCTCACTTTTTTATCTTTACCTGTACATTAATGTTTTGCATTATTCTATCTCTGCAATTCTCTCTACCCACATATAGCCTATTTTAGACAATGCTGGACAAAATTATGTGGGATTTCCTATTACGTGTTAGGGGTACTTCAGATGGTGTCGGTAAATACATTATGCTGCAGCAGGATTTTTCTTTTCTTCTTCTTTTTTTTGGAATGTCCAAATGGCTGGAGGGCTAAACTGGAATTGATTTGTTTAATGGTGTCGTCATCAAGTTCTTGCATAAACTGGCAAATGAAATCTGATTCCTCATTCATCATGTTCTGTCATTGTGAAGAGGGCTTATCCTCATGAGCTATTTTATATTTTGATTTACCCTAAACCAGCCTCAGTTTTGTAATTGCTGGACATTAATGAACTTAAAAATAGTGTTGGTACCCTGCTATCTTGGAATGCCCATTCAATACTATTGATTGCTTTCATACTGATAAGAGGCTGATAAGAAACTGACATGTCAGTGAATTCTGACTGCTCTTTAATACTTTAAATGATTAACATATAACAAGGTTTGTTTGTTACAGTGCTTTGATATATGTTCCTGGTTTTAAAAGGAACTGGATAAAAGATTGTCTGCTTTTATTTGTGTGTGTGTGTGTGTGTGAGGGAGATACATGCTGCTTCTTGTGACTTGACATGCTGCTTGTGTACTGTTGAAAACGTTGCTGCATGTATCTGCTCTGACATGTTATCCCAGCAGTGTCTGCATATTCTCTATATTGCTGTTTTACAGCAATACTCTGGTTACAGATTTTTAGTTGTTCTTTGGCTGTCCAAGAATAGCATTCTCCCTAACATCTCTTGTGCAAAGGTCGCCTCTTCAGACATTTCCTTTATTTTTATTTTTATCTTACGACTACCCAGTATATAACGGAGGATTTCTCTTCTAAATTCTTCTTGTCTGAGGTGATTACACATTCTTCATTGTACATCCACAGGCTTTTTTTCTTTTTTCATTTCATCTTAATTTATTTTTATTTTAGCTGAAGAGGCCTCTTTGCTTAGAGAGCTAGTGAGGTAAAAGTGCCTGTTTGTAGAATGATTCAGTTTCCTGACTACATTATAATGCAATGTCTTCCACTTATAACTTTTCAACAGCCAAATTTGCTCATGACAAGGGAAAAAATATTTGGTTTGTTATTTTGTAAGTCTTTCTCCAGAACAAACCCCCCTGATTAATTTTAAATATATAATTTTTATGGCAACTTTGCAAGTGCCAATCTGTTTTCTTTCATTTATTTTTATGGAAGAGGTTGATTAAACCCATGGGTTAAACTGAGGTTATTGGATAGCTATGAGCGAGTGCATAGACGTGTCGGTTGTAAATGGAGTTGTTTTATGTATTGTTCTCATGCAGAGGGAAATGGGGAAATAACCTTTTTGGGTTGAATTGGAATGACCCTTTGAATTGGATTGGAATTTAAAGAAGTTGTAAAAGAAACGTCTCTTTGAACCTTTTGCTCTCTGTGAGGCAAGGAAAAGCTTGGGCTAGGCTGGGATGGAGTCACATGTTGGTAGAGTTGAGGAGCATGTGAGCACAGCCCCCATGCCTCATCGTTTTAAATGGAGTGAAGCATTCTTAAGTTCACACTGGCTTCTCTGAACGTGTGTATGCACGTGTGTAGGTTATAATCTTCCCTCCCTGAAACAGATTCAGAAGTAGTTCTATATAGTCTGTTGCACTGATGTCGTCTTCAGAGTCCAACATTTTTAAAGCTTGAGCTAGATCATGCAACCTGTAAGCAGTAGACCAGGCACTCCTTTCAGAAATGTTCACACGAATCCGCAGCACCAGATGAATATTTTTCGTTGAACTGAAATGGAGTTCTGAAGGAGTTCTGTGAAGCTGAGTCTGATGCTCCTGCCGGTCATGCAGTAAAATATAATACCAACCACTTTATACCTTTATAGTCCAGCTCACTCACCAACTCCTCCATGTTTCCTAGTCTAGTTTTGTCCATTTCAGGGGAACAGCTGAACCAGCCTGTCTATAGCCCATGCAGATAACTGGATCTGTTTATCTGTTTGTCTTTCATATCTGCTCATGTCAGATACCTATATTTTTCTGCTTCCATCACTGCTTATTTGAACTGATGAACACATTGTTCCCTGCTTTCATGTTTCACATGGCTGGCTGCCATACAGTTTTGGTGGTTCAGCTTGAAAATAAATGACTGACTGCCAGAGTTTAACGTGGTTTTATCCACTGCTTCTGAAGTTCGTGTTGTGTCCCAGTGAGGTTCCATGGGATGGTTAAGTGCTACATGAGTAAACTGTATAGTTGTTGCATATAAATGTTCAAAACCCTTAAAGCTTGATCAGTTGCACTTGTGTGATATCACCAGCATTTACAGCAGCATTTTTATTTATTTCTTTATTTTCATGAATGGTCAGTTTTGAACAGCTGTTTGTACAATCTTCTAAGTGCTCCATTTCATTGTTTTGAATCTGCCCCTTAGCTCGAGCTAAAACCAACTAAAAATTGTGTAATGGTCAATAACAGTAATGGCTTACAAATTAAAATTGTCAAAGCATATTAACCTACTTGGACTTTATATGGCTTTCTATTCCTTAGAGAATGATTCACCAAATTTACTTGAGCTATGTTTGCTGGTTAATGTTTTTCCCATTGTTCTTTAGATAATGATCTTTCTTTTAAGGCTGAACACATACAGTCTTTTAATATCTTTGACTTTAGTAATGGTTGTGTAGTTTGTTAAACCCATGGTAATGGCTCAAGAGGTTAATGTTTATTTTATTTTCATGTTTCATTCATTGTGCACAGCATGAAATGAGTACATATTTTTGCACCAAAGCACACTCGGGGTCCATGACATGGTGTCCATAAAAGCTTGTCTAACTAAAGGCCAGGGGGTGGGGGAATGTAAATCTTGGATTGATGTGTGTTTGAAGTGAGGTGCCTTTGGGAGTGTGCGATTGATCACCTTTCATATGGTGCGTCAGAGAATCCAGCAGTTCCAGCCCTGTTGGTGTTTCAGAGCCTGGTTTGAGTTTGCAGATTCTGGTCGTCTGGCTTACAGTCAGGGCTCACCGCTGACACCTTGCCTCTCTCTTTCCCATCATCCTATCAGTCCCCCTTGTTCCCTGTACAAATCTCTGTTGGTCTGCTCCACTTCCCTCCATGACTCCATTCCATCTTGTAGAAAGTAAGCTATTTATCTCTTTAAACTTTTTGTTTACTGGGGGGGGGTGGGGGTGGTATGGATGTGACATGTTCACAGTTTGTTGTGTAACCTCTTTTGGCATTTCAGATGAGCTCGCCCAAGGGCACAGAGCAGATTGGCAGACTCGCATGCAGCCCAGATCAAGGATCTACTTCCGTTTCATCTGGGTAGACCTGAGCATCCCTTGCATCCCATTGGATTGGGCCAGAACTGCTTGGAGCAAGCATGAAGGCCCCTGCTCCCCTGCACCTTCCTCATTGCCTTTCCACTTTTAATTTGCTGTTTGTTATGCAAACATTATGATGACTATTGGGAGAATAGTCCTGTTGCCTAATCCTGTTTAACTCTTAAGAAGGGCATAAGACCAGAATTATGCCCTGAAGGGCACAGGAGGTGATTGCTTGTGAAAAGAGACTCTGCAGTTTGGGTGTTATCATTTCCACACTCGTCTCCACGCTCCAGTTTCAAGGTTAAAGGCACACTTCTATAAAGCACGGTGCAAAGGTGCTAAAGTGGTGATTTGTTGCTGTTTGTTTAGCGGTGCACCTCACCAGAGAACTGGGTTGATTCGCGACTGTCCCCAGCTATGGAAGGCAGGCTTTGGCTACTGTGTTCCCCCAGCGTGGGTCAGACATGCTCTACAGTCGCTGCCATAAGACAAGGTCCTCGTTGTGATCCGCTGTGACAGGCAGGACGCTGCAATGAAATGCAGGGGTGCTTGTGTCTGGGGGCCCCCACCCTCCCTCTGTCCGGCATGGTGTGGTGAAGGGGATGCGCGCACGCACCTACAGAGAGAGAGAGGGGGAGGGTGTGTGTGTCTGCCTCCTGCAGCCTTGACTTTCCTCTGAATTAAACATAAAGTGTTTAGTGCCCCGGCGCATAGAGCCATTGGCTCATCCTTCATAGGCTGTGTACTCACGTCTTTTAAAAGCAACCCCCCCCTCCTCCTCCTCACATGGGTGCATTTTTATGATGGGAGATGGTGATTTCCTGGAGGGCATCTGCAACTCCTTTATTTTTCTACTGTTAATGTTTGGATAAACATGTGTAATTATCTTTTTCCAAGAGAGGAAGGAAACAAGCTTTCGTGTCATATTTATCTTTTAATTTTTTGTGTACACATTGGAATGGTTTTCTCCAGAAGGCCTTTTGATATTTATTTTTTAAACCCACTCAATGGGTAGTATGATGGCAATAGCATGAAATAATAGTGCTTAGTTCCCTAGAAATGTATCCATTGCATGTTGAAAATTGCTGGAATTAAGCACATTGACTTGATAAATCCCTCATTTAACATCTGCCAGAGATGGCTGTAGAAGAAGCCTTATTAAAATGTAATTTGACGGTAAGTGATTGGAAGGTAGATGAGATCAGGTTTCTGTGTTACACAGCCCTATGCCCTAGAAAAGATACACCATGTGGGTGCTATTTAATTCATATCCCTGATCTGAAGGAGCACACAAACAGGCCTGCTTTTTCTGCCAGGATTTAAGTCATGTTTATGCATTAGTTCTTTCTTTGTTTGTTTTGTGGTGGTGGAAGTTCTCAGTAGTTTAGTAGGAAGTCGCATTGTTTGGTCTTTCCTAAGAGTTGTTTTACTCTGTCAAAGGTAGGCCTAATGGTGAAGCTGATATGGGGTGGTGGGTGTCCTTTTTTTTTCTTTAGTAGTGATGTAATACTGTACTGATGCTGATTTGCTAATTTACTTTTTGTTGAGTCACAGAGGATGATTACACATACACACACACACAAACGTGGTTCTGAGGTGCTGGACAAAGGCCACTGGATAATTTGTGTGTGTTGTGGGAAGGGCTACACACAGGAGTAGTGACCTGGCTGGTGTGACTAGGGTTAAACCATGCCTCTAAAAAAAATAACAAAGGATGTGAAGTGAAAACCAAGCCTGCTGTTCTTTCATATCTTGTGTTACAACAATCACCACAAAGTGCTGAAGAGCCTCCAACTGTTCCTCGTTCCCCCCTCGTGTGGCAGATCCTTGAGAAATAACCTGTTGTAGTAAATTGCTTCTTCTGGGAAGGCCATTGTTTACATGGATGTGTAATTTGCATATGTGTAGGCATATTTTTGGCATGACCTTTCCTTAAAGTGTTATGTGCTGCCTTTTTGCAAGTTTTTGTCAATGGTCTTAACTAGCCCTTCAGACTCTTTCACTGCTCTCCCAGTTTTGGGTGCTCAGGAAATCCTAACCAATAAGGTTGATATCCATCTTCTCCTGTTTTCTCTCCCTGGCCCATTTACTATGAAACCTAAAACACTGCCAGACTTCATCTCAATAGTATTTTTTCCTAGTTCTTGAAATGCTCCAGCACTTATAAATGCGCACTAGCTTTATTTACTTGGGTCAGTGAATAAACATTGCATAAATACAAACTCAGAAGCTTGACACACATGCTGTCCACCTAAGAACCAAATGTACCAGATATTTTGATCTCAGCAGTTGTCTAACACGTTTGGTAAAATCAGTTTGCATGAACTACGAGCAATTTTCCCGAAGCTTGAATATCAGTAGGTTGTGAGAGACCATTATATCTGGGATACAGATTTGACCTGGAGCACTAGAGTATCTTCCATACAGAAAGTGTGGATTCGATTCGATACTTGCTGTTAGAAGAGCATTTAAAAATTTTTTTTTTATACTTTGTAGTGAATTCCTTTTTAGTACTGCTCAGAAAACGATTAATCAGATATCAGGGATTTTAGCAGGACATTGCTGAAACAGCATCACTTATTATGAACAGTTTGTGTGCTTAAATGTTTAGCTGTTTTATCAGTTATATTTATACCAGTGCTTTTGTTTATGGTTCACATTTGTCATACCTAAACAAATGTATATAAATTGGGCTTGTGTTGCTTAGAGCTACACAACTGGACAAAATTGCTTTCTGCCTGACCAGCTGAATGGTGTGGAAAAAATTATATTGCGTTCTCAACCATGATGTTACGGTTAAAGCCTTCCCTTGGGTTTATTGGTCAAGCCTTTTTTGATTAGTTATTATTATTGAATTGTTCTTATGCCAGCACACTATCTTTTGACTTTTGAGCTTTCTGTATGTTTGTTTTTTTTAAATGGAAAAGTCTGTCATCTCATACATCTGTCACCATATGACAATTTCTCTACAGATAGAAGGTGGCTCAGGTGAGCTTGCCGTTCTTGAACGCAGAAGCCTGTGTAAGCGCACCCGTATTTTGTGAGACCATGCTGCTAATCTCCATGCACATCTTTGTGTAGGTAATGAAAAAGTGGTGAGCAGCTTTTTTTTCCATCATAGATATTAACATTAGAAAGGCATCTATCCACAGCTGCAGTTTTAAAATGGATTTCTAGAGCAATCTGATAATGGCCAGTATAAATCTTTGCATTCGCTCCATGCTTCACATCATTAAGTTCAGTCATGTAATTGCAATTCAGTGCAGAAAATTCCAGGCCCCGCCTCTCCTGCAGCCTGTGGGTCACAGGCATTATTTAACCATGGCTCACTGTCCCATAAAACACAGAGCTGTGCTGAACACAGCAGCAGAGCCTGGAGTAAGCAGACCAGGTAAGGTTACCATGGCCTCATCTGGAGCACCTCCAGAGTGGCAAGTGGGCTTGCTCATGCTCATGCCTACTCCCTGCATCTATCCATCAGCTTTAGGAGGACAAAAATTCCTGTTATTACAGCTCAGAATGTTTTCCTCACCAAATTTAAAGTTAAGAAGAAGCCAGTTTGGTGAACAGTAGTTCATTAAAGTGCAACGTTGATTATTTTTGTCTCCTGAGTTCCTTTTTCTTTGTTCTAAGGCTGCACAGCACACTCAGTGAGCAAAATGTGCTGATAAAACTAAACATTAACTTCTGTATAGAGAGGGGGATGGGGAAACAGCACATTATCCGTGCCTGTTACTAGACCAAATCCAAATGAGATGCATTGTTTGACACAATTGTAGCCTTGGTGGAGTGAATAGGCAGTGACGCCTTTTTGGCTTGAAGCTGAGAAGCGCCCTCATCTATCAGGCAGGGGCTTACTTTAGCCTGTACGACCCGCTGCTGCATGCAACAATTATTTTGTCACTCCCCTGTTGTCAGCAGAGCTGAAACAAAAGTTTCTGTTTGAGCCCCGCAGTACTGTAGAGGTGTAGGAATTTTGGCCGATGGTGTGACATCCAGGTTGACATGTTGGAACGGGTACACTTGGCATGTTTTTGCTGCCTCACAGGTGCTGCGCCGCAATGAGAAAAGATACGGAATGTCGTGTTTTCCAGTGGGTGGTAACGGCAGCAAAAGCAGTGATAGGAAGATTCTGCTCCCTGCAGAATAATGGCTTCAAAAATAGCCAGCCTTCGAGCCACATCAAAGGGGAACGAGGAATGAGCATGCGGAATCTGTGGAAGACTTGAGTGATTTAGACTTTCAGCCTCCTCCCCAGTTAGTGGACGGATCTCGATTTTGTAATGTTGGGCTACTTGTTCTGTGACATGGCTTCCCTAAAGCTTCCTTTAGCCCTTAAGCGGTTTCCCCTATTATGACATCCCCAGAGCAGTTTGCTTTATCTGCACTTGTTGCTTCGCCCTTCTCAATGCTGCTGTATCCAGCAGCGGGAGCCTGTTGGATGGATGTTGTGCAACTGCAGTAATGTGTCTTGCTGTTGGGCTGGTGCCATGCTTTCCTTGGTATGGATGGTATGGAAAGCATTTAGTTACTGGAACGTAGTGCTATCGTGTTCACCCAAGGGTGGGCTCGAGATGCTATAGAGGCTTAAGTTTAATGGATCACCTTTGCAGCACGTGTTACAGGCCAGTCTTGTAGCACCTTCTTGTTCTCATTCTGTTAACTCCTGTGTGGCATTTCAGCTGTGCTTTTCCCTGAAGCTATTTCACGTTAACTCTAAATGCACTTCTTCCGCCCAACACATGAATTAATGTGCAGTTCAGTCCTTACTTTAGTGCTGTATTGTAACGGCTCTGATAATGCTGGTCTTTGTAGTGCAGTACTGTTTTTCCGGGCAGGTGCTGTGCTTTGTACGATCAGCTGAAAGTAGGTCTGAGTATTGTGGGTTTTTTTTCCTTTTCTCTTCCTGTGTCTCAGTTTAAGGTCTTGAATTCTAATTAGCGTGTTTTCTTTTTTTCTCTTTTTACAGCAGTTCTTTTGGGATTGTCTTTAAGGGTCTGCCTTTAATTATGGGGGGTGGGATTGTGAGAGTTTACCAGAAAGCTTCTGGCTCACACTCCAGTTTAGCAGTATGAGCAATTAGGAAATTCCTGCACCATTCAGTGCATCTGTGGTGGTGTCTGCCTAGCCTGAGCAGGGGAAGTGCGCGCTGCCCTGTGAAGAAGTACCCGTGTGTTTAGGAAGCTGAACTGGCCTTGACCTGCCAAGCCGGAGGGCAATCGGGGGCGTCATGCTGAACAGCAGGACAACAGCTGATGAGCCACTCTGAGATGGCTCACTGTCCTGGCGAGCTTGGGAGTGTCAGCCACACAGGGTCACGCGGAGAAGCTGCTTGCAGGCATTGAAGCGGGATGCACTTTGGGAAGAGACTAGTCTTGCATTTGATTGCAACCCGCTAGAGCTAAACGACAGCTGTGCATGTCCCTCCTTTTCTGGGTCCATCAAACAATGCTTAAATACATGTGCAACGTTTGGGCTCATCACTGTGATGACCAGGCTGCCAGGAGTATATGCTTCAAATCTCTTACCCCCGCATGAGCACCTCGCCACTGCCCAGGCTCTAATCTGGCCCCCTATAGATGAGAGGCTGGCAGTGGTAGTGTGGGCCTGCACAGCCTGGCTCCTCCGCGATGCAGCGGGATCTCTCCTCAGGCAAGTTAATTGCATGCTAAGCCCCTGCTCCAGAGGCCTCCTGTTGCTGTCTAAGGCCTGTTGTCCATGCTCCCCTTCTCATGCTAATGGGTCGTTTACACATGCAGGAGAGGCGGAGAAGAAAAAAAAAAAAAACGGGCCAATTGTGGAAGGTCACTGAGGCTGTGTGTGTGCGTGTGTGTGTGTGCATAGGCATGCGTGTATGCACATGAGGGTGGGTGTGAGCAAGCATGTGCATGCACACGTATGTGAGCATGTCCAAGGCCCTCTCCCATTTGTGTAGTAAGTGTGAAGGCTCCTCTGCCAGCAGGCTGGGGCGTTGCGTGGGAGGGAAGAAGGGCTTAATCTCAGCAAACGCTCACTCATTTTGGCCGCTCTTCCTGTTCATATGTCATGGTCCAATGCGCTATGCAATGCAAAGTGAACTGACGATGGTTTAATTCACATTTAAACAGCAGGAATATTGTTAGGTTCAGATGAGGAGTAAACTATCTGTCCCCATCTTAAGCAGTCTCACCCAACCCACCCCCTGTACTTTTAAAATGTGTCCCCAGATCTCTGTGGAGTAGCAATGTGAGAGGTATGGCTATCCTTTTTTTTCCCCTCAGGGTGCCCTTGACAGCTCTAGAAGGGTGTGGGACAGTGGGGGGTGTGAACTAAATGTCCTGTGCATCCATGTGTCCTTCCCTTTGCCAGTTTTGGAGCTAGCATTTGAAAGCACATTTTACTTGTGCATTCTCTCTTTCTCTTAACCATACATTTGGTGGCTACTGTAATGTAACATTTAAGATGACTAATAATTATTTATGGCATTTGTTTACAAGCAAGTGGCAATTTGCGCTTGTGGTCTATTCACACATCCCAGTACACAGGAAGAGGGTGCTGTGGCAGTAGAACCAGATCTGAGGTTGTGGCCCTGTTGAGATTCAAAAGAAACCACAGACCTCTAACCCCACCTTTCTCCGGGTGATCATTTCAGCTTGGCTCCAGCTCTCTTTGTCCTCTCAGGAATGCGAATGTCTCAGGTGACGCTGCGCTTGTACTTCATTTGCGCTGCCTTCCTCCCTGTGCTGACTCTGAAGAGCATACTTTGCTTCTGTGCTGACACTGAAGAATGTATTTTGCTCCTATGCAGGTGATGCCTTCCCAGGTGCCTCTAGTTTCCTCGGTGGCTACGTGAGCTCATCCAATCCGCATGCGGGTCCTGCCCCCCTGCCCTCTGACCCTGCCTTCAGAGCACCCAACCATGCCAGCCTGCAGATGGCTCAGCTCTGGGCTTCTCACTCACACGAAGGTAAGGCTCCACTGCACGTTCTCTTGCTCGCTCTCTCTCGCTCTCGCTCTCGCGCTCTCTCTCTCTCTCTCTCTCTCTCTCTCTCTCACATATTCTTTTCACTTTTTCATTCTGTGTGTTTGTATGCCCATGTCAAGCATTAGGTAAAGAACAGCCCAGCATGTTACAGCTTTAAATGGAGCATGATCTTCCAGGCCAGGACAAAGGCTAGGGTCAGAGGCCGGGTGACGGGCAGGGTGTGCCGATGGCTGTGATGCAGCCTGCTGAGGCTTCTTGCTGCCTTTTTTGAGCTGCTTTAGCTTTGAAGCTAATAGTGGCTCATTGTAGACTAGAAGTATAAGGGTGCAAAGCGGGCAGCTTCAAAGGCCTTGTCTCCATTGCAAAAAGCTGCTATTGCGTGTGATGAGGTGGAGCGCGAGTGCTCCGGTCACTCTGAACTGGAGCCCAGCGATGTGAAATATCAGCCCCGGCTTGTGCAGCCCTGATCGTTTTACCCTCTCTTTCAGAGTCAATAAACCATATTTTGTGTGAGTGGTCTGCTGCTGCTACAGCTGTAGCAATAAAAATAAAAAAGTCAATTTTATCCCTGCAGCAGACCACATCACTGCTGTGCAGGAGTGCATTTCTAACCAGTTCCTCTCTTGGAACAGCTGCTGTGAGGCAATGAGCAATACCCAAGAGGTAAATGGAGAGATATTGCAGTTTCTACTTTGTTTTTGTAATGGTCTCTCTCAAAGTGCTGCTGTCTTTGCTTTATTAACATTTTAAAGTTGTTGTTTTCCCCACTCTTATACATGCCATCTCTGCTTCCAGTATACACTCAACTGAGGCAGCTGGTTCCTTGTGAATGGGGCAAGCCCTTGTCCTACTGGTGTGGCACAGGTTTATGGCCCTTTCTCACATCACTCCTTCACATTTTGAAGGTGCTCCCACCCTGCCATTTTGAGTGGGCTGCTATTCCAGCTTACAAAATGGTTCACCCACGCATGGGGCCGAGCAAGGGGTCTGTGAGGCACACACGGCCGTGGGCGGGTTATTAACGAGGTTCGCTGACGGGCCCCACAGCCACTGGCTTTTGTTTCAAGTCTCAGCAGAGAAGAGTGTCGATTGTCTATGTGGCTAAGGCGCCAACCGCAGCATGCCTACCCTGCTCTGCCTGCATAGAAATGTGATGAATAGCTGACATTGAAGTGTGCTCACTCTTGCTGGCCTGTGAAAGTATTTAAACATGTGAGTTTGTTCTGCAGGGCACACCTGGCCCTTATTAGCAGGAGAATCAGAAGTGGTAGCTGCAGAATTCTGCTGTTTGGATACACGATGTGTTATAGTTGGGCATGTCACAGCCAAGGAGGGCCAAGCTAGCCCACGTCCCTCTGCTCATTTAATAAACATGAACTGAATTGTTTGTTTGTAATGGTGCTTTACATTTTTTGCATGATAACACCTCAAGCATTAGCCTGGTTGACTAAAATAAGGTGTCTCTCAGTATGTGGTGATGAGATTTTGCTGAGCAAGTGGTGTTCAAGAATGGACCCTCTAGTGAGCCAGGCTTTACCAGAGAGCCAGGAGCCTCCACATCACTCCTCCCATGTTGCCCAGCTGCCATGGAATTTGCTCTCTATGCTCGTAATTCAAAAGTGTTACGCAGCCTTCAGTTCCATGGTCATGAAGTAATTAATGCCGACCCGATAGCGTGAGTGTTTGCCAAGTGCCTTTATCAACTTGTTGCACAAGACTAGCGTGGGTTTGGAATCAGATGTGCAGATAATGCATGCTGCTCACCTTTGGACTGCGCCGGTGGGCAGGTGGCATGGGTGGTGTTCTCTGCAAAGATATGATGGATGGGGATTCTGCACCTGCCACCACGCGCCGTGACCCAAGATGGATGGTTTATATGGTCTGGCCCTGCCTTAGGATCTGTTGCACCACCTTGCAGCTCACTAGACTTCCCCATTACTGCGCCTAATGCTGGTGTGGTTCCAATTCCCCATAACGGCTCCCAATTCCTGGTGTGGAAGCAAGAATTGCGGGGGTGGGGGGCACACTTTGGAAATGCTCTGAGAGGAAGTTCAGAAGGAAAGTTGAGGTGTTAACAAAGCGATGTGTTAAAGGTCACCTTAGTTGCCACCAGCTGTTGCTAATCTGCTCTGTGTTAAAACCACATGCATCTAACATCCACCTCCTCACCAACAGCTCCTTTCTGACTCAATCTTCACACCCAGTCTCCTCGGTTAAATGAGCATGGCCTCCCAAAGGGAGGGGACTAGTCAGGAAGGTCTCACAGTGCTGGAGCCCATACTTTTGAATGTTAATGGATTCTTTTTGTGATGGTGCCATTTTAAGGCAGATTTCAATTACTTAAATATAACTTTCTCTGTTCTTAGCAATGCATCCAGGAAGAATGAGGTTAAATCATTCACCAGTTCCAAGAAGCTGCCTTTATAGATTGCCTGGCCAAAAAAAAAGGTCACACACACTAATATCTCGTTGGACCGCCTTTAGCTTTGATTATGGTGCGCATTTGCTGTGCTATCATTTCCACAAGTTTCTGCAATGTCACAGCACTTATTTCTGTTCCGAGTTGCACAGAAGCTACTCACTACATCAGTTAGGGTTAAATAACTTGTTGCCAGCTGAAACATAATCACCCATGCAGTAATTATCCAATGGGAGGCTCTTACCTAGTTGCTTAGTTAAATCCAGGTGGTGACCCTTTTTTTTGGCCAGGCACTGTATCTTCCCATTTCATGATATCACTGGTCTGCCTAAATCAGCAGGCTGTGATTTGGCTGGATTATGCTCTTTTTCTTCCTTTTCCCCATTTTAATCTTTAGGGGTTCTCTGTGAGCTGACTGGCCAGTATGGTCGTGCCCCCATACCAAGGCTATTGCGCGCATTGTGGTGCGAGGAAGCAGAACCTTAGCAAAGGGCTACAGGCAGCCAAAACTAATTATCCTTACAGATATTGCAGAGGCTGAGATTTGCTTACTCTTGCACGAGAGAAACAGAGATTAGATGTGCCCTAAATTGGGAGCGCTTTGCTTGCTTGCATTTCTCTCACCCCTTGGGGTGGTGGGTGTATAGAGGAAAGCAGAAATAAACAGAATAGTTTTCTCTCTGTTCCTGTTGCTAAGGGTAGAGGGTCTTCGGTCCTCTCTTGGACTGGTGCTGGAATGCATATTAACAGCATAGCACTATCATGTCACCTGAGACGGGCTATTAAAAGCAAGCCTTTGAACTTCCTGGTGCAGAGAAGGTCTGTTACAACTAGTGTCATTTTTAAAATGGCCTCAGCGCACGCAGTATCTTAATCAGTATGGAACAGTTTCTGTTTTTCTTAGTTACAATGCAGTTTTTAGAAGTAATTTTTTTACAATAGTTATTTAGATAAAATGCTAATCATTCTTGGTTAGGTGTGAACATTATTTTTTGGAATGTAGTATTAGTTCTGTTATTGACATCAGAATTGCATGTGGGATTTGTGAGCACACCTGATTTGTCAGTAGTTTTGTTAAACATAGAAAAGAGGGGCTCTTGGTACACAGCTAAATATGTGATTTGTTGGTCTAATCATTTGATGACTAGTGCTATTTGTCACTAGGAATCAGTTTTTGGGGTGTAGCAGGAACAAACGCGTTAATTGGCACTTTCTGCTGTTAACTAATCACAGAGGTCACAGTTGAGACTAGAGTTAATTTTGGGATTAGCTTTGGAGTGCAGTAATGAAAAGCTGATAACTGACTTTCCTGTGTTGCTGTTCCATGTCATTTTGGGACTGGTTGTAGTTTCTCAAAATAGTTCAGCCTTGATGCTTTGCCTATTTGTTACCAAATAAAACCACAGATGTGAGCATGAGCTTCACAGTTTCCTGTTTTTCCACCCACTCCAGTTCATGGCCGCCAAACAGAGAATTCTAAATTGGGGGCTTATCTGTGAGGTCAACCATACAAAACATGCACATAAACGCCTTCTCTCAGTGACATGGGCGTGGCTCAGTAATATGACTGTGTTTGTATCCCTGTTTGACACAGTGCTCCATTCAGAGCTGAATCAAACCTATTTTGAGCTGTTTTAAGGGCCAGCTGAAGATTTTGCTCCATGCAAACCAGACTCTACTGAACAGCCTTAAGCAGCATCGCCTACTGCCTGGCCACTCCAGCTGATTGCCCCAACTAAGTGCTCATCACGCCTCTGGAAACTAAGATTAGCTTACCCCTGATCTACCCCTAGAAGACCCTGTATGTATTAGGTGCCTATGTGTCTCACTGAACAGTGCACCCATGGAATAAAAGCTTATGTCACATGTTGATGATGGGACTTGATGTTAATTACATAGATGCCAAAGATGGTCCATTATGCTTATGGACCTTTTCATAAAACCGAGTCATCAAAGGCAGTTCTTCTTTTTCATAGTTTTATGTTTAATAGAACTATGTATGCGCGCATGCATGTATGCAGTGTGTATGCATGCACGATGCTTTGCCTTTTGAAGTTGCCATGCTTGGCCAATTTGTTGCAGATACTGTTATTTGGAAATAACTTCTGCTCTCTGAACAGTTCTCCCCCTTTTTTCCCCTCGGTGACAGAAGCTGCAGTGGAATCTTACCAGATGGCCCAGTGGCCGTGGCCCTCTAATATAGCAGGCTGTCCTGTGTGATGGCTGCTTGACCTTTCTTCAGCAATTTCCATGTTGATTTGGCCTAGAGGCAGGGAGATGCGGAATTTCAGTGTTTCTTTTATTTGCATTGTAGGCCTTTGCCAAACCTGCCTTCCCCTCCTTTCAGCAGTCCCAGTGTGTTGAGCACTGTGTGACTCACTGGTGACTCATCTCATTTAGGTTGTTTTTGAGTCATGCCACCACCTCTTGCCCCCCCCCCCCCCCCAGCCACTCAAAATCGACATGGCTGTGAGGGCTGTAAATGATTGCATGCTTCTGAAGTGCCAGCTTAGGGGAGGGGAGGGGAACCAACCAAACAGCAACATTTTAGTATGTGGGCGTGCGCAGGCCCCTGAGGGCAGAGGCAGTGTGGGTTCAGAGCACGCTGGGGGCCAGGGCGTTTGATGGGGGCCGCGCTGCCAAGCTTCTCCATAAACCTCGCAACAGGTCAGAGCAGTTTTAAGCTCCTTACCTGCCTCGGGGGCTGCTGCCTATAAATACCCATCCACATCACCCATGCAGCTCCTCCTTTCACACCAGAGTCCGGCTCCCTCACCCAGCTGCCCCATTAGAATCGATCATTCACGGCCAAGAAACTTGCGTCACTCCATATTAACCTGTGGTGATTGTGGGGTAGGGGTGGGGGTCTTAGCATTTGCTGCTCCTCTTCCTCTGAGAAATGTCAATTATTTTTATCTTTATAGGGCTGTTTGTTCATAGTGCCAGCAACCTTGTTGTGCCATGCTAAAGTGCTATTTAAAGAAGTAGAATGTTGTCTCTCTCCAGATCTGTTTCACTGGACCTTCTTGCGGGAGTGTTTATGCACTTGTGTATAGTGCATGCTCCTCTGTCATTGGTTAAGTCTTGAAATTCATGACTTGGGGCATGTTTGAATGGGCTCTCCCCAGTGACTAACTGTCAGAAGTGAAGAAAAATATTTTTCTCCTCTGCTTTTGGTGTCCATAATTCTGTTTTATGATTCTACCAAGGCAGTTTACTGCTCTGCATTTGAAGCAGATTCATGAGGAGAGATTAAATCCTGGTCTGTTGTTTGCTTGTGAAAAGAGGGATAAACTATTGTAATGGTAACAAAGTCTGGTACAAATGTTCACTTGACACCGAGTTATGAAAATGTGATGGTATTTATGAAATTCTACAGCAAACCTAAATAAGAGGTGTTTTTACTTGCTTTAGAAATATCCTTAATGTGTGTCTTAATTGGCTTGGTATGCCTAACATTTTCTTTCTTTCTTTCTTTCTTTCTCTCTCTCTCTCTCTCTCTCTCTCTCTCTCTCTCTCTCTCTCTCTCTCTCTCTCTCTCTCTCTCTCTCGTTTATTCTTTTTGTTCCCCTCAGGGTTCCCTCATCTCCCGAGTGGTCTCTACCCTAGCCCCTACCTTCCCCTGGGTCACCTTGAACACCCACAGCTGGGCCAACATGCACTCTTCGACCCCCAAAAAGGTCTGTCTGACAAAACAAGTTGAGATCAGCTGCCTCTCCATTTAGTCTCCACTGATATTGCTTTTATTACTTGTAATAGTCTTGAGTAAATTAAGGCAACTCGTATTTTAACCCTAAAAGGAGACAAGATCACGGACAAGGAAAGAACAGTTTCCTTGCTACGGATGTATTTAGTTCATTATGCATCATGTTCATTTGTGAAGTAACATTTTATGTAGTGAATTGTGCTTTCCCACATATTAAATCGTTTAACTTCTGTTCAGATCTAATTCACAGACATTAGTGCAGTCTATCAAAGAACTGGTGAAATGTGATTTAATATATTCCCAATTGTTCCTACTCGAGTCCAGAAGCTTCAAGAGATTTTTATACCAAATAGCCATGTTGCATAAAAGATTCAAGACTAACTTCTTGAATTGTACATGTCACTATGAAATCTTGCCATGTTGAGCATGAAGCTAGTTTCAGATGAGCTAAACGACACTGCTCCTGTTCTGCTTTACTACTTGAGGTTCTTGATATCCTTTGATGGCCACACCACAATAAAGGAGGAAATTTAATGTACAGATTTTCTCAGGATAAGTGGAATATAGCTAACCTTTTTTTTTTCATGCCCTTGACAATTTAAATACCATTTGAGCTGCTTTACCTTTTAACCCTAGCTGTCTGAATTTAGGCTTTCATAATCTGTGCTCTTTTTCTTTCCAGATGGGTTTTACCTTCCAGGGTCAGTACACTCCTCCCAGCCCACTCTGGCTCGTGGCTTGGTTGCTCATATGCCTGGCACCCTTTCCAGGGAGAAGGAGGCCCTGTCTTCCCTCAAGAGCTCCAAAGACCTGGTGCGCGAGGTGGGTAAGGACAAGCAATGCAAGAGTGAACCAGGCCACAGCATCCAACGGCGGGAACGGGCACGGGAGCGGGAGGAGGTGCGGCCCCACAGTGTAGTGGACCTCACCCAGGACATGAAGGTGGAGGACGAGCGGAGGGCGGGCAGCTTGGAGCAACCTGCTAAGGCAGCCGAGCACACGTGGCCTTTTTTTCACCAGCACTCGCCAGGCTCAGGTGCTGCAGACACTAAGCCCAAACACCCCCTCCAGCCCCCCTCACTTGGCAACTGCAGGAGTGGCAGCGGCACGCCGTCCAGGTACCTGAATTCAGAGCAGGAGAGGCGTGAGCACGACGATGAGAACGTCCGACTGCTGGGCTCTGCCGACAAGCAAAAACGGTACGACCCAGCAGCTACTTCACTCGGTTCGTTGCATGCGTCTTACACAAGCCCCTCCTCTCTGCAGAGCAGCCCTGCCCACCTCCCAGGCAGGCTGGTGTCTTCTGGCAACTACCCTTCCGCTCACCACATGCTGCCCAGCTTGTACCCACTCTATTCGGCCGCCAAAGAGCCGGCCAAGGAACACAGAGTGACCGCTCCAACTTATGTGCCTTCTGTCGAGGTTTACGATGAGCGGAAAGGGCCCATCCAGATTGCCTCACAAGCTCGGGATAATAAAGCTGAAAAAAGCAGGGATGGGGATTCACATAGAGTGCCCCCACTGGTGGGGTCTGAGAGGATGCCCACAGACCATGGGCGCTCCTCTGTTAGGAGCACGTCTCCCCCTCATGGGGACATCAAGAGAGACGTTGTAAGAGAAGAGGGCTCGGTCATTAGGGCCACCAGCCTGGCCATGAAAAGGCCATTGCCGTCGGACCTGCACACAAGTACATCTGGCCCCAGTCCAGATGTCAGGGACTTAAACAGTGCCATGCCCAAACACGTGATCAAAATGGGGCCAGAGGTGGATGGGCGGAGCCAGGAGCGTGATGTTGTGCAAAGGTCTGGGGCTTCCTTCTCTTCCCTGGATCCAGCTGTACTCCACTCAGCCGAGACCAAGTGGAAGAGTTTTGAGATGGGCAACTACACCAGCCACATGGCTGCCCTGGCAGCTCAACATGCTCACAGTTCCCGGCCCAAGGAGGAGGGCAAGCACATGTATCTGGACCCGGCAGCTGTGCCCCGACCCTTGGGCAGCATGGGCAGCCCGGGAGGGCGCCACCCTGAGGCCCAAAGTGAGGTCTCTGCCATGCAGAGTCTCATCAAGTACAGTGGCAACTTTTCAGGCGAGGTGGCCTCCAGGCAGGGCACTGACAGCCGCAGCCCATTTGGGGGACTGGGTAGTCTGAAACTGGAGCCCGGTCAGCCCTCTAGGGCCCAGCAGCTGGGCAAGCAGCTTAAGCGGGAGCCAGAGAGACCAGAAAGTGCCAAGTCGTTCGGCCGGGATGGGAGTTCCTCTCAGGGGGAGACTGAGGTTCGCCACCCACCGGTGGGCATCGCGGTGGCCGTGGCTCGGCAGAGAGACAACAGCACTAAGCTCAGCTCCATATCGGACCGCGACAGAACTCTGCTGAATAGAGGCATCAAAGGTACCTTTACCCTATTATTAAAATGAAGCTTTTTTTTTCCTCTCAGTGCAGCATAAATGATCCAGTGGAGCAGTCGTTCTGAAACGCTGCTGTGCTTTTTCACATGTTTGATGTCCAAAATTGATTCCCTAAAGTAAGAACCGCTCCTGTTGACCTTGCCTGTCTGCATGTGCTTGGAGGCTGTTTGTTTGGCCATGCCTCAGAGGCAAGGTCGTACTGCCCTCAGCATGAAAACAAAACACGCACAGGAGGCGGAGCCAAGGTGCTTTCATTCCTCACACCACTCAGCAGAAACTCCGTGCCAAAGCCGGCGCTGGGGGCCTGGCCGCAAGCAGTGCTAGAGCAGCGTCCCAGAGTGCGGAATGCCTTAAACCTTTCACTAAGACACTGCCTGCTTGTCTGCATTAGAAATGTAATTCACAGAGCAGAACTAAAAGCTGTAAACAAGCACTGAATTCTAATAAGACTTCAGGTTTGTTGCTAAGCAATAGAATCAGTCCAGAGAAAAAAGGAAGGGTGGGGGCATGTGGAGTGAGACATTAATTTATGTCCTCCTGTGTGCAAAGGGATTGTAGTAATATTAGCCCTTTCAGGGTGAGATGTTTGTATTTAAAGTATTTAAAGAAGGAGCGGAAAGGCTTGACGTAAGAGCATTCCATGAGCCCTGCTTGACCAGTCTGCAATGTTTCTGAAGCAAACACATAGCATGTAACACATAGCATGTAAAAGCTTTCGGTAACCTTGGAAACAGGCTGAGACCATCCCCCTGGGACCATCCCCCTGGGACCATCCCCCTGGAGCATGGTGAAGATCTTCCAACTCAGATGTGCTCTTATGTCCTGTCTAAGGTGGAAAACATAGTCTCTTCCCAACTACTGTCTGTGAATATCACCCAGGTTCAATACGTTTGTGCTGCATCACTCTCGTCAGGCTGCATTCATCGTCAATAAGGGTCTGCATCATTATCTGCAAGCTTGAACACCTCCAGTGGCTTAATGTAGATTGTGAAATGTTGTCTGTCTTGTCTGTCAAAACTCCCAAATGGTTGTGGTCTAACCCTTCCTAACATTTAATCTCCTCATGCTATTATAGTATTGGTGAGGAGTACATGCTTTGTTGGACCTGACAGTCTTGAACTGAAGTTATTGTTCTGAGCTTAGTGCAAATGGTCTTTAATTTGCTTTGTATTTCCCAACCGTGCTGGTTTGTTGCTTTTTGACGTGTCTGAACTTGATTAATGTGGTTTGAGAAGCAGCTTTAAGGCAGATTTTCAGCTTTTTTTTCAGTTGTAAAAAGTCCAGCTAATCTTGACTTGCTGACATTAACACAAATGTTTTGCTGTTGACCACTGAAAGTTCAAAAGTTGCGATTCAAGACGAAGTGACTGTGTTCATGGATAACATGAGGGTGCACTGACCTGTGAAACCATAATGAGTTATTTATCATAAACCACAATGGACAAATGTCGGTGCTATGGTTGAACGATGGCTCTTTGTCCTTATTGGCTACCTTTGCCCCACAGGCCCAAACCGCGAGGAGGAGGAGCAAGCAGACGAGCAGGCACGTCATCGTGATGACCGCCTCCTGACTGGCCGCCTAGAGCGTGAGCAGGAGAAGGTTCTGAGGTAAGACATGCTGGTGTCTTTTGTACATGTAAATGTGATTGTGAAAGAGCTGCTACTCTGGCTTCATATTGCTATTAACATTTTGACATTTGAGTATACTTTATATTCCTGTAGAGGACCAGGACACTCAAGCCCCACCCACCTGTGGTTATATTTTTATTATTTCTGCCATTTTTAATTCGTATTTCTTTTCTCTGGGGATCTTTTCCAAACTCCCAGTTTCATGTTTCACAGAACATAAATTTAATAGTGTGATGAAAGATGCTATGCTGTTCTGAAGCAGACAGGGGGAGGGTGTGTTAAAATCACATTGGCCTCAGGTCAAGCCAGTCTCTCAGAGCAGAGTGAAATGTAATACTGAAGAAACATGAAGTTATTTTGGATTGGGAGTGGAGTGTTCAGTATGTGGACACTGAATTTCTGCTTTACTGATACCAGTTGAAGTTCAGACTGGTGGGCTTTTATGCCATTATTACATTTACTCTTCTCTTTTAGCCTCTTTTTATACTTTGTAATATCATATCATATATTTTGCCCAATTTGGGTTTGTTTCCCATACAACATTGCTGTCTTGGCTTTTTGATAGTAAGAAAACAATGCCTGCCTTAAAGTTTATAGGCTTTTATACACGTCCCTACACAAGTAGCACACAGCTAGGCTTGGAAACTATGCTGAAGTTTGGGATCTGCCGAAGGACAGCATGTTTTGTCTTCTGAAAGTTACTCAGAAATTAAGAAACTTAAGCTGGTGACTGTTAGCTCTCCACCTTGGGGACTAGTGCTAAGACTTCAACCGGGTCAAAGCCAGAATGTGGCAAGTGTGCCAGAAGACTTTTGCTTTCTCAAACAGCCTGAAACAGTCTTCAGGGAAGGCCAAGAGAGACTGGAGTTAGATAATTAAAAAGTCCCAGAATTCTTTTTATTATTATCGCACAAGGCCGTAAGCACATCCGCTTAGTTCTTCCCCTTTTATTCCCCTTGTAGGCTTAACATGGCAATTTTTATATATTTATTTATTGCTTACCCCTTCAGATTAGGATTATTTAAAGAGTAGATGGATTTGTTGATACTTTTCCCTCCTCATGCCAGTCTATTTTCAAAGTATAGCAGTCTTTGAGTGTCAGAGGATGACTGACTTCCCCTCAGTGGAAGTTGGTGCAGGAATCTGCTCACAATGATTTCTTGAGTTTAATTTGGGGTCTTGGTCATGGCAAGATGACTTCATAGCATTGACTGGCCTGAGGGCTCTAAGAGGTCCATGAACACCTGGCAGCTGTTATCATTTGGGAATTTGGTCATAAACATGTGTAAAGGAGTTTGCAGTGCTGAATGAAGGTTGCACAATATTTCATTCATTTTGTTATTTTTCATTCATTATGAAAAATGACAAAACAAATACTGATGGCAAATGAGTCATCGTGCTTGTGCGTGCGTGCGCGTGCGTGCGCGTGCGTGCGCGTGCGTGCGTGTGTGTGTGTCCTGGGCAGGCTCATATTCCAGATGAGTGTTTTGATGAGTCATGAGATTTAGAAAATGTAAACTAACTGGTTCCATATATTGCAGCCCAATTTTACATACACCACAAGGGATTCACAAGTGTGATTTTTAATATATGTTGCATTCCAATAATTCACAATATTAAAGCATCTGTAGGTTTTTTTTTTTGTTTTTTTTTTTATCCCCCATGTTGAAGTCTTTGAGTAGCAGTCTTGGTGTTTTAAACAAAAAAAACAAAACAAATGTATTTGAAAGTTTGCAAGATTTTTTTTTTTTTTTCCTCTTTCTTCAGAGAGAGTAAGGATTTGACAGATTACACTCAGATGCATCCTCCAATGGTGTCAGCGAGTGGACTGAACCCCAATCTGATGGTGACCGGTGGCCCCTCCTTAGGGGCAGGCCGCTGGGCTACTGACCCCGCCTCCCATCTGGCCTCTCATCCTTGGCTGCCCCGCCCAGGAGCAACGTCTATGTGGCTACCTGGATCTCCATATGGTAAGTACTTAGAAAAACTGTCCTAAACTTTTACATTTAAAAGATTTGTAATGAAGTATTTGAAAAACACATCTATAAATTGTGCCTGACAGTGTGAGCGAGTAAGCTCTGTGCAGTGACCCTGACTCTGCACTGTCCCTATACCCATTTATTTCACACCTCAGGCCCTGTTGACTTGCCCAGACTTTCCATCTGGTTTGAGGGGCGAGTCATTCTTAGAGATGTATCAAGACCATAAAAGCTCTCCCAAAATAACACCAAACACAGTGACTCTGGAATTTGTCTAGACTTTGCTGGAAAAACACCAGTGTCCCTTAAGAAAAATCCAGCACTTAAAGTGCTGTCAGCAGTGAAGGGTGGTCTGTTCAGGAAACTCAGAGGTGACGTTATGGTGAGAACAGTGGCTCTCGGGGGGATTAGCTGCAGAGCATGCATGAAACCACTAGGCAGTCAACGCAAATGGACCATCAACTACAGCCTTGGCAAAGATCACCTTCGCTAACCTCTCTCTCTCTCTCTCTCTCTCTCTCTCTCTCTCTCTCTCTCTCTCTCTCTCTCTCTCTCTCAATATATATAGGATTAGGACCCCCCTCACTCCACCAAGCTCTTGCCCCAGGTTATCCCTCGACCCTGCCTGGTTCCATTCCCCCATCATACCAGTTTGCCCGGGACCCCCAGACAGGACAGCTGGTTGTCATTCCTACTGAGCACCTTCCACATTACAGTAGGTCCCTCCACCTCACGTTTCGTGTTTGTTTGTGTCCAACATGCCTGTTTTTCCTCCACTGACTGTGTGGGCCCAGACCTAGATGTGCAGACCTGTAAATGCGCATGCATGCATGCATGCATGTGTCTTGTTGTAGCGCACCTTCGTGCGTTTGTCTGCCACTGACGCCTCCCTCTTTTCTCGCAGCGCCAGAAATGTTGGAGCGTGCGCCCCCGCTGTGGTCAGCCGTGTACCCGCCGGCGGGCAGCTCCCTGCAGCACGCCCACCAGCTGCAGCTCCTCTCCCACCAGCAGCTCGTGCGCCAGCAGGAGCTTTACATGATCCAGCAGCAGGCCGCCCAGGTCATGGAGCTGCAGAGGAATGCCCATTTTGTGGTAGGAGAAAGCCCCTCTGCCTCAATACAACGCTCGTCCATCCTCTCGCACGGGTCCTGGGAGGCCTTCCCCTAATCTGGGCATTTCCCATTTTTAACTGCTCTAAGTAGAGTCCTGACTGTTTTGATTGCACAGGAAAGGCTAAAGGAGCAGCCTGCAGACCTGGAGGATAAGTCGGAGAAGAGGGGTGGAGAGGGGGCCAAAGCTGGTCTCTCAGGCATTCCCATTCCTGTCGTACGTGGGCGCAAGCCGCCCCCACGTTCCCCAACCCCCTCCACCTCCTACAGGAAGGCTCTGACACCCCTGCCTGTCACCCCACTGCCCTCTCTGGTCACCACCCTCAAGTCTGAAGAGCAGCCTAAAGGGGAGAACACTCTACCCCAACTGTCCAGTTCACACCCGTCTAGCCCAGTCCCACACCCGGTCAGACCCGCCTCTGCCTGCCCACCACCCCCCTCCCCTATCCACCCCAAACAGGAGTCCGTGGAGGTGCCTGAGAAAGATGAGCTCAACCTGCAGAAACAAGCATCCGCTTCCTTTCCCTCTTTATATCCTGGTAAGTAAACTATGGCGTTTAAAGTGCCTAATATAATGTTTCATGGTCCTACATAAACAATTATGAACCTTCACTTTTGTTTAAAATGACATAACAGAATTACTTATTTGCACACCATAACCTACCACTAAGGATTTGCCATAGCTGTGGTTGACGGCGGTGGGTTTGCCGTAGCTGTGGTGGATGGCCCTCGGTTCTTTATCTCTTCTGGTCTGCATTTGTGCCTGTTCTCGAGGCTTGGACTGGGAAAGACAGTGATTGCAGGCAGAGTGCCATTTCTCATGTCAGTGTGCGCTGCCTAGAGGAGCCTTAATGAGTAGGCTGCAAATATCCCTACATATGGGATTACCAGCTGCCACTCCACTCATATGGGATTACCAGATGCCACTCCACTCATATGGAGGCGTTTTACGATAGCGGGACTTTTGCGCCCACTTCCCCCGGCACTCTCCCTTTTAAAACCCTTAGTGTTTGGAATGAATAGATATTTATGCTCTCTCTGCAGCCCGAAGTATGCATGAGCGTGTGTGTGTGTGTGTGTGTGTGTGTGTGTGTGTGTGTGTGTGTGTGTGTGTGTGTGTGTGTGTGTGTGTGTGTGTGTGTGTGTGTGTGTGTGTGTGTGTGTGTGTGTGTGTGTGTGTGTGTGTGTGTAAGGGGTTTTGGGATGCTTGTATTGGGGCCATTTGGCTCATGAAAGTTTCATAAAGCCCCTGTGCTGAAGGGTGTGTGGGGTGATTAATCATTTTGTCACTCTGTCGTGAGGCAATAAGCCCCTCTACTTTTTGCATAAGCACTCACAGACCGTGCTCTGTTTTTTTTTTTATTTTGTTTTTTTTGTTTTGTTTTGTTTTGTTCTGTTTTTTTTTGGCAGAAATTCCTCCTGGCTACCCCTACCAGTCAATACCTGCATCATTCGGCAGACACTACCCCTACCTCCTGCAGCCTGCAGCCATGCATGCTGCAGGCACTGATGGCCTGGCCCTGGCCGGGCCCCTGCAGGCCAAAGCAGAGGAGCGGCTTGTGGGGCCACCCGACATCAAGCCCAGGCACCTATGCTCCCCGGTTGTCGCCGAGGTGTCAAGAGAACCAAAGCCTATGGAGGAGAACAGCTTGCCATTCAAAGAGGAGCCCAGTCTAGCGGATCTGGGCCGGGACGGCAGCATGGAGCCTCTCCAGCCTGCTCCTCCCCTTCCCAGGCAGGACCTGAGTGCTCCAGTTGAAGAGGATTCCTGCTCCGGAGATGCTGCCTCTCCACTGCTGCAGGAAAACGAAGAAGACCAAGAAGATAAAGTGGATATCACCTTGTCAAGCCATGAAGGACTGTACCAAATATTGAGTGCAGACTCCGATGGGGTCCCTTCAGTGGGAGATGCCGAGAATGCCCTCCTCCTTCAAGAGGCCACCTATGTGCACTCCTCCTCAAATTACTCAAACTCACAACCTATAGAGTGTCGCTCAGACTCTCCCTCTGTTCGAGTTGACAGGTTCCTCCCAGTGCATGACCTCCAAGAGCCCACCTCTTGCAGTTCACCTGACCTGGAATCAACATATGACAATCTGGCTCTTCCCTCCGGCAGCGTAACAACCTTACACCCTACCCCGGTGCTGCTTCCTGTCTCGCTGGAGGACCCCTTGGCGGGCATGTTTGCCCTGGTCACAGCCAGTGAGATGCCCCAAGCCAGCACCCTGGCCACCCTCACAGAATCCCCCACGACCATGCCCGTAAGCCTTCTGGAGACGAGTGCAGCCGAGGGCATGGCTCTCCTCAGCCAGCTGGCTGAGCTGGAGATGCAGCAGCACGAGAGAGATGTGGTGCAGGGTAAGGCAGAAGAGCGGGCTGAAATGGGCCGAACGGGTAGGGGCTCACTGTGGCTGCACTGATCTGTGGTGAAGGAGGGGGCAGAGGGAAAGGCAAACACGTAGCTGTATTGGAGGAGCAGAGGAAAGTGTGGGGTGTAAAAGGAATGCTTTCAGATTCAGATCCAGCATGCCCAGCGCTTGCTGGAGAAATGAGCTGTGTGCCCAGGACTCTCTTTCTAGCAGCTACTTTGAATGCTTTGTGCATCTTTTAAAGTAAATGAGTAGATTTAAGGAAAAAACGATGGTATTGCGAGCTAGTTGCATCCCACACAACATCCAGATCCATTTATATATCTTGACGCACAGCACCCATATTTTCTGGCTGTGCCACTGTAGGATGCCCTGCAGATAGATTGCCCTGAGGCCTTCCCTGCGTAGGATACACATAATGAATGTTGGTATTGATTGTGTGTGTGTGTGTGCGTGCGCAGGCATAATGCACTGTGGATTAGAGAGTCTCCTGGAGGCTGGTAGGCAAGTGCTCCTAGAGGCCATCGAGTGGCAGCCTCAAGTCAGCATCCGCCTCCCCAGGGAGCTCGACCCCAACAAGAAATACAGCTGGAGACAGAAGAAGGATGATCCCGTATGTGTTGCGTCCTCCTCACGCCACCCCTCAAGCTTTCTCTATTCTCCAGTAGGAGCTTGGGCTGTCCTTTGTGTCTGTGTTTTGATGTTTTGTGTAATGGATGTATGTTACATATAGGACTTAGTCTGTAAGTGAGCAGTATTGTATAAAAAAATGGTCAGTTTTAAATTTATTGGCGTGTAGTTAATAGCAGTTCAACGATTCAAATTTATTTCGATTCGATTCGAATCTCAAATTGGCCCCTTTAAATTTGAGGAGAGAATTATCTAGTGTGAATGAATGCTCACCTTTGCAGAGACATTAGAAGAGACCAAGTGGGATCAGACAGAGACGTGGGCTGTAATGTAGTTTCCTCTTGCTCTTAGATGTTCTCTAAATCCTCTCTGGAGGGGATTGATGCTATGGAGGTAGACTACCGTGTGAGGCTTTCTGAGCTGCAACGCCGCTACAAAGACAAGCAGAGAGAGTTGATCAGGCTGCAGAGACGCCGAGACAAAGCGTATGTCCCTCAGTTCCAGCCCATTACCCTGGCTCGCACGACTCCTTTAACCCCAGTCAAACCAACCTACCATCAGTACTGCAGGAACCTGTAGTTGCCAGTGATTCATATTTATCTTTTTTTTTATCCAAGTAGTTAAGGTAAGCATGTGAGTGATATGGTTCATTGGTTCTCCTTATGCTGGTTGTAGAGAGAAGCAGCAGCAGCTCCACCAGCAGTGTGAGGAGAGGAGCAGGGGCCTGGGTAAGAGAGGCCCCGGCCGGCCCCCCAAGCGCAAACTCGGCCTGGTCACAGCCTCTCCGCCTTCCAGCAAGCTGGACGCCAAGTGTGGGAAGTGAGTGAGCGTTGGCCTGAGCCGGGCCCGAGCCCAAGCCAAAACACATGCTTACCAGTGGTGAGCTCTTGGCCACCGTAGCTGATCCATGTGATGTGGCGGGGGGTGGGTTTGTTTTGTTTTTTTTGTGTGTGTGCGCGCGCGTGTGGACACGCTTGCAGGCTGACCAGGAGCTCACTGTACTCTGAGGACTCTGAGAGCGGAGAGATGCTGAAGAAACACAGCCGTGCCTCCAACTGTGAGGAGGAGGAGGAGGAGGAGGAGGAGGAGGTGGACAGTGCCGTGCCAAGGCCCAAGAAGAGGAGCAGGAGCTGGAACGAGCAAGAACCTTCCTCCAGCTACTCCCTTGAGGTGGGCCTGCATAGAGCTGCCTGTCTCCTGCCTCTACATCTGCTCACAGCTTTCTCCTCTGCAAAGCACATTTCTAATTGTGCGAACGATGGGTTTCGCCAGGTGTATAAAGCAGTCAGTAAGAAGAGCCGAGTGAGTGAACAAGAGCAGCTGGCTTCGAAGCTCAACAGGGCCCTGTCTCTCACCAAGCTGAGTAAACTCAGCAAGGCCTCATGCAAGCTCACGGAAGGCCCCTCTGGGAGCTTCCGAGCAGCTCCTGGGGAAGTACTCCCCATGCCCCCGGACATGGACATGAGGAAGAAGATGGCAAAATCCAGCCTGTCCAAAGATCTGGGCCTCTTTCACAAGTCCTCTAAAGAAGGTAAAAGTAAAATGGCCATCAAGGCAAAACCTTCAGACCCATGTCTTAAGGGCAAAGGCCAATGGAAGGCTCCATACTCTCCTGCGATGTCAGAGGTCAGCAGCTACTCCAACAGTAAGTCAAATGCCTGTCATGCATATGCATCAGGATATTTGTCATTTCTGTGGATAGTAGAGAGTCTTAGTGGTCCGGGTTAGGATTGTTTTCAGTAATGCCAACTAGTCACTCAGATCAAGATTTCTGCAGTTATTTTCAACCTCTCACCAAATGATAGTGTTAGAATTCTGATATTAGTCATGTCTTTTTTCTGCCTTTATATGCCTTGTAAGGGTGCGTTCAGATGGTGGAGCATGTTCCTCTCAAAACAGCAACATATCCTACAGCAGGATCTGGATTTTGCAGGCTCCGCTCATTCTGTCAACACACTTTTTTCCCTGCCATGGATGCTTGTGGATTGAGTTTTAAAAAATTCCGACTTCAGCAGAAAAGCTCCCTGCATCAAGTCTCTTATCAAGAGAAAATCAGTAAGAAGGGGGTTTGCAAATTTGAGTTAGAAGATTGCTCAAAAACAAAGAAGGAGAGGGGGAAAATTAATTAACCATGTGGGAGCGTTGTAAACTCTCATACCACAGTATAACTATACAGAAAAGGAATGAAAAGCTGCATGCATTTCTACAAGAATTGTGGATGGGTATTTTACTCTATTGTACAAAAAATATTGTTATAGCACTTGCTGGTGGTGTTCAAGGCAGACTTGCTAGCTAATAATGAGCACAAAACCAAAACTGATACCCTAAACTGACAGATGGCATATCCAGTGATATTGATGAGAGTAATAGTAAATAATTGATGAGAGACTAAATTAACAATAACATCCTGCCCAAAAACTGACCCTGATAATCTCTGCTCAACAAAACTAAAAACAAAATGATTTTGTGCATTTTACATTCAGATTTTTTTGTGTAATCGACCACCATGTGAACGCAGCCTTGCTTTCCAACACCCTTGCTTTGAGGTTCATCACAGTTCTACTACTGTGTCTTTTAAAGATCATGTCCTAAGATCTGTGGTCTCATTGTAACAGACACAGATTCGGAAGAGGAGGACTCTGTGAAGGAGTGTTGGCCTCCGCACTGCCTGCTACCCAGATCAGGGTCATGCAAGCAGCACCCAGGTGTCTGCAGCTCTCCATCCAAGAAGCAGCATGTGTCGTCCAAGAGGGCCTCATTGTCATCCTCCTCATCCTCACTGAAGTCAAAACAGGTGGCAAAAGAGAGGAAACACAAGCACTTTGCTTTGCTGCTGCAAGAGGCAGGAGTCAGCTCCTCTGAGGACTCGTTTGATCAAGGTTATTAAACAAACCTTCACTATGCACACAATTGCCTTCGGGCCCTGTGAGCTCTCCCCGTGCCATGGCTATTGGTGACATTTTTCTGAGAAGCCATAATTGTATAGTTATGGTAGAGTTTGCTACCTCAACTCTTGTATGCTTGTATATAATATTATGGGCTCTATTTAGAGGCCTTTTTTTATTTTTATGAAGTGGTTGCTTATTTTATAAAGTTGTCCCGCCATTTGACGCGCCTGTAGTGTTGTGCATTAAAACTTGTGTGGCTGTGTTCAAACTGTTCCTTAATTGTACTGCAGTTTGGTACCCAAGCTTTATTAAACATGCTGGTTTTAATTCTTGCTGAATGTCTGTCTCGCTGCATCTCCTGCTGGAATATTAGATTGCAATATGCTGCACATTTCTCATTTCCTCTGTTATTCAAATATCCCTTTTCGTAGTCAATCTTCATGCTGGAAAAAAGCCTCTGAAGAGGTCGGATCAAAGATCGCACGGAGATGAGTGTGCGTAGCCAAACATTTCTGCTTCATCAAAAGTGCCCTCACTTTATTTATCCACATATCATTACTTGCTGAAATTGCCTTGCAATTTGGTGAGCTTCACCAAAACCTTGGGGGCAGTTTATAAATACATGTTCTTGTGTTACCAAAATAAGGGTAATTAGCTTTCTTTTACCATTTTTGGAAAAAGGCCATTTTAGAGCTAGACCCATTCATTTCCCTGGTGGCTGGTTATGATGGGGATATTTGGAAAGCGCGGAAGCCTGTTTTACTTTAAAAAAAAAAAAAAAAAAAAAGAAGAGTAACCTCCCTTCTGTAGCCTGCTGGCTCTCTCCCTGCAGCTGCTTGGCCACCTCTCCACCTCTGACCCCTCCTCCTACCCATGATGCGTTTGAATGTCTTTCGGTCTGTGCATTTTGCTTGTCCTGCTGCATCAAAAAAAAACAACACAAACAAACAAACAAAAAAAGCGAGGGAGAAGCCATGTGCTTGGCTGGGTGTAGGGCATCCAGCTGCTCCACGTGAGGTCACTATCCATGTCACCTGAACCATGGCCACTGTTCTGTAAGTAGGCCACCACCCTCTTTTGTTGTGACTTTTCAGTGAATAATTTCTACTAATCTGTGCTGATGTTACAGACCAGGGGGAAAAAAAAAAGGGGGGGGGGGGACACACAAAACATTTGGAAAATACAAAAAAAAATAAAAAATTGAAGAGGTGTTGGAAATGCTGAACTTCTAGCCATCATGTTCTCACAAATGTGCCTTTAGTTGTGTGCCAAGAAGCCATGGTTATGCCTTTTAGTAGGTTTAAATTAAATGTAAAATAAAGTTTCAAGCTGTTTTACAGTTTTATAATGGTGGTTTTCTCAGTGGCTGGGGTTCCTTTTAGTCTTTGGGTTCATAGCTGTTTGATTAATTCTAGTTTCTACTTCTGAAGATATAATGGTGTTTAATGCGTCAGTCCAGCTACAAAATTAGAATAATGGAAGATGGCAGATACTGTAAGCAGACCTAATGGCCGTAGGCTTTAGGTGACATACGGATTGCATGTGATGACATGCTATAAAATTCTCTGCAGCACTATAAATCTGATCTCCACATGAATCGTGTTGCCTGTGGAAGTGAAGTTACAGGGAGCAGGTTCTTCTACCCTCTGAGAAGCCCATTCAATTTCTCCAGTTTCAGTTTTCAGCTTCCTTATCTGTGGGTGCAGATCAGGACAGATGGTGGGGTAGTGGGCGAGGGGTACAGGCGTGTTTGGGAGAGGTGAGAAGAGGTAATAACCATGGCTTTGGAGGCTAAGCTCTTAGACTCCTCTGTCCCCAAATGTGTGAGACTCAGAGAGCAGTCACACAGCCCCATGGAGGGTCTGTCCTCACAGAACCTACTTTGGGTACCAGCTTGCTAATACCTCTGCAACCTGTGCTTGCTCTTGCTGTGTGTACTACATACCTCAGATCTTCAGCCATTCTCAGAATTGTGGTGTCTTTTTAACTGCTATTTTGTGCGTGTGTGTGTGCGCGTGTACATGCTAAAGGTCCTTGTCTGCCTCAAAAAACATTCATTTTTCCACATATGTTGACCAACTCCTGCCATCAGAAAACCCTAACCACTCCAGAATAACTTTGCATCTTGTGTCCACCTCTGTCTTCTAACGTGTCTGTCACCCTCCTGTGAAAGTGAGAAGGGGGGTGTCGGCTAAAGTGGGTACCTACTGTCTTACAGTTAGTCCTTGAGAATTCTCCCTCCCTTATCAGTTTAGACAAGCTCCATGCCAAACGGGCCATTAATAATTGATGACTTTCTTAGTCAGGGCTTCTGCCTGTAAGCCGTGTCCAGCTTTCTGCAGCACTCCTGCTTTCTTCCCTTTCCCATTTTACAGCAATGGAGCACATTCAGCAGAATGGCCAAGGCCACTTATTTTCAGGAACTTTTTTGGTGCACCCCCCCCCCCCCCCCCCCCACAGGCCAGTCTTCATGGATCCCTTCATTTTGGAGGAAGCCAAGCCAGCAGCCATGCCACTCTAAAGCCTGACCCATACACCTCCGTCTGAAAAGCTACGGCCCACCCAGCCTGCTGGAGCACTTGCACATAAAGCCTGGCTTTGTTCCTGTACGAGTAATCTCGTGTAGTGGTGGGTGGGCGTGTGTTTACACAGGCGCGCCCGTGCTCGATGCAATGCTGCTAGATTACAGAGGCTAATGAGAAGCGCAGTAACCATAGTGTTAAGTCACAGGAAGTGCTCTGAGGCAGAGACAGCGTGATGGATGAATGGCAGTGATTTGGTATTCTTTGGCATGCACGTCTTCCAGATGGTTTTATAGCCTGTGGAAGACGCAGCCATTTTGAGAGCGCTGTGAAAACACCTTTTGTCATGCCACATTTTGCAAACAGCCCCATTCACCTTTTCGAATCACCTTATTTCCCAGGATCTCATGAGTTGTCTGTGCGAATCACTTCTGATGCACTCTATAAGTTCACATCAGTCCACGTGAGGAGGCTTTAAATGTTGACAGATGGTTTTTCCTTTCGTCACGAACAGAGTACTTCACCGAGAGGGACGATTATGAGTGTTATGATGACGATGAAGAAGAGGAGGAGGCGGAGCTGGACGAGAGCGATGGCCTGTGCTCCTCCTCGCTTGAAGAGAGTGGCCTGGGTCTCCTGGCCCGCTTCGCTGCCAGCGCCATCCCGAGCCCCGTCCCCTCTACTCCCCTGTCCCTGGTTCAGCTGGAGGCCAAGCAGAAGGCAAGGAAGAAGGAGGAGAGGCAAAGCCTGCTGGGTAAGAGCTCATCGAGACGCTGCAACATGCACAGGTTTTTATTCCTGCGGTTTACATGTGATCTAAACGTGAGATCAACCCCGTGGGACAGGAATACCCCAGTGACAAAATGACGCACTGCAGAGTGTGTCTCATCTGCTTACCTTTAATACACATGCACAAAGTGCATTGTGCTTGGGGCAGTCACTCAGTAGGGGTGTTACTGAATATAAACACATCAGTTTTGTGCCACCTGGAGACTGGAACTTGATTATCTTTTCAGTGCTTGTGTGTGTCAATGCTTTGTCTTTCCTATGCTTACCCAGACACTGACCCTGACTTTGATGAAATGTTACTATGAGTTATGATGCTGGGAAGACACTGAGTGGAGTTCACTGCAGGCATTCCAACAAAGAGCTCCTCCCCTCTCATTATCCCCACTGCTACACCCCATCCTAAAGTGGAGAAACAGCATTAGTTCCTAACCCACGTTAGCACAAGTTACATAATCATGTTTTTGGGTGGTAACTTTGTGGTATGCTATCTGCATACTTTAGAGGTGGCTCATTTTGGATGAATTACCCCACATTCTAGTTCATTTTAAGAGTAAGTGTCTGTTCAGTTTGTTTGAGTTGGAATGTTGGTAGTGTTGACTTGTGTTCTCTCATCCAAAGGCATGGAGTTTGAGTTTTCTGACTCTGAGAGCGATGTCAAGATCCGCAAGTTCCCATCTCTTCTGCATGGCAAGCGGTCTGCTCCGGAGCTCCCCCTGCTGCCCCCTGCCAGTGTGCAGCGAGAAGACTCTGGTCCCAGCAAGCGTGGCCGCAAGCCCAAGGCACCCAAGCCCCCAGCAGAGATCTGCCTGGACTTTCCAGCCGATGGCAGCGACGAGGAGCGCTGGACCCGCCGCAGGAGCGAGCGCATCTTCCTCCATGATGCCGCACAGGCTAACCCCATCTCACCCGCTAAGCCTGCCACACCCAAAACACCACGCCGTGCCAAGACTCCTCCACAGGGATCCAAGGGGCTGCCCAGCATCAGGGAGGCCAAAGCCCTGGTGAAGGTGTGTGCTGTGTGCTGCCTTAAACATGTTATTTGGAATGAATGCTTGCCAGGCTACAATTACCAGCAGTCGCTGTCCCTGCCTCCACATCCTCCTTAGCTTTTTTATAGAGCTGTGAACAGGTTAGCCCGTTAATGTTTATTTCCCATCAGATGCTTTGTAATGGGTGGCGATAACTCTGCCTGTGTCTTGTCGTACCTTTCTATGAGGCTATTAGCTGTGTGTGTGTGTGTGCGTGCATGCATGCATCCACTCATGCTTCTGTCTCTTGGGTGTGAATGCTGCAGAAGAGGCAGTTGAAGGAGAGCCTCCTTCATCTGCCCCTACCCCAACTCTCCAGCACTCCCTTGGACAGCAGCTCAATGACCCCTGTCAGCCCAGGTCGCAAGAGCAAAGTCAAACCTAAAGCCAGAGAGGTATCCTCCACCTTCCACTACCTGCATCACTAATGACATGCTAACAATGATGGACTCCATGGTTTTCCTCCTCATACAGGCCCTAGCACCACACCCAAGCCACATTTAAATTCTGAAATCTCTTAATGCAACTGGCCTTGATGCATTAGCTCATAAAATATGATTTAGGCAGTATTAGCCATCATTTTTTACAAGACAAAGACAAAAGGCCAGATGATAAATATTTGAATGGTGGGGAGGTATGAGGAGCGGCCGTTTGGTGTGGCTCTTGGGGGTAGCGTCGAGGGTTTGGTAAGACTTGGGCCTCTGAGAGGCAAAGTGAAAAGGATTAGAATAATTTTCCCTGGCAGGCTGAAGGCCCTTCCTATGGCCCGCTGGGAAAAGCCATGCATCTGAATGAGGTGTGCCGGGCCAGGCCGGGGCCTCGGCCCCATGCTGCGCGGGCCTGCTCTGAATCCCCGCTGTACGGATACTCGGAGAGAACAGCAAGCCTAATTAGACTGCACACTCAGTGGGACCAGAGCAGAGTGAGCTACAGCTCCTGCCATCTACTTCCTGCCCTGCTGCATCATTTATCTATTTCTGTAGTAATTTATTTACTTTCCTGCATTTTTCTAATGCAGTCAATTTTTCCTTTGCTTTCTGAACAAATCGCGTGTTCTAACGTGATGTGCAGAGATTTGCCCCTTCCCTGGACTGTTTTGGCATTTTGAAATGGAAGATTCTGCATGTGGCATGTTGAGGTTGTCACTCATCTAAATAGGTTTTACAGAATGAATTCTCAGTGGCCAACCGTGCAGCTCTCATCACTAGGATGAGTGCTGCAGTGCTGGGGTGGTGTGCGATGTCTCAGAGGCCGTGTGACGTCTGCTTTTCTCCTTCAGCAGGCTCGAGGAAAGGGTGGTGCTGTCAGCAAGCTGATGGAAAGCATGGCTGCGGATGAAGACTTTGAGCCCAACCAAGACAGTAGCTTCTCCGAAGATGAGAACCCCCCTCCAAGCACTCAGCCTGAAAGACCCTGCACGCCTGGTGAACCAACATGCACATGCGCATTCCTGGCCTTGTTCACATACACACTGTCAGTAAGGCTGTTGAGCTCTTCTCATCAGTCCTCTCCTGTTTATAATTGCCATTTTATGACTAAATCAACCCTCCCTTTCCTGCCTGTGCACGTCATTAAGAAGCAAGCGACTTCGAGTGGTGGGAGGCAAGAGTCATTTCATGCCCTCACTCATCTTAATCCAGCATTAAAAATGTGACAGTTGATTCGCCTTGATTGCATTCATATGGTAATGTGCGTGGCTGAATGTTGTTGCACCTGGAGTTTCCCTCATGGACAGCACTCTGCTGCGATGAAGCTATTTGGAATGGCTGATTAAGTCTCTGTGCGTAGACACGGTTTGGCTGAGCCCCCCTCCCCCCTCTCTGTTTGTGTAGCTCCTCGGAACTGTGTGATAGATAAAGATGAACTGCAGGATGGACTGCGTGTGCTCATCCCCATGGATGACAAGCTGCTGTACGCTGGCCACGTCAACACCGTCCACTCACCTGACATGTAAGGGACCCCCCCCCCCCACGTCACTTCTTGTTTTCTGTTCATCCCATTTCCTCTTCCTCATTTTACCATTCAAATGACGGCTCTGTCCGGTACTGTGCCTTGGGTCATGAATAATTATTTTGGGGGTAAAGGTCTTGCTGAACCATTTTTGGTGGCCATAATGTGAGTGAGATAAATGAGATGAGGACATGTGTTAATTTCCTCCATTCAAAGGAGAGCACTTTTGATTACATTTTTTTTTTGTGTGTTGAATTTGTTTTTACTGTAATGGTCTCAGCCTCTTAACCACATGGGTCAGCAAGATGCAGCCTTTAGCAGAGCAAGAGACTTCTGTTTAAAGGTATTTCCATGGCCTCTAATCACATTTAGAAACCAAAAGTGATTCCGATTATTGAAGCATCTGTTGGTGAGAGCTGTAATGGGAGCTGTTGTAGGGGACTCTGCTGAGCTCCTGCCTGTCGAACACCATGCCTTCCATTTTACTTTCATTACAGTGGCAGCTCTCTGCAGCTCCTCTGTGACATTAATGCTACAGAAAACGATTGTTTTGGTAATCATTTAATATGTCGATTATAGTTTCCATTAACTGAATGACATGAAGGCTCACTGGCATTAACTATTAGTTTAGATTTATTAGATCTGTTAGATTAGGTTAGATCTGTTGTTTGTTAAATTACATAATAAACTTTAATCTAGAGTATCTCATTGTAAAATTATAATTCGACAATACTCACTGAACAGTGAACTGAAAATGTATACTTTTGGATGGCTCTATTCAGTTTACTGATCAGTTTTAAAATACATTGGTGTATTTTTGTCCAATATGAGAAGTATGATGATTTAATGTGCTTGAATAAGTGCCTTAAAATGATATTTTGTGGCTTAGACTATAATGAAGCACCCTGACCACCAGACTAAAAAAACAGCTCTTTGGCACAGCAGCCAGTGCACCCATTTTACCTTCAGTTGGTGACTGGTCTCCGTCACACATTTAATTTATTAATTCATCTGATTTCTTTGACTAGCTTGGGTCTCTGTTGGAACGAATTTGTCAACTGTGTAAGAACAACCAGGCGATCACAAAAAATGACTGTGTGGCGTTGCATTTTGTAGGCATACCAAATCAAATCTTTTAATCTGGAAGGCATAAATTGGGCCCAAGCCACAACCCTTTTACACAGGACAAATGCGTCTGAAACGTTTAGTTGTGCCATAGATTGCTCTGTTGTTTCATGATGGTTGTACTGGTAGCTTGATGAAATCTGGCAGCCCAGTGATTGATGTAGCTATTTTATGAAATAAGCCAATTAAACATTTAGCTCACACTGTTCTGACAAAAAATCAATTTAGCTAAAAGGGCCTTGTGGTGTTCTTAAATAAAAACTGATTCGGATAGTTTTCTCCAATTTTGTATTTTGGCTTTGATGTCGTCGACTAATTGTTTGTTGCCCAAGTTAGTATGCCACATAGCAGCCCGTAAAGCGATCAGACTGAGAAGGTAGAGTGGTCTTGATTGGATCTCCATGACCACCACCCCCCACTCTGTCTGCATTACTGACCTAGGGTCAGCTGACTTTCATAAACTCAAAGAAAACCTTCTAGGCCTGTTTGTAATATTTTATAATAAATTACATGAATTAGTGGTTTTTTGTTTTTATCATGGTCTCATTTGGGTCATTTGGTGGTTAAAGTAATGAAATGTGTCGGTCTTGATTCATCAATGAATATCTCTCTCTATCTATCTCTTTCTTTCTACCCATCTTGTGCTCGCACGGGCACACACTCTCACTCTCTCTCTCACTCTCTCTCTCTCTCTCTCTCTCTCTCTTTGTGTGCTGTGTTAAAGATATCCCCCTCCCTGCTGGGGAAGGTGCCTTTGTGCGAGGCTGTGTTTGATTCGCTGGCCAGGGAGCATGGTTAGTACTACAGTGAGAACTGGTTGTGAGGAGAATTAATATCTTGGCTGTGGAGCAAGTGAGAGAAACTGAGGTGTTGGTAGAAGAGTTGACTGGAACAAATCTCTTGTTGTGGGCTATGTAGCGGCATGTGCTCTGTGACACATCAGATGCATCTTGAAACTCCATGTGGCCTATCAGATGGCTTCAGGCAGCTGTGGTTTAGGCTCCTGTGTCTGTCTTCATTACCCTTAGCCTGCATTAATGTGTGTATAAATGGAAACATATGCACGCATGCACACACACACTCCTTTTACCCTCATAGAGCCTGTGGGATTGCAGGTGCTGCAGTATTCATATCTATATGCTGTAAAGATGAAATAAATGGATAGGTTTTTGTTTGTTTCCCAGACCTTGCTGAAATAATCTTTGCTGTCATTTATATTCCTACATACCATTAAACAAATTATTTCATCTTCCCACTGGAATTAAGTGCAGAAGAAATCCTCTGCAAAAAAGCATGATCCAAACTCACAGCTATGCATCGTGCATTGTAGGATTGTTTTCATTCTGCATTAAATAAGAGTAATGCTGCATTGGAGCACAGCACATTACCTCTTGCTCCAGAAATGCAAAACAAGGTCACTAAAATCTTCCAGGAAGTGTGATTTACAACCCTTATGAAGATGCAACACTCACCTGTTCCCAGCGTGGTCATGATTATAAATGAGGGGAAGGAACAATTTTCTCATTAGAAAATAAGTATGAAACTACACTTGGAAGTGGTAGATATTGGATTAGGACCAGAATCTGCAGAAAAGGAAGTTGCTGTGCTTTCCCAGATCCACCACTTTCTCCAGGTCAGAGTGTTAAATGCAGTGAAGACTGCCCATTGTCACATGCATGTCATGAAGCCAATGCTAATGGCTCTGGCTCATTATTTATGGGTAATAGGAAAATTGTTTAAAGTGTTCTCTCCAACCTTCCGTGACTTCTCATTGTTTATTTATATGCTGAGGCTCCAAGCTCTGGGTCAATGTGTGAAACAGAAATTATCACCTTCTTTAAGGAAATTATTTGGTTCCAGTCACAATCAAGGATTCTTGGATATCTGGAAATGTTATATTGCAATTAGCATTTTTGACCCAGCGTGACTATATAGTTGACTATGGTTTCTCTCCAATGCTAAACAGCTTGCTCACATTAAAATATGTTTGTCTAATCAGATTAATGAAAATGTGTAAATGGGTCAAGTTGTGCAAACAGAAGTTTTGGATTTAAAAAAAAAGAAAAGTATTTTAATAATTTTTTTTATTACTCTCATGCTCCCCATAATAAAATCTGTCTGTTTAGACTGTTTTCCTTAAGTCCTCCAAGCATGGACGAGTGAGTGTCTAGCTGTGAGAGGGCAAAGACTCTTATGATATTCTCTCCACCAGAGAGCAGCTGGGGGGAATTTAACTGAGACCTCAGGACACAAGAAGCCAACTCTTCCTAGCAGCAACCCCCAACACGCACACGCGCGCGCACACACACACACACACACACACACACACACACACACACACACACACACACACACTTTGGGTTGACTCTCTCAGGAGAATCTGTTGCCTGTGAGTGTGTCTGGGGCCAGGCGGGAGGAGGGGGGAGGAGGGACCCCCAGATCACCTTGCAGGCCTGTGTCTCAGTAATAGGACTGCCACTCACTGACAAACATGCCTGACGCGTTCATGCTGGAGCTGTGACTACCCTCATGCATTCTGATGAGAAGAGGTCAAACATCTGACCACTGTGGCGTGTTTTTTTTTTTTTTTGTGGGTTTTGTTTTGTTCTATCCTGTCTAAAGATGGAGGGAGATTGTGCTTTGTCCATGGCTGCTCCTATACTGTGGAACAGTTTACCTCTGCTCATTAAAGCCTCTCTCACTCTCACTCCTGTTACATCAGTTAAAAACACACCCGGTATATGTGGCCACCTGAGCATGTTTAGTTTTGTCTGAGTGCAGTATTTTACTTTAGCATTTTAGTAGCTTTGCTTTTTCTTGCTTTTGGTTTGAATGTATTTACCTTATGCATGTTTTCAGTCTATTTTTATACGTAATATGTGTTTATTTTAGTGGAGGTAAAGCACGGTTGTTTTGAAATGTGCTGTACATATAAACGTGGCTTGAGTATATCTGTCTCTAATAAAGTTCTACTCCAAGCTCAGTCCTCCAAGGAGTTTGGCAATTTTGGCTGTCCAGGCCGCCCGTAGTCTCCCGCATGTACTCGGGTTTGACTCCCTCCCCCGCCCCCAGCAACCTCTTAGGCACCGTGGCCTATTTGTGTCATTTGGTTTTATTTTCATTCTTCTATACTGTGGTGTTAATATTTTGCAGTCCATTGGGATATGTGGCCATTCTTATTTGAGCTATTTTTAGATTGTGCTTGTGCCTGTGTTTGGGGTTTTTGTGTGTGTGAGAGAGAGTGGGGCACTTACACAGGAGTTTCTAAACTTTCCTGATGTGTACAGTACTTATAGTTGAATGCCCTGTAGGGGTCTTTGTTTTGAGTGTGTACATGTGTGCACTGTGTGTCATTGGAGCAGGTCACTCAACCGTTTCCCACCTGTCAAGCTGAGTCACCCAGGTGGTGTGCTAATGACGGCATTTCCTGTCTTGCAGATACAGTGTGGTGGTTGAGGGTGAGCGGGGGAACCGGCCTCACATCTACTGCCTGGAGCAGCTGCTGCAGGAAGCGGTCAGTACTGCCCGTCGTCCTCACCTTCACTAATGAGGCCCACACACGCGCGCCAGCACACGGCGGCATTGCCAGGGGCATGCTCCTACCGCCACTAACACGCACTGGACGCGCTCTGACACAGGACCTCTTTAGCACCTTGCTCTCCCGCTACGCTAAGGGCATGTTTCGCTCCACTAATTCTGACTGCTGGTTTAGGCTCTCTCTGCTCCCACCTCCCCCTCCCAATGGACACAGAAACGCAGAGCACTATGGCCAGGGAGGCTTTTGGCTATCAGATGGGTTATATGCAAAAGAGGATTGTTCTGCCAGAAGGAGATGCATGTCATTCATCTCTGAATTAGAATGGACAGTAATCCCTGGGCATCGCATATAGATTAACACGCATGGAGCAATTTGTCGAATTCACATACACATTGATTTAATGTTTCCCCCTGTCCTGCAGATCATCGACGTGAAGCCTCCTTCTGTTAGGTACCTGCCCCAGGGAACCAGGATTGCAGCCTACTGGAGCCAGCAGTACCGCTGTCTCTATCCCGGTACTGTCGTCAGAGGTAAGATCCCTCTAATAATCCACCTCATCAACCACCACAGCTTATATGGGCTTACTGTCCGCCTCCGTCAGTCTTTCTCAGATGTCAAATAAAAAATACAAATTTAAAAGAAAAAAAAAATCTGTACCGTCATCTGTATCCGTAACCTTTCAGGGCAAGGGCTTGTTTAATTTCCTTTAATGTGAAGCTCTTAGCCAAGGGCAGCAGGCTTGCTGGCAGAGCCAGGGTGGTGCGGGGCATGGGGGTGGAGGGAGTGAAGGATGATGCGGTTAGCTTCATGCAGCCCTCTGCTTCTACTGTTATTTATTTTCCCTCCCAGTAAGGCAGGAGGGAGCTGGAGGCTTGTCAAAAAATCTCTTAAAGGGAGGCCATAGCTACTGTTGCTGTCAGCCAGAGAGAAGAAAAGGGGCCTTGTGTGCACCGTGGTGGCCCCAGAGATACGCTAGAGAAATTGGCGTTTTTTTCCCCGCTCGGCGGCCTTTTGTGTGTCGTTTGCCTGTGTGTCTCCCTGTGTGTGTCGTTTGCCTGTGTGTGTCTGTGTCTGTTGTGCATGGAGGGACTTGGCACTCTGCTCAGCACAAATGTACAACCAGGTTATATACATCCCTGTTTCTCAACCTGGACCCTATTGCATGCCTACAGGGAGTCCCGACAAGGATGAGGTGGACGACTTGATCACGGTGGAGTTTGACGATGGTGACACAGGACGGATCCCACTGTCGCACATTAGGCTCCTCCCACCAGACTATAAGATCCAGTGTGAGTACTTCCCTCTGCTCAGGGGAGTGTGCTGAACACTGGCCCACCTCTCCAGGTTGGGCTAGTGCCACATATGAACACACCATTCGAGTAGGAGTCTAGGCAGCCACTGATTGATTGATTTGTTTGCTTTCACTCTTGAGGTGTGTTGATGGATTTGGTGAAGGAGCTTGTTCCCTTAGGTTGCCTGCTGGGTGTTAGTTGATGAACTGACTGTCATGTTTATGCTCATTTGTAGCATTTTAAGAGCATTCGTTAAATAAGTGTCCAGCGAAAAAAAACACATGCTCTGACAAATGAATGAAAAAAGAATAAGTAAAAATGTAAGCCATTATGAAATTGAAAGGTAACCAAATGTTGGTGTTAATGTTGCCATATTTAGTGCTGTGGCTGAAGAGAGCTGGTTTGTGCACAGGTGCGGAGCCATCTCCAGCCCTCCTGGTGTCCTGTACTAAACGCCGAAGCAGGAAGTGCAGTAAAGATGTTTCTGAGAGCAAAGAGACCAAAAGCCCAGAGGATCCGGCCCCAAAGAACAGGGGGAGAGGGAGGAAACCAAAAACCATAACTGGTGATTACTCCATTCACTCGAAACTACACTCACTCTCGATCAGAATCAAACCTGGATGTTTTTAGGTGCTGACTTGCTTATAATTAAAAGAATATTGAACTGGGAGTACTGGAATTAATGAAATGAGAGTCTGTAATTGATCAAAGATAAAATGGGGTACAGTTGGTGGTTTCATAGTAACTAAATCATTTACTTGTAGCTAGAGGAATAGAAAGCTTCCTGGCAGAACAGGGACAGCTTTTAGCTCCATTGCATTCCATGTAGGTCAGTGTTGTGCTCAAGCATATTAAGCCCCTCCCTTCTGTTCTGCTTTCCAGAGCCTGAAGTGTCTCCAAAGGAGCATGAAAAGCCTGAAGCATCAGCCCCTTCCCAGGTTCTGGAGAGGCCTCTGTCTGCCCAGAAAAACTGCTCAAGGCCAGGCAGAAAGAGCCTGTCGGCCACCACAACTGGCTCCTCCATCCCCATGCCTACTGAAAGCCAGAAGAAAGCCACAGTGACCAAGCCCGCTGCTAAAGTGCGCTCACAACCTCAATCAGTCTATTCGTCTGCACTTTATGGGAAAGTTCTGTCTGTGGATCTCTACAATGACCCCTCCACATCACTAGCTTCCTTTGTCTCCAGCAACGACAGTGGCAAGGCAAAGCCTGTCAAACGAACGCGGAAGAGTGAAGAGGAGGGAGCCGGGTTTGGGGTGAAAGCCCAACGCAAGCAGTCTCAGACCGAGATCCTGATCAAGCTAGACCATGAGGGTGTGATGTCCCCCAAGAGCAAGAAGACCAAAGCCCTGATGATGATGGAGGACCAGAACTCAGCAAAGAGGGAGAACAAGGCAGCGGTGGGCATTGGCTATGCGACTGTCACTGCTGCAGCCCCTGCAGAAAAAAAAACAAAGTCGAAGAACAAGCCCGAGGAGGAGGCTGTAAGCACCAGCAACCTGGCAACCTACGGTATCCGAAAGCCGGGTGCCGGCAGCAAGTGCCCGGCCAAGGTGAAGAGCTCTGGGGAGAATAAGGAGAAGGAAGAAGAAGCTCAGTCAGCCAGCAGCAGCAGTAGCAGCTGCAGCTCAGAATCCGAAGGAGAGGAGGAAAGGAGGACCTCACCGGAGAAGGCAGACATACAGGACAGCAGCTCCACCAGTTCCCGTGCTTCCAGTCCCACCTCTTCCAGCTCCTCCACCAGCAGCTCCTCTTCTTCTGCTGGATTCAATTCTTCCTCCTCCTCCTCCTCCTCTTCTTCCTCAACAACCAGCGAGGAAGAGTCCTCCTGCAGCTCAGATGAGGAGGCTCCTACTGTACCACAAATGCACTCCCCTCAAGAGCATGCTCCAGCACAGGATGAGGAAGAGGATACAGAGGAGAAGATGGAGGTGAATTCTGAGCCCCCAGCCACCAGCCCCAAGGCCCAGAAACAGCAGGCTACGCCCAAACAGCAGCAGAAGGTGAAGAAGAGTGTGGGCCGGCCTAAAAGAGAGGGTGTCCATTTACCCACCACAAAAGAGCTGGCCAAGAGACAGAGACTGCCCTCAGTGGAGAACAGACCAAAGATCTCTGCTTTCCTTCCAGCCAGACAGCTGTGGAAGTGGTTTGGGAAACCTACTCAGGTGAGTCACTGCAGTCCGGTTCTGTGAAGTTTTAAATTACTGTCTGAATGTAAGTGATTATTCATGATAACTGCTGGTAGCCATTCTTGGTGTATCACTCTTTTAAAAGAAGGAAAATCCACCTTCTACATTCTGATCATACTAGCTTATAACTTCTGATGTTAGTACATGCTCAGCTTTGTTTCTGCATTTGCTCACTGATAAACTGTTTCATGTTGAATTTTTTTCTTTCTTTTCCTTTCTTTTTTTTTTGCATTGCAGAGACGGGGAATGAAGGGCAAGGCAAAAAAGCTCTTCTACAAGGCCATCATGCGTGGGAAGGAGATGATTCGCATTGGAGACTGCGCTGTTTTCCTGTCTGCTGGACGACCCAATCTCCCATTTATTGGTCACATACAGAGCATGTGGGAGTCCTGGGGAAACAATATGGTAGTCCGTGTAAAATGGTTCTACCATCCTGAGGAAACAAATCCTGGAAAGAAACTTCATGACAAAAAGGTTACTTTTCATTCTTTATGTATTTAAAAATACCAGTTACCTGAAAATGATGTATGCTTTTTGATACTTAACTGTTTTATCTGGACAGAACTGGGATCAGATGTCTGGAAGGAACCTTCCTGCTGTTTTACAGGCTTCTAACCAGCGGAAAGATTTCATGGAGGTGTGTAGATGTATATTTTAACATATAAACACAATATCTAAAACACACACACTTCTGTCCCACTGGAAGAACTGTTCTAGCTGTTGATCTCTGACATGTGTATTCCTCTTTGCAGCGGGCCCTGTACCAGTCCTCTCACATTGACGAGAACGATGTTCAGACCATCTCACACAAGTGTTTGGTGGTCAGCCTAGAGCAGTATGAACAGATGATTAAAACCAAAAAGTACCAGGACAGCGAGGACCTCTACTACTTGGCCGGCACCTACGAACCCACCACTGGAATGATCTTCAACACTGACGGGATTCCTGTCATCTGCTGAGGGCCACTCTTCTCACCTTGTCAATGAATGTTTCAGGTCAGCATCTGAGAGCTGCACCTTACGAATGAGCTCAAATCTTTGTACAAGATTAACAAGGGCTAAATAGACAGAGTAAAATAGATGATAGAGACATTTTGGTACAGCTACGCATAAGGCTAGTGTGAGACTGCTCTCCAGCTTGAATGGATGGAATTTGAGGACTGCTCTGATTGTCATACTGGAAACACATACATGCTTTGCTTGAGAGACTTCAGAGACTTTGGATGAGTTCGAATCAATGGCAGCTCACAGTCTGACAGTGTTGTTAAAGTATGTGCTTAGAGAAACGTGCAGTGCAAA